>NC_044031.1:243920529-244254926 GCF_901765095.1 Microcaecilia unicolor | reverse complement strand
ATGCCTGAAATGAACTGTTTATCCAACTTACTTTATAATTTACTTTAACATTTATGATCTTTAATACTTATCCATTAACCCCATTAATATTATGTTTACCACAAATTGTATATTCTTCTTATGACTTGTAATTTTTTATATTGTTACTATGTAAGCCGCATTGAGCCTGCCATGTGTGGGAAAGCGCGGGCACAAATTTAATAAATAAATATAACACTACTTTGTATTTCTCATTCCAGAAATGGCGATCGCCATTATGGCATAATGTAAGCCACATTGAGCCTGCAAAAAGGTGGGAAAATGTGGGATACAAATGAAATAAATAAATGAGAAGGACATAAGGGGACTTGCTTGGGAAAGACGCTTCATCAACGAAGCCAGCCATGGATCCAGGGATGATGATGATGGACAAAGGGAAGCAAAAATTTTAGTAAGCAATATTGCTGTAGGTAAATTAAAAGAAGACCAAACTGGTTGAGCAGATCGGGGAAGGGATAGGAACTGGGGAGGGAGAAGTAACTAAGGTGGAGGAGATAGATAAAGGATTAAGAATTGTGCAAAGGGAGACTGTTCAAAGAAAAGAAAAATGCTGCCAGCTAGTTCTGTCTGTTCACCAAGTCTTGCCTGTTGCATGCCACTTTTTTTTCCTTTTTTGTTAAATTTCAGACAGCTTGGTAACCAAGAAATCCTATTAGAATAGAATATCTCCATCCTGCTTATTCTCACAACTGTTGCAGATGTACTCCAAGGACAGCAGTATGAATATTCTTACACCACTCCCACCTCCCTTTGGAGTTGTATTTTATCAACTGTTTTATTAGATTGGCCTGGTCCCACATGATGATGGTGGGCAGGAAGGATACGTGCATTGAGGCATTTCTAAAAGCTTCTAGAAAAGAACGCTGGGGAGTGTCTCCATACCAGGGCTCTATTGGTGACATCATACATTAGTAAGAATATTCATCCTGCTGTTCTTGGACAACATTTGCTACAGGTGAGTAACTTCACTTTCTCTCTGTAAAGATAAATAACCTTAAACCATTTGGTCTGCCATATGTTCCAGCTTATTAAAGAGAAGTTGTTGCAACAAATCTTAATTGCTTTGCTAGAATCTTGGAGTCTTGTGTGTTTAACAAATAGTCCCCCCTTCACTGTGTTTATAATCAGTAAAGTACCTTGTAGAGCTCTAAAAAACATAAAATATCTCATACCCCCTTTAGAAATGTTAAGGAAACATTTCCTCGAAATACTGAAAATTCCTACAGAAGCTCTGCCTCCAATTACAAAAGCTTACTATATCACTGGAGCTAAAACAAAATTTGTGGAGGCTCCAGAATTAAATATTACACAATTTCTTGAATCATCTTTAGAGAACATTACCGAACTTACAACTCTTCTTGCATCCTTTGCCTTCGAAACCGATAGAAATAACATTTTTAGACTATACTTCAGATGTATTGCTGCTCAGTTCTATGGATCAAAGATACAAGTCTTTCCAGACATTTCTAAATCAACGCAGAAAAAGAGGAGAGAATTTCTGGGACTAAGACCTCGGATTCTCTCACTGGGAGGCACCTTTAAACTGAAATTTGCATGTAGATGTCTTATTTCCTTAAGTGAAGCTCACTATGTATTTTTTGATCCAGAAAAATTGAGGCAATTTATTATTGCTAAAGAAACAGGTGGTGAAATAACTTTGAGAGCACCATAGGGGAGTAGAAACCGCTTGTAGGGTCTGGATCCTTATCCTCTCATTCTTTTAGAGAATATTTTTTCTCTTATTTTTCTTTTTACAAATACTTTGTATCTTGTTCATTACTTCTGGACTAAGTAACAATGACATTTCCATAAACCTTGATTTTCATGATTAAGGATTTTTTTTTTGTTAAATTTCTTGATTTCCCTATGTTTATATTTTATGTAAGTGGATATTTTGAAATTTGGAATAAAGAAATAATAAAAAAAATAAAAATAAAAAACATAAATATCTTTCCTGAGTTCACCAATCTTCCATCACTTGTTTTTCATTGTCATTAGGGGTTTACTGCTCTAAATCCCTGTTTGCTTATTTCCTAGACCAGTCCAGATGAGTGGCTAACCAGCAGATGGAGGCAGAGAGCAATGAACTTCGGTGGCATCAGTTTAAGGGGTTGTGCGACCCTAGAACTGGCCAGTATTTCTTTTCCTCCATCAGATGGTACAGATTGGACTGTGCAGCAAGTTTCTGTGTGTAGCCTGACTTCCCTGGGTGCAGGCTATAGCCTGTGATCCAGAGGTAGTCTCTTGGCTAGTCCACAGACTTCTTTCTCATTTGAGTTTGGAGGGGCTCCCCCCCCAATCCTGACTGAGCTTAGCCTATGGGCTTTTGCTTATTGTGGTTTGGATGACCTGGTACCAGGACTCTAACCTTCAGGTCAGACTCTTTCCTGTGTTCAGTTATGACAGGAAGGTCCCATGGGGCTTTTTGCTAGGGATGATAAGGTCCCTAGGGACCGGCTGCTTTTTTCTCCCCCTTGTTTCATTGTACTTCCCTCTCCTTCCTTGCCGGTAGAGTGGCCCCTTAGGGCCTTGGTTTGGGTTTGGGCACCGAGGGGGTGGTATGGGTTTTCGGAACCCTTTTTGTTCCACACCCCACTCCTATTGTCACTTATCCTTCCTGAAAGTTAGCTTGGTGCCTCAGGACAGGAACTTGGAACCTGGTTTTAAAAAGGGAGGGGGGAGTCTAACTTTGAAACAGTTAGTTGATAGCCAGGGTTCAAGCTCTCTTCATGCACTGCCTTGTTGGAGAGGGATAGAGAGAAGAGGCAGTGGGAGATGAGAGCATTGTTGTTGGGGGAGCCTGAGTGCTTGGGAGTCCTCTGTCAGCCCATAGGAGCAGATGGGATTTCCGGTGGTACTTTGGGGATATTTATTGGAGGGGGGAGATTGTATAGCTACGTCTTGGTTGGTCTGCACTTGGTTTTGGGAGGCCCTCGCATTCAATAGCTACATTGCTTTTAGTACACCTGTTGTGAGAGTGGGTGGGTTGAAGCAGCTCATCTGTGTTGAGAAATGATTGCTTGGCCGCATTTCCTATGGTGGTGGTGGGATCTTTATGCCAGCAGGATTGGCAGCCATATTTTGTCTGGTGTATGTTTGTTCTGCCAGGTAAGCTATCAGGAACTATTTTAGGAATGCTGATTTGGTGGTGAGGGATGAAGCTGACAGGAGTCTTGCCAAAAGGACCTCTCTTGTACTGTATAGTTAAGAGAAAAGAAAAGAAAAATCAAAAAGGGAAAAACCTGATCCTACCTTGGAGAGCCCTATGAGCTTGGGCTTTCTAATGCTTGTCCTAGGTACCCCCTTTTTTCTTGATGGTGATGGGTTAGAGCAATGGACTTGGAGCCGAGGAAACCTAGTTCAATTCCATTCTTACTACCCCCTTGTGACCCTTAATGGGGCACTTGACTGTTTTAATCCATCGCATACAAACTTAGAGAAAGCCCTCTGGGTAGTTTTGCTGATAGAAAGCTGATATGCATATATAATAGCAAGAACAAATTAGAAATATATTTTAAAGTGTTTTCATAATAGAGAAAATGGCGCCAGTAGGTCACCGATCTGTACAATTTTAATCATTGTATCAAATATATTTTTGAAAGAAGTGTCCAAAAGAATAGCCAAAAAATTACTTGAAAACAAAACCCCTCAAAAATCAAGAACAGATTTATAGTAAAGCAACTTGTATAAAGCACCTATCTTAATGGGCAATATCATTTAAAAAAAGAAAAAAAACAAACCTCCCCATTCCAGACATGAACCATGTTTCACAAAGCTGCTTCAGGAACACCATCAGCTGAAAACTGGAAAGTGCTGAACCTCTAAGCTTCTTCAGATGGGACAACTTCACACTGCTTCAGGCACTCAATTTCAAGTTTAAGCTAAAACTTCTCAGATCTGACTTTCCTGAAGAGGGGCCTAGTGATGAGATCATTGGACCTACATGATTCCTCCCTTTGATCTTTCTCATCTCTGTCCTATCCAAACAGTGGAATTCCATTGCATTCCCTTTCCTTTCCTTCTTGCTCTTTATTCTTATTGAAACATACTGTTTTAACATGTTGTAAACCACTCTGACAGATTCAGTCATGGGCAATATATTGAGCTTGTAATAAACTTGAAACTAAATGAATTGTTTGCATGATTTTTCACCTAAAGTTATTTGTTTGTTCTTTTGTTGAATGAATAAATCAAAGTTTATCCTTGTCTGGGGAGTTGATTTCAGTGCCGGTTTTATTTTTTCTCTTCTCTCTCATTAGGTATTGGGATCTAATCATGTTTTCAGTATAGATTGTGCTAAAATACAAACCATTTAAGGGTGGTTCACAAACTACTTTGCAGCACTGTATTTAATGTTCCATATTGCATTCTATGACTTTCATAAAATTAATTTTTATAATAGTTCTAATTTGCTAAGCTAATATATAGCACAGTAATGTTGAACATTTTCAGTTCTGATTTGTATTTTTATATTTTCTTTTGTTTTAGATGCTTGGTTTAGACGGATCATTGGTTTTCCTGGTGAGTGAAATCAAACTTTGTTTAAAAGTAACCTTCCCTTATTAGCGGATAATGCATTTGTTGCACACAGTACATATTAACTAAATACATCTGGGCTATGTAGAATTTTGCAGTTTTGTTTTGTGAATCTTTTAGTGGATATTTGGTTATGAATTTTGTTTTGACAAATTCACACTGCTGAGTCTGTTGTAGTGAGCTTTTGCTTCCAAATCTTTGATAGGTTTCTGGATCTGTTTATGAAAATAATCACTAAAACAAATGTGTAAAGTAATCAGAATATGGCTCATGGACTTTTCCAACACATCTTTAGCTTTCCTTATGAGATGCGTTCCATCCCCTTAATCATTTTGGTCGCCCTTCTTTGAACCTTTTGCTGATTCTGTTGTATCACTTTTTTGAGATACAGCGACCAGAATTGAACGCAATACTCTGTGAGGTTGCACCTTGGAGTGATACAAAGGCATTATAATATTCATCTTATTGTCCATCCTTTTCCTAATAATTTCTAGTATACTGTTTGCTTTTTTTGACTGCCACCACACAGTGGGCAGAAGATTTCAGTGTATTGTCCATGATGATACCTACCAGTAGATCTTTTTCTTTGGTACTGACTACTAAGGTGGATCCTAACATCAAGTAAATATGATTTGTATTATTCTTGCATTTGTCCCCACTAAATTTCATCTGCTATTTGGATGCACATTCTTCCCATTTTATATGGTCTTCCTGCAATTTTTCACAATCTGCTTGTGTTTTAACAACTTTGAATAATTTTGTCATCTGCAGATTTAATCACCTCACTTATTCTAATTTCCAGATTATTTATAAATATGTTAAATAGCACCAATCCCAGTGTGGATCCTGAACATTGCCTCCTATCCCATGGCTTTGTAATTTTCTCAGGAGTCTCTCATGAAGGACTTGTCAAAAGCTTTCTAAAAATCTAGATACACTACATCAACTAGCTCTCCTTTATCCCTATATTTATTCTGGCCTTTAAAGAAATGAAGCCAAATTTGTGAGGCAAGACTTCCCTTGTTTGAATCCATGCTAACTGTCCCACCATTAAACCATGTTTGTCTGTGTTCAGTAATTTTATTCGTTGTAACAGTTTCCACCATTTTTCCTGGCACTGAAATCAGACTTGCTGGTCTGTAATTTAATTTAATTTCCTGTATCACTCTTGAAAGCCTTTTTAAACATCAACGTTACATTGGCCACCTTCAGGTGCTATGGACAGTTTTAGAGACAGGTTACAGATCACTAACAGGAGATCAGTAATTTCAAATGTGAGTTGCTTCAGTACCTAGGGGTGCATACCATCTGGTCCAGGGGATTTACTACTATTTAATTTGTCAATTTGGGTCGGTACATCTTCCAGGTTCACTGAGATTTTTTCAGTTCCTCCGCATTGTCACCCTTGAAAACCATTTCTGGTACAGGTAGATTTCTTATATCATCTTCAGTAAAGACCAAAGCAAAGAATTCATTGTCTCTCCGCTATGGCCTTGTCTTCCCTGAGTGCCTCTTTTGCTCCTTCGTGATCTAATGATCCCACAGATTCCCTCAGTTTTTCTCCTGCTGATATACCTGAAAAAGTTATTACTATTTTATTTATTTGTAACACTTGTATCCCACATTTTCCCACCTATTTGCAGGCTCAGTGTGGCTTACATAGTACCGTTGAGGCGATCGCAAATATTGGTATGAACAAATACAAAGTGAGGTTGTGGTAGAGTAAAGTTTGTGCGTGACAGTCATATTTAAGAATCATAAGGAGGAAGAGGCAATTTATGTCCAAACAAGTTTTGGCTTTATTGTGTTGCAGAGTTGAGGCATTTAAGTTGGGTTGTTCGGATATGCCTTTTTGAACAGGTAAGTTTTTAGTAGTTTCCGGAAGTTTAAGTGGTCATATGTTGTTTTTACGGCGTTTGGTAGTGCGTTCCATAGTTGTGTGCTTATATAGGAGAAGCCGGATGCGTAGGTTGATTTGTATTTGAGTCCTTTGCAGCTTGGGTAGTGGAGATTTAGGTAAGTTCTTGTTGATCTTGATGCGTTTCTGATTGGGAGGTCTATGAGGTCTGACATGTATCCCAGGGCTTCAGCATTGATGATTTTGTGAATGAAGGTGCAGATTTTGAACTTAATACGTTCTTTGATTTGGAGCCAGTGTAGTTTTTCTTGTAGGGGTTTTGCGCTTTCGAATCTTTTCAATATATGAGTCTGGCATCTGTATTTTGGGCAGTTTGGAATTTCTTTATGATTTGTTTCCTTGCATCCCGCATAAATTCCATTGCAGTAGTCTTGGTGGCTTAATACCATTGATTGTACCAGTTTGCGAAATATTTCCCTCGGGAAGAATGGTTTCACTCGTTTTGAGTTTCCACATAGAGTGGAACATTTTCTTTGTTGTAGCTTTCGCTTGGCTTTCAAGTGTGAGATTTCGATCGGTTGTAACTCTGAGTATTTTCAGGCTATCTGAGATAGGGAGGGTGTAGTCTGGGGTGGTTATGTTGGAGGGTTTATTCGTGTTATATTGGATGAGAGGATTAGACAATGTGTTTTTTCGGTGATTTTAGTTGAATTGCATTTGCCCAAGAGTTCATGATGTTCAAGCTGAGTGTGATTTCTGTTAGGTTATGTCTGCAAGGGATGTATAATGTGACATCGTCTGCATATTTGAAAGGGTTAAGACCTTGATTGGATAAGGATTTGGCTAGTGGGATCATCTTTAGGTTGAAAAGGAGCAGAGAGAGTGGTGATCCTTGAGGTACTCCACAACCTGTTCTCCATGGTGATGATATATTCGAGTTTGATTTTACTTGATATGTTCTAGTTGTTAGGAAACCCTTGATCCAGCTAAGTACTCTTCCACCAATCCCGAAGTAGTCTAGGATGCTTAGTAATATATTGTGGTTTACCATGTCAAATGCACTAGACATGTCGAATTGTAGAAGTATGCTTTTGCCTGTTGCTATTTGTTGTTTGAATTTGGCTAGTAGAGTGATTAGTACTGTTTCGGTACTGTGGTTGGAGCAGAATCCTGATTGTGATTCGTGTAGTATTGTGAATTTGTTTGTGAGGTCAGTAAGTTGTTTGATTACTATGCTTTCCATTAGTTTGACTACTAGTGGAATTGATGCTACTGGTTGGTAGTTGGTGATATCGTCTGTTTATTTTTCTTTGTATCTTTTGGTATTGGGGTAAGTAGGATGTTGCCGTTTTCCTTTGGGAAGAGACCATGTTGAAGCCTGTAGTTTAAGTGGGATGTGAGGTCTACTATGAAGCGTTAGGGAGTGGATTTTAATAGGTAACTGGGGCAGGCATCCAGTTTACAGTGAGTCTTGGAGAACCTATTAATCACTTGATTGACTTTCAGTGGTGAGCGGAGCGAAGGTTGTCCAGAGTCTGTCTGCTGGGTATTCACTGGGGATTGGGTCCATACACTCGAAGAAGTTATCGATGTCGGTGGTGTTCTGAGGTAGCGTGTTGCGTAGATTTACAATTTTTTCGTTGAAATATTTGGCAAGTGCGTCTGCAGATGGGGTGTTTGTGTTAGTTGTGGTGACCACGGTGGTGTCTAGTAATTTGTTCACGAGTTGGTATAGTTTTTTCATGTCATTGTAGTCGGGCCCTATTTTGGTTTTGTAATATGACCTTTTGGCTTCTCTTGTTGCATATTTGTATTTTCTTTGAATTTGTTTTCATGTGTTGAGTGATTGTTCATCTTTTAATTTTTTCCATGCTCGTTCAAGCTTCCTGGATTGTGTTTTTAGTTTTTTTAGTTCTTCATTGTACCATGGTATTGAATTTTGCCTACGTGATGTTCTTATTTGTAAGGGTGCTATTTCGTCTAGTATGTTTTTGCATCTTTTGTCCCAATCTGAGAGGTAGTATGTAGAGTCCGTTTGTGCTGTCCATTCATTATTGTACATTTGGTGCCAGAATGTTTCCGGGTCTATTTGGCTTCTTGTGTTGTGTGTTCATGTATGTGGTGTGACCATGGTGTGTTTGTCCATTTGATATCTGATATAATTAGGTTTTGGTCTGTGGACAGTTTGTGTGAGATAAGGTCGAGTGTGTGCCCCTTGATATGGGTTGCTTGGATGTGTGGCAATTTAAGGTCCTATAGTTGGAGGAATTCCTTGCATTCGTGTGCATTGGTAGAGTTTAGGTCTTCTAGGTGCAGGTTGATGTCTCCCAGTATTAGTATGTTGGGATTAGATACACAGGTGTTAGATATGAAGTCCATAAAGTGCGATTGGCATTGGTTCCAGTTTCCTGGAGGTCTATAAAACAGGATGCAGTTTAGATGGTCAAGTAGGGTGGTGTGGTGTATTCTAATTGATGCTATTTCGAGTTGGGAAGTTATGGACTCGGCAACGGTGAAGTCGGTGAAGTGTGATTGATGGATGAATACTATGCCTCCGCCTCTCTTTTCCTTTCTGGTCCAGTGCTTGATTTTGTATCCTGGGGGGCAAAGGTCTAGGATTATCGGGTCTTTTTGTTCATGGATCCAAGTTTCATTGATGAAAAGCAGGTTGAGGTTTTCTGATGTGATCCAGTCTGTTGTTGTTGTAGCTTTATTTAGTACAGATCTGGCATTAATGTATGTTATGTGGATTTTTGTCAGTTGTCGTTTCTTTATTGGTATGGATTTGTTTTGACCTTTCATTCCCTTGTGTTGGGGTTGTCCGTATATTGGTGTTCTTCCTTTGTTTTGATGGTTGTCAGTTTGGTAAGGTGTGGTGCGTCTGAACAGGCTTTGATAGTTATAAAGTGTGGGTAAGGTGTTTTTATCAACGAGTGGGATGGTTAATGTTAGGTGGATCGAGGATAAGGAGTAGATTGTTAGGATCAGTTTGTCTGTGTACATTATAGGTTTGATTCGTTAGGGCTGCTAGTGGTTTGTGTCAGGTGGATACTCACAGTTAGATGTTCAGAAGGATTACCCTGGATTGCAGAGGCTCCCTAGTTGCGTCGTTGGTTTGGGGAAGGAATCTGGAGACCTTTCCAGGCACCGCGTGGGGATTAATTGGTCAAATATATTATTCTGGTGTTGTAGATCCGGTAGGTCCTGGGACAGTGGTATGGCCTGGTCGCATGGGTTATGAGGCCCTGGAGCTTTGTTGGTGGTTGGGTTGAGATCAGAGGGTAGGCGATCAGCTCAGTCTCCTCCGATGTCCGGGACTGGATCTCTCGGGGCCGTTCTCCTGCAGGCCAGTTGGCTGCAGTATGCAATTCGCGCTGCTCTTGCTGCCTCGTTCGCTTCCCGTAACGATTCGCCACCTGGATCGCCCCTGCATCTCCCTCACTTACTGTCTCTGTTGTTCCTGTGGCGACCCTCTTACACGTGGTCGGGGCTACCGAGCGGCTTGGTCCTCTGGGCTCCCATGCCTCTTGGGTGGTCTAGTCTGTCATGGGCTCTTTTTCTTTTCTTTTGATGTCGGCGGCTGACGGGTGGGGGTCCAAGTCAGGAGCTGCTGGGATGATCTAGGCGATCCCTGCCTGGCGGGCCCCTTGCAGTGTGGAGATTCCATCGGCTTCCCGAGCAAGGGCAGGTGTCAGACAGTCTGGTCGGCCGGGCTGGCGGTCCTAACCTATCTGGGTCCATGTGGTAGCCCCAACTGTGGCTCCACTGGCCTTTCCACGGTGGGCAGAGGGCTAGCGCTGAACAGGCCATGAGTTTTTGTTTCTGTGGCAAGCTTCTCTTTTAGCCTTCTTTATCAGTGCTTTGCATCTAACATGCCAGTGTTTATGTTGCTTCTTTTTTTTCTTCATTTGGATCCTTTTTACATTTTTTTAAAGATCTTTTGGCTATAATAACCTCTTTAACTTCACCTTTTAACCTGTCTTGTATGGGAATTCTGTGAGCCCTTGGGTCCTGCTGGAGGCGGAGGTAAAGGTAACCGCTGGCCTCCAAAGGACAGCCGAACAACCCCTAGACTTCACCCGCGGCGACCGCCGTTCACCAGGAGTTGAGCTCCCAGCTGCAGGCGGCCAACGGGACTTCTGGATCCGCAGGGTTGGCGGACTGGCCAGACGAGAGAGGCAGGAGCAAGTGAGGATAGTCAGGAACAAGCAGTGGTCAGGGCTGGCAGCAAGCAAGGATAGTCAGGAACAAGCAGTGGTCAGGGCTGGCAGCAAGCGAGGATTATCAGGAACAAGCAGTGGTCAAAATTAGGCGAAGGTCCAAAATCAGGAAACATACAAAAGGTCCAAGTGCTCTGCAACTACCCAGGAACGGAATAGAAGCCAAAGCACAGAAGGACTGACGGCAAGGCTTTAAATAGGGAGGCAATCAGTCAACCATTCTCAGCTGAATCCAACATGGCTGCCCCCACAGGAGATCTCTAAGGACCAAATATGGGCTTCCTTCCTGTCCTCATTACTCCAAGATGGCTGGACCCCCTGAGCTAACCAAGATGGCCGCTGCCATTGATCCAACCCAGATGACGGCTGCCAGAACTAGGAAACCGAAACAGACCTTCCTAAGCCTGATCCTTGTCCCTTTCCGATGGAACTGCAGAAGGACCTAGTCGGGAGGAGCGTCGAACAGGTGAGGGACGTGACAGTACCATGCAGGCTGTCATTCACTATTCTTAACATATGGTCTGGGTTTCCATATCCATGCCTGTTTTAAAATCCTAACCTTTGCGCCTGACCCTCTTCAAACATTTCCCTCATTTTATCATGGTTGCCCTTTTAGAAATTAAATGCTGGTACAGTAGATTTCCTTTATGACTTCACTCCAGTTAGTAGCTCAAATTTGACCATGTTCTGATCACTGTTTCCCAGCAGACCCCAACACTGTTACTCTCGTACTAGGCCCTGCATTCCACTAAGGACTAGATCTAAAACAGCTTCCCTTCTTTTCGGTTGCTGGACCACTTACTCTAAGAAGCAGTTATTTATTACATCTAGAAATTTTACCTCCCTAGCACTACCTGATCTAGTCAATATTGGGGTATTTGAAATCTCTCCTTTTTAAATGTTACCCACGTGTTATGGATCAATAGTCACTGAAGAGCAACACGGGTCAACACAACTGCCCAAACCCGCAAAAAGAATGGAAAAAAAGTGGAGAAAAATGACCTCAGTCAAAAAAAAACGCATGGCCTTCAAAACTCGAATTAGCCAGCTCTATATTCATTGTTAAAAAAAAAAAAACTCCACTTAAATATCTCCTTCATTTCAAAATGTCCCAAACAGTGACTACAGTTGCATATGTGTTTGCATGTCAAATGGTGCTTAGATGATGACTCTGGCTTTAAAAAGTAAGGCCGGTGCCGGGCGGGCTTGTATAGTCTGGGTCCCGCATATGGCAGTCCAGTTTAAGATGGGCTGGAGAGGGCTTCGATAGAAACTCCAGTAATTTGGAATGTGAGGACAGTGCCAGGTAGACTTTTACAGTCTGTGTCTTGCAAATGACAAGACAGATTTGGTTAGACTTGAGTGGGCTTTGACAGCAACTCCAGTAGTTGGCGCATAAGGACTGAGCCGGGCAGACTTCTACAGTGTATGTCCCAAAAACACCAAAGATAGACCATGGTCAAGTATATAATATCACATTCATTGTTGATTTTAATCATAAATTGATAATGATTATGAACGTTGGGCAGACTGGACGGACTGTTCAGGTTTTTATCTGCCGTCACTTATTGTGTTATACTATTATAATAAGTGCAGGTCTGTCTTTAGTGCTTTCTGAAAATTTAGGTGGTCAATCGTGGTTTTTACTGCTTTTGATACTGCGTTCCATAGTTGTGCACTTACGTAGGAAAAGCTGGATGCATAGGTGGATTTGTATTTGAGTCCTTTGCTGCTTGGGTAGAAACAGAGAAAAAATGTAGGCAGATAAAGGCCATGTGACCTATCCAGTCTGCCCATCTAATTTATTTATTTTATTTTGACATTTCTACCTTGCATTTTCCCAAGAAAGCTCAGGTTCAATGTGGCTTACATAACAAATTAAGAAGCATTACAAGACAATATTAATAAAAGAATACAACTATTAAAGTATTTTCATATTAGCTAAGTACAGATCTAAAGAAGTGGGCTTGAAGTAAACTTCTGAATGGCATATAATCAGCTGAGTGTCTGATATACTTGAGTAATGAGTTCCAGCATTTGGCACTTTGGTACAAAAAATTAGCATTATGGATAGTTTTGTAGGTTAAGTTTTTATAACTTGGGAAATGTAATATGAGATATTCTCTAGATGATGAGGTGGCATTTAATGGTGGTAACTTAATGAGATCTATCATAAGATGGTAAGATACCATAAAGAATCTGATGAAGAACACAGAGCTTAAATGAAATTATTTCATTAATAGGTAACTAATGTAGATCTTTAAGAAGAGGAGATGCGTTAACGTAACGTGGTGATCTGTATATAAGGCGAGCAACTGTGTTTTGTGCAGTTTGTAGTTTTCTTATGAGACTCCTCTTAATGCCTGCATAAATGGAATTGCAGTAGTCAAATTTAATTAAGAGTAACGCTAAGCAAAAGTGCAAAAGACATCTTGAAAAGATTAGTCTTAATTATTTATTATTATTACATTTGTATCCCAAATTTTCCCACCTTTTTGCAGGCTCAATGTGGCTTACATATCACCCACCGTTAACGGCGTTAGCCGATTCCGATCTGAACAAATACATAATATGAATGAATACAAAGTGATATTGTGGTAGAATGAGGTACATGTATGGTAGGTACAAATGGGGGGAAACTTAGGGAGGGAAAGGGGGAAGAAGGGTCAGGTAATGTCCGTTATGGTCTTTGGTTACATTGTGTCGCAAGTGTCCAGGTATTTTTATGTTGGGTCGGTGGGGTATGCTTTTCTGAACAGGTCTGTCTTTAGTGCTTTCCGAAAATGTAGGTGGTCAATCGTGGTTTTTACTGCTTTTGATAATGCGTTCCATAATTCTGCGCGCTTAGGTAGGAAAAACTGGATGCATAGGTGGATTTGTATTTGCTGCTTGGGTAGTGGAGTTTTAGGTATGATCGTGCAGATTTTGTGGTGTTTCTGCTTGGCAGGACGATACGGTCTGTCATGTATCCCGGTGCCTCGCCGAAGATAATTTTATGGACAGTTGTGCAGACTTTGAAAGTGATATGTTCTTTGATTGGTAGCCAATGCAGTTTTTCTCAGAAAATTCTTTCGTTTCCACCATGAATTAGACGTTCAAGAGTACTTTGGAAATTTGGCAATCAAAAGAAAGAAACTGATCAATTAAGATCCCCAAAACTTTAATTGTTGAATCCAAAGAATAAGTAACATTATCATTCTTAAAATTTGAGATGATTATTGGGTGGTAAGGGCTAGTTGCTATCATATATTTCATTTTATCAGTATTAAGTTTCAATTTGAAATTAAGAGCCCAGGTTTCTATTAAATCGATACGATACCTGCTTTGATTTTGTTTTGAAATCTCATGTAATTCTTTGATGAATGGTATATAAATTGTAATATCAGCATATATGAATGCTGAAAACCCGTTTGATTCTAGCAAATGACCTAAAGGGATCATCATGATGTTAAACAAAATAGGTGACAGAGGAGAGGGATCATCATGATGTTAAAATAGGTGACAGAGGAGAACTCTGTAGCACTCCACTACAAGAAACCCATGACGACGAGATAGTACCCTGTTGCTTAACTTGGTAAGACCTGGATTTTAAAAATTCAGAGAACCATTTTAAGACTGTTCCACAGATTCCATAATAGTCAAATATGTTTAAAAGGATGTCATGATGTACTGTATCAAATGCACTAGACATGTTGAATTGGAGAATTAAAACTTTGTTGCCTAATTCTCATCTAAGATTGGCTACTAATGTAGTAAGAACAGTTTCAGTACTATACAAGGGCCTGAAACCCAACTGATTTTTATGTAGAATTGAATGATGCTGAAGATATTCCATTACCTGATGAGTGATTAGCCCATTTAAAACTGTGACTAATAGAGGTATTGAGGCCACTGGTCTGTAGTTAAAAACAATGCTAATGCAAAGTTGACTATTTTTTGGGATCAGCGTTAAGATTCTCCAAGGACAAGCAGGCTTCTATCTTCACAAGTGGGTGATGCCGATCCATGTCGTCCTGTCCAGCATTTTACCAAAGCTAAAAAGAGAGCATTGTGGAGCACAAGCCACTGCGCATGCATAGGTACCTTCCCGTCTTTCATGCAAATGCAGTCTCAGTTCTCCTTTTTCCATGTGAGGAGAAGGTGCTGTTTTTTTGTCCTCTCTTCACTTGCCCGTTTTTTTGAGAGCTATTTGTGCCTTTCAGCTATTTTACATAGTAACATAGTAAATGACGTCAGAAAAAGACCTGCATGGTCCATCCAGTCTGCCCAACAAGATATACTCATATGTGTATACCTTACCTTGATTTCTACCTGCCTTTTTCTGGGCACAGACCGTACAAGTCTGCCCAGCAGTATTTCCCGCCTCCCAACCACCAGTCCCGCCTCCCATCACCGGCTCTGGCACAGACCTTATAAGTCTGCCCTCCACTATCCTCTCCTCCCAACCCCTCTTCCCCCACCTGCTCTCTTTGGCTCCTTTTATTTGACCTTTTTACCCTTCCTTTAATTTCTTTATATTAATTTTGCCCGGTTTTTAGTTTTATTTTTTTCTGTCATCAGGCCACTTTTTTATTCCCTGACTTTGGTTGGGTCTCTCCCTTTGGTTTTTCTCTATGCTTTGACCCTTTTTTGGGCACCGTTGAGCAGTTTAATTTAGCTGACTATGAGGCATATTTTCAAAGCACTTAGCCTTCCAAAGTTCCATAGGTTTCTATGGAACTTTGGAAGGCTAAGTGCTTTGAAAATATGCCTCAAAGTTTTTTCTGTCCATGTCCACGAAGATTTCCAGTGGCTACAAGAGCTGTACCTGGTGCAATTGGGATTTCTCGGGAAAAGACACCTATTCTTTTCTGTCTGCAGTGTCTTGGGCCTGACCATAGCCCTGCTAACAGTGTTCTGTCTGTGCATGAAGAAGAGAACCCAGGCTTCCTGAGAGGCTCAACGAGAGAGGATTTTTGTAGCCAAGTTTGGTTCCTTGGCGTTGGCATCGACATAGAGTATCGTATCAGTATCGGGAGTGTCAGTAAGCATGGCTGCTTCTAGATTAGACACTGGGAGCAGTGAGGCATCGAGTGGGTCTCCCCCTGTTTCGAGGCTTTCTGCTGTGCCGACCCCCCAGGACAGTCCATCATTGGACCTAACCCAAGGAGACATGAGGATTCAATGTCATCCTTGTTAGCACTGAGGAGCCTTAGTGACACACTTTGGGCGAAGGCCAAGAAGCGTCGTCATCGGTCACCTACTATGCATGGTGCCGGGAGCTCTGGAGCATTGAAGGATTCGGCACCCGAGAAGCATAGGCGCCAGCTGAGATTCGCTCCCATGTCGACCAGTGGTTCTGCAACCTGCGCTTCAGCTGGTACCCCAACTTCTCCTAGTGTCTGCCCTCAATGAGCGCTTCTGGGCCTTGGTTCCTGAGCTGCTGAATGGCCTTATGCAACGGTATGCATCAGTATCAGGGGTGTTTGCACTTACCTTACTTCCTGTTGCAGCACCACCTGGCCTTCAGCCTGCGGTGTGGCTTCTGGCGCTGATTGCGGCCTCGGTGTTGACTGTCACCAAAGCCAGCACACCCTCGATGTTGGTGGAGGAAGCTTCGTCGGACTTGAGACGGGAGTTGACAAAAGTTGGCCTCTTGTAACTTCCAACCAGTGGGTTCTTCAAATAGTCCATCTCTGATACACCCTCAATTGGCATCTCAATCCTCCAAATTGCCCACCGAGCGCTCATTCATTCAGCTCTCAGCACAGGCAGCTACATGCAGAGGAACTCTCCATTCTCCTTAAGGCCCATTTGGTTGAACCCATTCCACCAGGGGAAGAAGGGCAGGGATTCTATTCCAGGTACTTCCTTGTGCAGGGCAAGACAGGGGGGATGCGTCCCATCCTAGACTTAAGGGCCCTGAACAAATTTCTAGTCCGAGAAAAGTTCAGGATGGTTTCCCTGGCCACCCTTCTCCCAATGATTCAGAAAAATGATTGTCTATGCTCTCTGGAGTTAAAGGATGAATATACTCGCATCCGATAATTCCAGCCCACCGGAAGTATCTTCGATTTCAGTTGGGAGTGTATCGCTTGTTGCCTTTTGGCCTTGCATCAGCTCCCAGGGTCTTCACCGAGTGTCTAGCGGTAGGTGCAGCTTTGCTACACAAACTGGGAGTCCATGTGTTCCCATATCTCGACGATTGGTTGGTGAAGAGGAACTCAGAAGATGGTGCTCAGGAGTCCATGCAGATTATTCGGGTGCGTGAGCTACTAGGGTTTCTTTTAAACTACCCCACGTCCCATCACCCTGCTCGACAACAGAGGATTCGAGCCTACCTCCCTGAGACGACAGTTTGGTCTCTCTGGCATCCAAGGTCGCATCTCAGCAGGTCACAGCTCTGCAGATATTGAGATTGTTGGGGCACATGGCTTCCACAGTGTATGTTACACCCATGACATGTTTTCACATAACAGCTCAATGGACCCTGGCTTCTCAATGGTATCAAACCACAAAGAGTCCAGAAGGTGTCCCCAGAGCTTGTACACTCTCTTCAGTGATAGACAATTCAATTCAATTTGACTCAGACTTCATTCCAAATTCCTCAGCCACAATAGGTGCTGACAATGAATGCATCTCTCCTGGGATGGGGAGCTCATGTAGATGGGCTTCACACTCAAGGTGCTTGGTCCGCCCAGGAGTGTTGGGCGATCTGGAACATTCTAAAGGCTTTCAGAGGTTGGCTATCTCACCAAATTGTTTTCATCCAGACAATCAGATTTCAATGTATTACACCAATAAGCGGGAACACCAGATCACACCATCTGTGTCAGGAGGCTGTACGAATGTGGCATTGGGCTCACCAATACAGCATGTTCCTTCAAGTCACTTATCTGGTGTGCGCAGACAATACCCTGGCTGACAGGCTGAACTGGATAATGCAACTGCACGAGTGGTCTCTCAATATGTGCATAGCCCGCAAGATCTTCCAAGCGTGTGGCACCCCCTCAGTGGATTACTTTGCCACTCAGATCAACCATAAGTTTCCTTCGTCCTGTTCCAGGCTTCAGGCCCACGACAGACTAGCATTGGATGCCTTCCTTATCAACTGGGGGACAGGTCTTCTTTATATATATCCTCCAATACCTCTAGTGGGAAAATCTTTGTTGAAATTCAAGCAAGACAGCGGGACCATGATTCTGATCGTGCCATACTGGCTGCGGTAGATATGGTAGAACTGTGGAACTTGGAGTGTTTTCCGACCCTCATTACTCAGAACGAGGGGTCACTTCTATATCCCACTCTCCAGTCTCTGACTTTCACAGCTTGGATGTTGAGAGCCTAGAATTTGCTTCCTTAGGTCTCTCAGAGGGTGTCTCCCGTGTCTTGCTGGCTTCCAGGATAGATTTCACTAAGAGGTGTTACTCTTTTAAATGGAGGTGGTTGGCCGTCTGGTGTCAGACCAAGGTCTTAGATCCCCTTGCTTGCCCTACACACACACCTATAAGAGTGTGGTCTCAAGACCAACTCCGTAAGGGTTCACCTTAGTGCAATTAGTGCTTATCAATGTGTAGAAGGTAAGCCCATCTCTGAACAGCCTCTAGTTTGCTTCATGAGAGGTTTGCTTTTGTCAGAACCCCCTGTCAAACCTCCACCAGTGTCATGGGATCTCGTCGTTCTCACCCAGCTGATGAACCACTGAAATCCTGCCAACCGAAGTTCTTGACCTGGAAGGTTGTTTCTTGGTGGCTGTTACTTTAGCTCGTAGGGTTAGTGAGCTTCAGGCCTTAGTAGTGGATGCACCTTATACTAAGTTTCATCACATCAGTGTAGTCCTCCGCACGTACCCTAAGTTCCTGCCGAAGGTGGTGTCAGATTTCCATCTGAACCAGTCGATTGTCTTGCCAGCATTCTTTCCCTGACCTCATGCCCATCCTGGCAAAAGCAGCTTGCACACTTTGGATTGCAAGAGAGCATTGGCCTACTACATGGAGCGGACAGGGCCACAGAGACATTCCGCCCAAATTTTGTTTCTTTTGATCCGAATAGGATGGGGGTCGCTGTTGGGAAACGCACCATTTCAGTTTGGCTGGCAGATTACATTTCTTTCAGTTATGCTCAGGCTGGGCTGATCTTGGAGGGTCATGTCACGGCTCATAATGTCAGAGCCGTGACTGCGTCATAGCCTACTTGAGATCAGCCTCCATTTGCAAAGCTGCGATGTGGTCTTATTTATTTATTTATTGCATTTGTATCCCACATTTTCCCACCTATTTGCAGGCTCAGTGTGGCTTAAATTATTCCGTAATGGCGATCGCCATTTCCGGCATGAGGAAATACAAATTGGTATTGCATTAAATGTTCATAAGTGAACAAGTAGATTAGTAGTCAAGTATAGAGAATTCATTATCGGGATAAGAAATAGAGTAGTGTAGCATTAAAGTTCATTCGTGACAAGTTGATGAGGCAATCAGGTATAGAGAGTTTGGTTATGTCCAGTTCTGGTATAAGTTTCGTTGACTGGCATTTAGGATGGGTCGTTGTGCTATGCCCTGTTGAACAGGTTGGTTTTTAGTAATTTTCGGAAGTTTAAGTCAAGTCTCCCCTTCCCCTCATTCCCTTTCCTCCTTTCCTGAAGTTACTATTGAGGAAACGACACTTCTCCTTTCTTCCTCAAAATGTACCACCTGTTCCTCTGATCCCATTCCCACCCACCTTCTTAATGCCATCTCTCCTACTCTTATTCCTTTTATCTTTCACATTCTCAACCTCTCACTTTCCACTGCGACTGTCCCTGCTGCCTTTAAACATGCTGTGGTCACACCTCTCCTTAAGAAGCCTTCACTTGACCCTACTTGTCCCTCTAATTACCGACCCATCTCCCTCCTTCCTTTTCTCTCCAAATTACTTGAGCGTGCTGTTCACCGCCGCTGCCTTGATTTTCTCTCCTCACATGCTATTCTTGACCCACTACAATCTGGTTTTCGCCCTCTCCACTCAACTGAAACTGCGCTTACTAAAGTCTCCAATGACCTATTACTGGCTAAATCCAGAGGTCAATATTCCATCCTCATTCTTCTTGATCTTTCTGCTGCTTTTGACACTGTCGATCACAGCATACTTCTCGATACCCTGTCCTCACTTGGATTCCAGGGCTCTGTCCTTTCCTGGTTCTCTTCCTACCTCTCCCTCCACACCTTTAGTGTTCACTCTGGTGGATCCTCTTCTACTTCTATCCCTCTGCCTGTTGGCGTACCTCAGGGTTCTGTTCTTGGTCCCCTCCATCTACACTTCTTCCCTTGGTTCATTAATCTCATCCCATGGCTTTTCCTACCATCTCTATGCTGATGACTCCCAAATCTACCTTTCTACCCCTGATATCTCACCTTGCATCCAAACCAAAGTTTCAGCGTGCTTGTCTGACATTGCTGCCTGGATGTCTCAACGCCACCTGAAATTAAATATGACCAAAACCGAGCTTCTCATTTTCCCCCCCAAACCCAACTCCCCGCTCCCCCCGTTTTCTATTTCTGTTGATGGCTCTCTCATTCTCCCTGTCTCCTCAGCTTGAAACCTTGGGGTCATCTTTGACTCTTCTCTCTCCTTCTCTGCTCATATCCAGCAGACCGCCCCTTTCTTTCCGAGCACTCTACCAAAACCCTCATCCACACCCTTGTCACCTCTCGTTTAGACTACTGCAATCTGCTTCTTGCTGGCCTGTCACCTCTCTCCTCTCCAGTCGGTTCAAAACTCTGCTGCCCGTCTCATCTTCCGCCAGGGTCGCTTTACTCATACTACCCCTCTCCTCAAGACCTTTCACTGGCTCCCTATCCGTTTTCGCATCCTGTTCAAACTTCTTCTACTAACCTATAAATGTACTCACTCTGCTGCTCCCCAGTATCTCTCCACACTCGTCCTTCCCTACACCCCTTCCCGTGCACTCCGCTCCATGGATAAATCCTTCTTATCTGTTCCCTTCTCCACTACTGCCAACTCCAGACTTCGCGCCTTCTGTCTCGCTGCACCCTACGCCTGGAATAAACTTCCTGAGCCCCTACGTCTTGCCCCATCCTTGGCCACCTTTAAATCTAGACTGAAAGCCCACCTCTTTAACATTGCTTTTGACTCGTAACCACTTGTAACCACTCGCCTCCACCTAACCTCCTCTCTTCCTTCCCGTTCACATTAATTGATTTGATTTGCTTACTTTATTTTTTGTCGATTAGATTGTAAGCTCTTTGAGCAGGGACTGTCTTTTTTCTATGTTTGTGCAGCGCTGCGTATGCCTTGTAGCGCTATAGAAATGCTAAATAGTAGTAGTAGTAGTAATATGGTAGCGCATTCCATAGTTGCGTACTTAATGTAGGAGAAGCTGAACGCATATGTTGATTTATATTTTAGTTCATTGCAGTTGGGGTAATGGAGATTCAAGAATGTGAGTGACTTTTTGTATTCCTGGGTGGTAAGTCTATGAGGTCTGACATGTAGACCGGGGCCTCGCCGTGAATGATTTTATGAACTAGAGTATGGACCTTGAACGCAATACGTTCCCTGAGTGGGAGCCAGTGCAATTTCTCTGTTAGGGGCCTGGCACTTTCGAATTTCATTTTTCCAAATGAGTCTGGCTGCTGTGTTTTGGGCAGTCTGGAGTTTCTTGATGATTTGTTCTTTGCATCCGGCATAAATTGTGTTGCAGTAATTGTACCAAGTTGCGGAATACTTCCCTTGGGAAGAAAGGTTTTATTCTTTTGAGTTTCCGCATTGAATGGAACATTTTCTTTGTTGTATTTTTCACATGGCTTTCTACTGTAAGATTTCGGTCAATTGTTACTCCGAGAATTTTCAGGTTGTCTGAAACAGGAAGAGAGTTGTCTAAGGTGTTTATAGTGGTGGGTTTGTTCGTGTTATATTGTGATGAGAGGATGAGACATGGAGGGGCATAATCGAACTCGAACACCCATCTCCATGGGCATCTATGTCCGAGAACGGGTACATGAAGGGGCAGGACAGACCGTATTTTCGAAAAAAAAAAAAGGACGCCTGCCTTTTTTCTTCGATAATACGGTTTGTGCCGGGCAAATGCATCGGATGTGTGCAGATTTGAGCTGGGCGGTTTCGTTTTTCAGCGATAATGGAAACCGAAGACGCCCAGCTCAAAAACGAACAAATTCAAGGCATTTGGTCGTGGGAGGGGCCAGGATTCGTAGTGCACTGGTCCCCCTCACATGCCAGGACACCAACTGGGCACCCTAGGGGGCACTTGTAACAAAAACAAAAAAAAATACCTCCCTAGTCCATAGCTCCCTTCCTTTGGGTGCTGAACCCCTCAGATCCCCCCCAAAACCCACTACCAAAACCCATACACCATTACCATAGCCCTTATGGCTGAAGGGGGCACCTAGATGTGGGTACAGTGGGTTTTGGGGGCGGTTTGGAGGACTCCCATTAACCACCACAAGTGTAACAGGTGGGGGGGGGGGGGGGGGCCTGGGTCCACCTGGGTGAAGTCCACTGCACCCACTAACAACGGCTCCAGGGACCTGCATGCTGCTGTGATGGAGCTGGGTATGACATTTGAGGCTGGCATACAGGCTGGAAAAAAAAGTTATTAAAGTTATTTTTTTTTTTGGTAGGAGGGGGTTAGTGGCCACTGGGGGAGTCAGGGGAGGTCATCCCCGATTCCCTCCGGTGGTCATCTGGACAGTTGGGGCACTTTTTGGGGACTTGTTCGTGAGAAAAAAGTGTCCAGAAAAAGTGACCCAACTTCTCGCTAAAAACGCTTTTCTTTTTTCCATTATTGGCCGAGGGTGCCCATCTCTGCTCGGTCGATAAACACGCCCCAGTCCCACCTTCACCACACCTCCGACACGCCCCCGTCAACTTTGTTCGTTCCTGCGACAGATTGCAGTTGGAGGCGCCCAAAATCAGCTTTTGATTGTACCGATTTGGGCGCCCACCGGATTTGGGTCTCAATATGGGCGTTTTTCTCTTTCAAAAATAAGCTGGATTGTGTTTTTTTTCTGCGTTGTTTTAATTGAAATGCATCCGCCCATGAATTCATGATTTGGAAGCTGGGATTGATTTATTGTGATTTCTGTTAGATCATGTTTGATCGGGATGTAGATCATAACATCATCTGCATAGATGTAAGGATTGAGGCCTTGGTTGGATGGCGAACTGGCTAGAGGTGTCATCATTAGGTTGAAAAGGGTTGGTGAGAGTGGTGATCCTTGGGGTGCTCTGCATTCTGGTTTCCATGGTGATGTGTTCGAATTGGATATTACTTGGTATGGTCTTGCGGTCAGGAAGCCTTTGAACCAATTAAGTACGCTTCCTCCAATCCCGAAGTATTCTATGATGTTTAATAGTATTTTATGGTTTACCATGTCGAATGCGCTCGACATGTCGAATTGTAGGAGGAGTACACTGTTGCCAGTTGCAATTGCTTGTTTGAATTTGGTTAGGAGAGTGATTAGTACTGTTTCAGTACTGTGATTGGAACAGAATCCTGATTGTGATTCATGTAATATTGAGAATTTGTTTAAGTAGTCGGTGAGTTGCTTGGTTACCATACTTTCCATTAGTTTGGTTGCTAGGGGAATAGATGCTACCGGGCGGTAGTTGGTTATGTCATTTGCTTTTTTTCTTTGAATCTCTAGGTATTGGGGTGAGTAGTATGTTTCCTTTATCTTTAGGGAAGAGTCCGTGTTGTAACATATGGTTTAGGTGCAGCGTGAAGTCTGTTATGAAGCTTGGGGGGGCGGATTTTATTAGGGTGTTAGGGCATATGTCCAGTTTGCAGTGGGATTTGGTGGGTGATGGTTTCATCGGTGAGTAGATCGAAGTTTGTCCAGATTCGGTCTACTGGATATTCATCGGGGATTGGGTCCAAATGATCAATTAATTTTTCGTGGTTGGTGGTATTGTTTAATAGGGTGGTTAGCAGCTTTATAATTTTTTCGTTGAAATATTTAGCAAGGTTTTCTGCTGATGGGGTGTCTGTGTTGGTTGTGGTGACTGGTGTGGTATCAAGTAGTTTGTTCATGAGTTGGAAAAGTTTATGCGTGTCTTTGTAGTCTGGCCCTATTTTGGTTTTGTAGTATGATCAGTCCACACATTCACATCATACTACTGCCTTGAGCTGGATACCCGATGCGACAGTCGGTTTGGAAAGTCAGTCTTGCTGAATCTGTTTGGGGTCTAGAATCCAACTTCACCCTCATAGGCCCATTTTATTCTGTTCCAGGCTGCACTCTCATTCAGATTGTATATAGTTTCAGGTTAATCTGTAGTATGTCCTCGCCATTGCGAGGCCCAATTGACCATTGTTTGTTGTTTTTGTTGAGCCTGGATGCTAGGGATTCCCCACTTGTGAGAAGATAGAAGCCTGCTTGTCCTCAGAGAAAGCGAAGATACTTACCTGTCGTCAGGTGTTCTCTGAGGACAGCAGGTTTCATATTCTCACTATCCTTCCCACCTCCCCTTGGAGTTGTCTCCTTGGTTATTTTTATTTTATTTTTTGTTTTATTGTTAAACTGAGGACACAATGTTCATGCAATGGGCAGGAAGGCACTCATGCATGTGCAGTGGAGTGCGGCTCTCGTTCCACAAATCTCTCTTTAGCTTTGGCAAAATGCCGGACCGGGTGACGTGGATTGGCATCACCCACTTGTGAGAATATGAAGCCTGCTGTCTTTGGAGAATATCTACTACAGGTAAGTATCTTCACTTTATGCTTCTATTTAGATAACATTAAAGTTATACTTACATGTAGGTGATCAATTAACACCTTAGGTACTGTTTTCAAGAGATAATTAGGACAGGAGTCGAGTAAGCATTGTAAGTCAAGCATTGTGATTTGGTGTATTTGCGAAGGAAATGATTGATTTGGTTCGATATGATAGGGTGAAATGTCGACCTAGTTCTATTCATAGTTGAGTAAAAGAGTGATTTTATAAATTAAGGAATTGCTCTGAGATGAAGGTTTTTCAGTTCATTTATTTTAGTTATTTTCTGTTCAAAATAGGCCAATTGGTCTTCTGAAGGGACAGATTCATTTATGAAAGTTATGTGTGAGTATTCAGCAATGAATGAACTAAAGCATATAGTTTTCTAAGGTTAATTGTTTTGTCTATGAATTTAGAATAAGTAATTTTAGCTTTGGAAATCATATGTTTGTATTCTCTTAGGAGCTGTTTCCAATTTAACCAGTTATCATTAGTTTTAGTTTTGGACCAAATTCTTTCATTTCTTCTGCATTTTCTTTTAATTTCTATGAGATCTACATTGTACCAGGGAGATAATCTTGGATTAGGTCTGGATTTGGTTTTGATCGGTGCTATCTTGTCTAGAACTATGCTACAGGTGTCATTCCATTTTTGAATAAAGTTAATAGATGGAGGAGAGGGAAATAGTTGACTAAATTGTTCATTTTACTGTTTAGGGTCAATTTTACCTCTGGTTTGAAAGATGTGAGAATCGTTTCTTGTTTTAAGATTAAATGTAGCTTCCAGTACCTCATGAAAGACTCCAGAGGAAATTGGAGAGTCATGGGATTGGAGGTAGTGTTATACTGTGGATTAAAAACTGGTTAAAAGATAGAAAACAGAGAGTAGAGTAAAATGGTCAGTATTCTCAATGGAGAAGGGTAGATAATGGGGTTCCTCAGGGATCTGTGCTGAGATGGGAGTAACTAGTGAGGCAATTGAATAACTTTGTGTTGTCAGCAAATTTAAAGTTGTTAAATTGCAAGAAGACTGGGCATCTAAATGACAGATGACGTTTAATGTGAGCAAGTGCAAAGTGATGCACATGGGAAAGAGGAACCCAAACTATAGCTATATAATGCAAGGTTCCACATTAAGAGTCACCAACTGGCCCAAGAACCGAACCTTGTTGCACACCACTGGTAACGCCCTTTTCCTCATAATGAGCTCCATTTACTGCTACCCTTTGTTGCCTTCCATTCAGCTGGTTCCTAACCCAGTCACTTTAGGGCCCATACCGAGGGCACTCAGTTTATTAGTCATACATATGGAATTGTGTCAAAGGTTTTGCTAACATTTAAATACACCACATTTAGCGCTCTCCCTCGATCCAACTCTCTGGTCACCCAGTCAAAGACATTAATTAGGTTTGTCTGACAAGACCTGCTTCTAGTGAAACCATGTCGCCTTTGGTCCTGTAATCTATTGGATTCAAAAAACTTTTCTATTCTCTGTTCTAAGTGTTTCCATTAAGTTACTTACCACAGAAGTCAGACTTACTGTCCTGTAGTTCCCAGCCTCTTTCTTCTGCTTTTGTAGAGAGAGACCACATCTGCTCTTCAGTCCTCCGGGACCACTCCGACTCTAGAGAGTCATTGAAAAGGTCAGCCAGCGGAGCCGCTAGAACTTCCCTATGTTCTTTCAGTACCCCCGGATGTATGCCATCCAGCCCTATCGCTTTGCCCACCTTTAATTTAACAAGCTGTTCACGAACTCAGTCCTCTGAAAATCATTTAGTGACTATCACCTCTCCATTCCTATTTGTTTGTCTTCTCCAATCCTGCTCCCAGCCCTTCAGCTGTGAACACAGAACAGAAATATTTAAGTAATTCTGCCTTATGTTTATCAGCTTCAACATATTCCTCCCTTTCACCTTTGTGTCTCTCAATGCCACGTTTGGACTTCCTTCTATCTAACAGATCTAAAGAATATCTTGTCCTCCCCTTTACTGTATTATCTATTTTTTTTCTTCCATTTACATCTTTGCTTTCGTGACTAATTCTACCAGCTTCTCTTAGCTTTTCCAGATATTGTTGCCTGTCTTCCTCTTTCTGCAATCTCTTGTAGTTTATAAAAGCTAACCTCTTTTTCCTTACCTTTTCAGCTACTACAAGTAAATGTATTGCATTGTCATAGTGCTGTATGTCAACACAAGTAATTCTTGTTATAATCAAATTAACTGATGCGTATTTGTAATATATACATTTTAATACAGTAACTGTTGAATTTAGGTTTGTTAATGTTTGAGGGTAAGATTGCTAGGTCAAAACAACATAAGTTGAATGCTGATAGCAGAAGGCTAATCTGTCCTAAGAGAGCTGTAGATTTTGTCTTCATTATGTATTCATTTGTATTTTTTTTTCCTCCAGGAACATGTCTTCTGGGTTGTGTCGCTGAACACTCTTTTTATACTTGTCTTTGGTAGGTGCTGTTATTGAAGTTCATATTAACTTGCATTTCTGTAGATTAACTTTTAGAATAACATTTTTTGCTCAGATAAGTCTATGCACAGTGTTAAGCTCCAAGTCTTGAAAATACTAATGCTGCTTTTATTATACTGTCAAATTTACTTCTTATTTGACCACTGTCTATTTTAGTTGCTGTTCTCTGGACTGACTTGCCTGTTAATGTCTTTTTGAAGATGTGGTCCTCAGAACTGTACACAGCACTGTAAATGAAGTCTCTGTTTTGGCACCGATGTAGAGATAGAATGCTTCAAGTATTGGTACGGCTCAACTGGAACCATTCTGTGGTGCAGTATTCTGTCAGTTTGGTCACATCCTCATTCAGGGTCTGATCCAGAGAGTGAAAAGGTGAAACGAGCAGCACAGCAAATAGCATAAATGAGCTTGCCAGATTTCGTTGTTAGATCATTTGTATAGTGGACCAGGAGTTATAAGATCGGCACAGATGCTGATCACATAAGTCATGTTTTTTTTTTTTTTTAACTTGGACCCTAGATACCTGTTATAGATTTTGAGTTGGATATTCAGAGCTTTCCAGTTTATTCTGGTACAGATATGTTCTCCTTAAGACAGTTGTACTATGACTTAATTTTCCTTTCACTTTTCTATTTTAAATTATATATATATATAATATGGATCAACAGTGTTTTGTAAAAAGTTACGACTCGAGAGGTGAAAACAGTTAAGCGTAAGTTGTCGTTGTTAAACCACTGGTAAATCTGCTTAAAACCTTGCCTCACAGTTCTCTATTCCTGTCTTGCTATTCTCATTCAAAGTGTTAAAATATTGTGGTGTCCTTAGAGAAAAAGAATAAAAAAAAGTTACTGTATACACTCCTCAAAACAGCTTTCGTCAATTGTATCCATTTACCAGCAGCGTCTCGGCAATTCCTATAAACGGTTGGATATAAACCCCTTTCTTAGTTCAAAGGTCACTAAAAATTAGCTCACAACAGGTCTCAAGTGTTCCAAAAGTAATCTAAAATATACTTACTCAAGATCAAATTATGTTTTAAGCTGCACCAACCACAATTCTTAGTTTTATTTCTATCGGTAACGTTTATTCCAATCACCAAATTTTACAACGGGGAAAACGTCATAACATGATGCTGATGGTAGAAATTGACATAAAGAGACTGAGATGTATGCGTTTCATTTTTGCATTCCAAGTACTAATTGACATCATTGTGTTGTGCCACTCAGTAAAAATGATGTAGTCACATTAGAATATATGCATTCTACTGAACAAGACATATTATTTCTGCAGTGCATTACAACGTAATTAGTCTTAATCCTTAGTTTTTTAAAACCTCAGTCATATTAGTGTATGTACAAAAAAGGGAAACATCATAACATAATACCGCCTGTGAATAGAGATGTGGAATTACCAAGGCATATGTGATTTACTCAGTAAACCTTTTAACATATCGAGCTCAAGTGTCTGTATGAATGACGTGTTTCTGTTGTGTTGCTAATTAGCAATGACAAGTAAATAGCAAGGTGTGTTCATTCTCATTAAATGATCCTGTGCATATTAAAAAGTCATCAAAATGACTTAAAAAATGTCGAATCGGTGTCATTCATAAATTATTTTTAAAAAAAACATGAACAAAAATAATATAAAAAAAACCCACAAACAAATATATAAAAAAACTTTGCAACTGGATCTAAAATGAATGACATAGAAATGACTAGTTATAATCAAGCAAAGTGAGAATTATGATGCTGCATTTTATCAAAACATTTCATAAAAAAAGAATAATCACTTTCCTGATTTAAGGTTTTAAACTTTAAAAATATATCTCTATTCAGCCTTTAATAGTAATCTATTAACATCTCCCCCTCTCCAGTGTGACTAAATTTTCAATAATGCTATGAACCTTAACTCCTTGAAGTTATGTTTGAGTTCACACATGTGTTCCACTAACGGTTTATCCAATGCTTTCCTTTTTTATAGCACTTTTATGCTCTATAATACGTTTGAGTGCTAGTATTGTTTTGCCAATGTGTATAAGTCCACACAGACATAATATTGCATAAATTACTTGTGAAGTTTTACAATTTGAGTATTGTTTCAACACAAATTTCTCTCCTGTTTTTGGATGTTCAAAAGATTTTGCTTTCAAATTCACAGAACTGAACAATGTAAACATGGGTAGTGTCCCCATATTAGATTCTTCTTAATGAGTTTTGGAATTTCTGATGGTGCTAAAGAATCTTTCAGGTTCCTACTCCTTTTAAAGGCTATCAGTAATTTCCTATTCAAAAAATATGGTATGTTTTAAACAAATGGACAATATTTCATTAATATTGTAATAATAGATAAATGATCATAATACAGAATACAAATAACTATCATTTTTATCCTTACTATTCTGCAGAAGGTTTTTCCTTCGCTTTTGTTCAGCTCTTAATATGTCTTCTTTAATATAGTTTTACGATATAATATGGTTGAAAACTTTCCAAACTTAGTGAATCTTAATATCTTAATCCATTTAAAGAAAATATTTTAATATGGTGAAGATTCATTGATGACATATTAATAATATGGGTAGGTAATGAATCTTTGTTAATGAACTTTTATGCCTGGCTAAATTCAAAGAAAGTGAATCTAATATTCCAAATTAATTTTAGTAGAAAAGTTACCCTTTTTAGATATTAAGATTTACTTTAGGTTTGGAAAGTTCACAACCATATTATATCGTAACAAAATTTTACACTATAAAAGCAGTCACAGTCAAGTGCTTAAACATAATCTTCCTTTTAGTCAGATCCTTAGAGTTAAGAAGTTATGTTCAGGTGATCGTGACTATAAGGAACAGATAGAATAAATGTCCAAGAGATTCACACAGATGATATCCTACTGAATACTTGTTCTGCTTTTCTTTCACTTGTATCTGAGCAGATCAATTTGCGCCTCTTGTTCTTGTTTTAGGGCATTTCATCAAGGCACTCCTTTTTATCTATCATCATTAACTATTCTATACTCTTCCCCACGTGTGTTATGATCACTCAGTGACCATTGTATGGTTCCACATTTGTGGAACTCCATGCCGTTACAGTTATGGGGTGAATCTATTATCTGTAGGTTCAAGGCAGGGCTGAAAACATGGTTATTCCAACAGGTCTATGCTTATGTTGATGAATAGTAAGGCAGGGGGGATGTAGTACTTCCTGGGAGAGGATGTGAATGAGTCTGTGATTGAATGTCTATTCTATTATCTTTTTGGTTGACTGTATGTCTTTCCTATTTTATATTGTAGTTCCTTTCCTACTTTGATTACATTTTAGTTTAGTATTTGTTAACCGCTTTGTTCTGTTCATCAGTTAAGGCAGCATATTGGATCATAAATAAAATTGAGAACCTTTGTGCTGTACTAAAATAGTATTATTGCCTTTCATAGAGCGCACTGCATGCTGTGCCTCATTATGCAAAGTGCTGTCTGAGAGCTGGTGTATTTCAGTAAATTCTGTTCTGGTGCTGACATTTTATTCAGGGACTTGAAATGTTCTTGGTGCTCTAACTTCTGTTCCTTCCAGAATGGTATTTCTCAGTAGCCTGGATCCTTGTTCATCTGAGTTGTGGCTTCTTGGGGTTACCAGTTCTATTTTTGTTTTCATATTTCTATTTCTAATTTGCAACCTGTATTTGGTGAGGGTCTGAATTTAATTCCCACTGATCCTTTTTCTTTTTTTTTTTTAAGATTTCTTTTTTAAAAGATAAGAGGGTAGTGGATGGGTGGGGGGATTCACTTTAAAATTGTTTTTGAATTCATGTTATTTAGGACTATAATGATAAGTGTTTAAAATGTTAATTATTAGGGATTATGTGGTACGATGCTGGAGAGTAGACGCTGAAACATGAAGCTCCTGCACTCCGTACCATTAATCTAATCATTACAGTTGCAATATCTTACTGATTTGATCTTAGAAGGAGAGATCCTTCTGTTCTCGCTGAGCCTTCCTTGGAGTGGTATTCCATCCCATAGATCCTTTGGGATGGCAGCTAAATCTCACACAGGATGACAGAGCAGAGTAAAGTGCCTGAAGGAAAGATGGCGGATATTCAGGTCCCACTTAGTTCCTCAGTCAGTTCCACATGGACAGCTAAAATCACTGTGGAGGTATCATCAGCAGTGGAAGCCACTCTCAATAAAAAGTTGCAGGCTCTTTATGATAGAGCGGATTCTGCCCATGAAAGATTGGATAGCTTTCATTTTGATCTGAATCACCTGCAACAGTGTGTGAGTGATATGGAAGACAATATAGCAACGGGAGCGGGTCCGACAGAGACAATGTGTAAAAGGTTGGTGGAGCTGGAAGCTAAAGTTGATGATTTGGAGATCCGCTCCCGCTGGAATAATCTGCATCCTATTGCCAGATACTTTGATTTATAACTGGTAAGCTTCCTGGAACGTTGGATCCTGTAGTCGGTACAATTAGGCCAACATCTAGGGCCTTTGCAGGTGATTTGGCATGAGTAGGTCATTACCACCTGGATTTTTTACTGCTAGGTCAATGGCTTGCGGTAAGGTCTCAGACCCAAAATGGACACGCCGTAATTTTCATTTTGCTGCACATCCGTTTTCAGCAAAAAAAAAAAAAAGGCATTTTTTGTAGGTGCACTGAAAAATAATTCTGTGCGCGCCCAATACACGTGTCTACGATGGCCTAATAATAGATCTCATGTGCCATTCTAAATACTATTCGTTCCAGTCAATCATGGACCTATGAAGGAAAGACTGTATTGTGTTTCCAGGACTATTCAACACATGTATCCATGGCTAGGAAAGCCTTTGCTCCTATTTGTGTAAGTCTTTATAACAAGAAAATGAGGTTTTCCTTATTATATCCAGCCAAATTGTGTGTACATCATGAAGGGGGTGATAAGTTTTTTTTTTTTTTTTTTTGAAGATGTGAGTCTGGCTAAGGATTTTATTGCTTCATTAAATTTGGACTTTACAGGCTCAACTCCCTGGTTCTTGAACTGTCTCTGGAATCATTAGGGTTGCCTTGGCATCTATTTCATCCAGGTGAAAAAGATTATACTCATCATTCACGGGCCCATGATACGTAATCTCATATTAATTACTTGTTAGAGTCTACTGTACGTACTGAGTTGGCTTCTTGTATTCATCAGGCTATGATTGGGATATAACAAAAGAGAGGGAACGAAGTACAAACTAAAGTCCAAACAAAAAAAACAGCACCCCGGGCCTTTAAAAATGGAACACAGTTCTTTAATGAATGAGCCTTGACAAAAAGACCCGACACGGGCCGTGTTTTGGTGACTAGCACCTGCGACAGGGGTCACAGTGATGAAATGGAAAACTTGGGGAATAACTCAAATATATTCCTCTACAATATATTATTCCTTACCCCACGTCTCATATAGTAAAAGCTACAAAGCGCCAAGGCACTTTGACTTTCTGTATCCAAACGGAAAGTGAAAGTGCCTTGGTGCTTTGTAGCTTTTACTATATGAGACGTGGGGTAAGGAATAATATATTGTAGAGTAATATATTTGAGTTATTCCCCAAGTTTTCCACGTCATCACTATGACCTCTGATGCAGGTGCTAGTCACCGAAACACGGCCCGTTTCGGATCTTTTTGTCAAGGCTCATTCATTAAAGAACTGTGTTCCATTTTTAAAGGCCCGGGGTGCTGTTTTTTTTGTTCAGGCTATGATTGGGCCATTTCAAGTTTTATATCATGATTTAATCTGGATTGAGTTGGAGTGGAGCCCGAGGGGCTTGAGAGATTCTCGTTGGCGGTTCCCTAGAAATTTGTATTATGACACTAAATTCCATTATTTTTTACAGAGTAAATGGCGAGATTATGTGGATCATAATAAAGAATATTTTTCTTCTAAACCTGTTCTCTTTTGTGAGGCTGTGAAAGTAGTTTTACGTGGGGAAATCTCATACATGGCCCATAAGAAAAGAGTAGGTGAGGCTGATTTACTCCATTTGCAGACAAGAGTTCAACAATTGTTTGGTACCAACCCTCGTGTTTCCACTAAGGCTTGTTTTCTGGCATCCCAGACTGTGTTAAATCAGCTGATCCATTCTAGAACCCAGAGGGCTTTATCTTACTACCGTTATCAATTTTTGAAGCATGCTGTTAAGCAGGGGAGTCTGTTGGCTCATTTGGTGATAGACTGGAAGCCTGTGTTGGTGGTTCAGTTATTGGATGGGGCAAACCAATATGTTAGATCTGAGGAGGATACATGTACACTGTTTCAGGACTTTTACACGCGTCTTTCCTCCCCCCCAGAGAATGTGGGTTTAGAAGGATGTCTCTTAACTTGCTGGACAGTCTTTACCCCACCTGACAGACTCCCAATGTGCCTTACTCTGTGTACCTATCTTGGAGGATGAAGTGAATTTGGAGTTACAGGCTAGCCCTCTTCATAAAGCTCCTGGAATGGATGGCTTGCCCTCTGAACTTTTCAAAATCCTAACCCCAGCAGTGGTCCCTTGTTTGGCTACAGTTTTTAATTCTTATGTTAGTAGTGGCACTCTGCCTAACACTTTACAAGTAGCTCAAATTGTGGTACTTTTGAAATCTGGTAAAGATTCTCATTACATAGATTCATACTGCCCTATCTCCCTGTATCTTTTGAAGCTGTTATTTGCTTAGGTCTTGGCAAGTCATCTAGCCCAAGTTTAGCCACTTAGTGGCAGTCCCTCAGGTGGGCTTTCTGAAATCCCAATTGGTAGCAAAAAATATGCAACAGATTTTGACATCTTTGGAGATGGTGCATCTCCGCTCGTTGCATTATCTGCTTATCAGTTTTGAATCAAAAAAGGCCTTTGATAGGGTTCATTGATCTTTTCTGTTTGAGGTTTTATGGTTTTCGGGGTTATTTTTTAGCAGCGGTTCAGGCTCTTTATTAGAACTCTAGGGCAGAGATTAAGGCGAACGGGGTGTCATCTGCTTCCTTCCTCATAGCTTGTGGGATGCGGCAGGGGTGCCCACTTTCCTTGCTTCTTTTTTTTCTTCTTTTTCTAGACCCCTTAATTTGGGGCATCTTGGGGGCTAGAGATATTTGGGGGTGGGGTTGTATTGGCACTGCTACCTTTAAAATCTCTGCTTTTGCAGATGATCTTAGCGAACCCAAGTCCTCTTTGCCAGCCTTGTTGGACATTCTTGCAGAATTGGGAGTCGTCTCTGGGTTTTGTATCAGTTTTACAAAGTCTGAGGTTCTCATGATCAATATAAATGAAGCAGATTCAGCTGTGAGTGGACCCTCTGCAATTATGTACTATTTGTCCCAATTTTCTTTTACTAAACACACGTTGCAGCAGTGGTCTGGCCTACCTTTATCACTGAATGGGGCGCATTAGTCTCTTCACCATGGTCATTTTTTCCTAAATGGTTGTTGTCATGAAATGCCTAGCCACCCGCCTGGGGCTAACCCTGTGGCCATTTAGAGGGTCTATCCCTAGCACAGCTCAGGTCCACCTGCACCTGCCGCTTGTGCTCTGCACTCGCTCCCTCTTCCCACCGACTGAGTCACAACCGCCTCTGGGCAAGTGTCCCATTCTCAAATTATCCCCAGTGATTTCTAGGTTACTGGAGGCCACACTCCCAGTGGTCCCACAGTTCCCAGAAAACACTCACAGGCCCAACACACAAACAGCCAGGATGCTTTATCAGTCCAGACAAGCAGAGTCAACAAACTAATAGTGTTCATTGTTGCAAAACTTGGAAACAGAAAAAGTGCAATCAGCAGAACAATAACAGGTAACTGAAATATGGATCAATTATAACACTATCTAAACATTTGTATACTATCTAAATAGTAACAGGGAAGATCAGGACATAAAACTGTTCAGAGCCTCAGCAAAGTGATCCTACTCTCATTTCTTCCTGGCTAAGACTGGAGCAGAAGCCAGTAACTCCTGGTTAACTTCAAACTCCAGGCCAATCAGAGCTCAGAATAACAACATTTGAAAATAGCTGGCTATATCACTGCAGGCACTTCCTCTTTTTCTGTGTTAACTAAAACGGAAAGGTCTGTTCTCTGTAACAGCTTTAAGCATAAACATGCACCACCTGCTGGCCAAACTAGAGAAATACATTGCAGGAAAATATCAATATAATTATCACAGGCTTAAAACGCACTGTTCTGTCACAGTTGTATTATTTGCAAACCCTACCTTTGTTTCTGACCTCCAGGATTTGTAAACTTTGTCTAGTTTGGTTTCTCGCTGTTGCTGGGGGGAAGGGGGGAGAGACAAGAAACAGAAGATTAAATACCAATTTCTAGTGGGTAATTTGTATTGCGGGGGGGGGGGGGGGGGGGGGGGAGAGGTTAAACTTCCAGATGTTAAGTTACATATTATAACCTGCATGTTGCAGCATCTCATGGGGACGTCTATATGCCACTGGACATGGAATTTACCTTTTGTTTTCCCCTACATCATCATTGTGTTGCACGTTCAATCCTCTGTTTTACAGTTTCATTTGCATAAGAGTGTGTTAATTAAACTTGTTCGGGCGGTCTGGAGGGATATTGCTCAGTTATAGAAGTTTAACCCCCATTGTAGTTGTTTGTTTCCTTTATTGAGGGAACTTGGACTTCCCTCCAGGTGCAGGTAACCCTCGGTTATTGACTTGGGTTGAAGAGTGTCTTAGTCATTGTGTCATTTTCTTTCACCCACGAGGGAGGGAGAGACGCTGGATCTGGTGCTCACAAATGCGGATAGCGTGTCAAAGGTCCGAGTGGGTGCCCACCTGGGCGGCAGTGACCATCAAAAAGTTTGGTTTGATATGACGGCTGAAGAGGAGGGTGGCCACTCAAAACTCAAAGTCCTGGATTTCAAGCATGCTGACTTTAGTAAAATGGGGGAATACCTAAGGAAGGAGCTGATGGGCTGGGAGGACGTACGAGAAGTGGAAGGACAGTGGTCCAGGCTGAAAGAAGCTATAAATAGGGCCACAAACCTTTATGTAAGGAAAGTAAATAAAAGCAAGAGAAAAAGGAAACCGCTATGGTTCTCCAAGCAAGTGGCTGAGAAAATAAAGGCTAAAGAGTTCGCATTCCAGAAATAAAAAAAAAAACTCAAGACGAGGAACACGGGGAGGAATACCAGAGGAAACTGAAAGAAGCCAAGAGAGAGGTACGTCTGGCGAAAGCGCAAGCGGAAGAACAAATGGCTAGAAAAGTAAGGAGGGGTGACAAAAATTTCTTCAGGTATATTAGTGAAAGGAGAATGACTAAAAAGGGAATTGTGAGACTAAAAGATACTGCAATCCGCTATGTAGATAATGATGAAGAAAAGGCAAATTTGCTAAATAGATACTTTTGTTTTGTTTTTACTGAAGAAGATCCTGGAGAAGGACCACGATGGACTGGCAAAAGTTCATTTGAGAATGGAGTGGATATAGCACCATTCAAGGAAGAGAGTGTGTATCAACAACTAGAAAAACTAAAGGTAGACAAAGCCATGGGACCGGATGGGATCCACCCCAGGATATTGAGGGAGCTTAGAGAGGTTCTGGCGGGTCCTCTTAAAGATTTGTTTAATAAATCCTTAGAAATGGGAGAGGTTCCGAGGGATTGGAGAACGGCGGAGGTGGTCCCTCTTCACAAAAGTGGTGATAGGGAAGAAGCTGGAAACTACAGGCCGGTAAGCCTCACTTCGATTATTGGAAAAGTAATGGAAGCAATGCTGAAGGAAAGGATAGTGAATTTCCTGGAAGAAAATGAGTTGCAAGATCCGAGACAACATGGTTTTACCAAAGGGAAATCGTGCCAAACGAATCTCATTGAATTCTTTGATTGGGTGACCGGAGAATTGAACCGTGGACTTGCTATAGACGTAATCTACTTAGATTTCAGCAAAGCTTTTGACACGGTTCCCCACAGGAGGCTCTTAAATAAACTGGATGGGCTGAAGATAGGACCCAAAATGGTAAACTGGATGGGCTGAAGATAGGACCCAAAGTGGTGAACTGGATTAGGAACTGGTTGATGGACAGGCGCCAGAGGGTGGTGGTGAATGGAGTTCGCTTGGAGGAGGGAAAGGTGAGTAGTGGAGTGCCTCAGGGATCGGTGCTGGGGCCAATTCTGTTCAATATATTTGTGAGTGACATTGCCAAAGGGTTAGACGGTAAAGTTTGCCTCTTTGCGGATGATACTAAGATTTGTAACACAGTGGACACCCCGGAGGGAGTGGAAAACATGACAAAAGGATCTGAAAAAGCTAGAAGAATGGTCTAATGTTTGGCAATTAAAATTCAATGCAAAGAAATGCAAAGTGATGCACTTAGGGAGTAGAAATCCAAGAGAGGCGTACGTGTTAGGCGGTGAAAGTCTGCTAGGTACGGATGGGGAGAGGGATCTTGGGGTGATAGTATCTGAGGATCTGAAGGCGATGAAACAGTGTGACAAGGCGGTGGCCGCAGCTAGAAGGTTACTAGGCTGTATAGAGAGAGAGGTGTGACCAGCAGAAGAAAAGAGGTGTTGATGCCCCTGTACAAGTCGTTGCTGAGGCCCCACCTGGAGTATTGTGTTCAGTTTTGGAGGCCGTATCTTGCTAAGGATGTAAAAAGAATTGAAGCGGTGCAAAGAAAAGCTACAAGGATGGTATGGGATTTGCGTTACAAGACGTATGAGGAGAGACTTGCGGACCTGAACATGTATACCCTGGAGGAAAGAAGAAACGGGTGATATGATACAGACGTTCAAATATTTGAAAGGTATTAATCCGCAAACGAACCTTTTCCGGAGATACGAAGACGGTAGAACGAGAGGACATGAAATGAGATTGAAGGGGGGCAGACTCAAGAAAAATGTCAGGAAGTATTTTTTCACGGAGAGAGTGGTGGATGCGTGGAATGCCCTCCCGCGGGAGGTGGTGGAGATGAAAACGGTAACGGGATTCAAACATGCGTGGGATAAACATAAAGGAATCCTGTTCAGACAAAATGGATCCTCAGGAGCTTAGCCGAGATTGGATAACAGAGCCGCGGAGCTGGTGGTTGGGAGGCGGGGATAGTGCCGGGCAGACTTGTACGGTCTGTGCCCTGAAAAAGACAAGTACAAATCAAGGTAAGATATACACAAAAAAGTGGCACATTTCTTGGGCAGACTGGATGGACCGTGCAGGTCTTTTTCTGCTGTCATCTACTATGTTACTATGTAGATGGCTTCATGCGAATATCGATTGCTTTATTTTCAGATGGGTTGGATTTTGCTGCTCAATATGCATTTCAGTAACTTGCTCATTATATTTCCTCTTTAGATCCGCGGACCTCAGCATTGATCTGGATTCTAGACTGCAGGACTTTTTGATGTACTGTTGGGAGACCTTGTTTCTATTTGTTACATAAATGATTGCTTGTTATTTCCCCTCTGCAAGATCTTGGGGATTTAGCACATCATTGGTTGGAAGACTTGCATCTTCCAATTTGTTCCCAGGACCTCCTTCGTTATATCTGCCATATTCCATTGTGGGTATATAGTGCAGAACTTAAGAAATGCCAATATCGTATGATACTCAGGGCTTATGTTTCAGAATCTAGATTACATATCATGGGCTATATTGACACATCTGTTTGCCATAAATGTGGGGAGCTTCCTAATACTTTTTATCATGCTTTTTGGGAATGCAAATTAAGTCCTTTTGGAGGTCCTTGACATGTTATCTGGAGCGAATTTTACACCACACTCTTTCATTTCTTCAAGGAGATATCCTGTTGGGCCAGGTCTCCTCCATAGGTATCAGTGCTAAACATCAGGCAACTTGGGTAATGAAGGCTTGCATAGTGGGGAAGAAATGTATTTTGCAGAATTTGACTAAGCCTGAGGCTCCGCAGTATCAGCATTGGGGGAATAGACTTCATAGGCTGCTTTTGATGGAGCTTAGAGCCACACAGTTAACTTTTAAATCTCAACTTCAGTTTTATTCTGTTTGGTGGCTGTATGTGCAGTCTTTGGCTCCTCATGCCCATAGTCATATGTTAAATCAATTGAGTTCTCTTTCAGATGCCACAAGGTAGTATTCCCCCCCCCCTTTTTTTTCCCCCCTTCAGGGACAGTTGAGGGTGCTTCTTGTCTTCCTGATACTCTACATTTCTTCTAGTGGGGATTATAAGAATCCAGACCCTCCATGATGGGTGTTTTGGTTATATATGAGTATTATGGGACTATGTGGGATTGCAGTTTTTCTGGCATCTGGTTGGGTCTTGCTTTTGGGTATTTTTTTTTTTGTTCTATTCTAAGCTAGTCTTATAATAGCTGGTAGGATTTGGGGGAGGGTGGGGATTTTTCAAACTTAATGAAAAAGGATTAATGACGAGATGCTTTATGTTGCTGTTCTCAGATATGCGTAATTTTATGCATTTCTGCTTATTGCTGTTATTGTGTCAATGTCTTGTTATTCGCATTGCCATCAATAAAAATTGTTAAATGTTAAATTACTGAACTTTAAACACAATCAATACTTGTTTGTTAAATAACATATATATCTTTAAACTGATAGTGTGCCCTGACAATTTTTGTGCCTTGTAAATGTGTCACAAGATGAAAAAGTTGAAAATCACAGGTCTACAGTGCTGTTCCTATAAGAGCTACTAAGAGCATGTTTTCTTGATTATTCACAAGGTTCTGCTCTAAGAACAGAGCATTGCTATGTTCTTCCTCAGTGATTGTGATTGCTGTGTAGTCAGCATGCTGATCATTAGTCGGAGCAACATATAAAATACTGAGTTGTCCATTCAGCCCTATTAAACTAAATCAGTGTTTTTATGCAGTGCAGATGTATTTTACTATTATGAGAGGCATGTGAATGCCAAGTGGAAAGCTGACAAGATGTTTTGAAAGCCTGTAATTATTTTTAATAAAATTAAACTCAGCCTTGGGCAAGTCACTTAACTCTCCATTGCTCCAGATAAAAAAAACTTAGATTGTAAGCCCACTAAGGATAGAGAAAATAACTCCTGTACGTAAGTATTGCCATACTGGGACAGACTGAAGGACCATCAAGCCCAGCATCCTGTTTCCAACAGTGGCCAATCCAGGTCACAAGTACCTGACAAGATCCCAAGAAAGTACAATACATTATATGCTGCTTATCCTAGAAATAAGCAATGGATTTTCCCCGAGTCCTTTTTAATAATGGACTATAGACTTTTCCTTTAGGAAGACATCGAAACCTTTTTTTAAACCCCACTAAGCTAACTGCTTTTACTACATTCTCTGGCAATGAATTCCAGAGTTTAATTACACGTTGAGTGAAGAAAACTTTCTCCGATTCATTTTAAATTTACTACTTTGTTTCTTCATTGCGTGCCCCCTAGTCCTAGTATTTTTGGAAAGAGTAAACAAGCAATTCACTTCTACCTGTTCCACTCCTCACTATTTTATAGACCTCCATCATATCTCCCCTCAGACATCTTTTCTCCAAGCTGAAGAGCCCTAGCCGCTGTAGCTTTTCCTCATAGGGAAGTCATCCCATCCCCTTCATCATTTTCATCGTCCTTCTCTGTACCTTTTCTAATTCCACCGTATCTTTTCGCGGTCACACCATGGAATGATACAAAGATATTATAATGACCTCACTTTTGTTTTCCATTCCTTTCCTAATAATACCTAACATTCTATTTGCTTTTTTTAGCTGCTGCCGCACACTGAGCAGAAGGTTTCAATGTATCTCAATAACGACGCCTAGATCCCTTTCCTGGTCGGTGACTCCTAATGTGGAACCTTGCATTGCGTAGCTATAATTCGGGTTTCTCTTTCCCACTTGCATCACAACTTTGATGTTGTCAGCAAATTTAATTACCTCACTAGTTACTCCCATCTCCAGATCATTTATAAATATGTTAAAAAGCAACAGTCCCAGCACAGACCCCTGGGGAACCCTACCATCTACCCTTCTCCATTGAGAATACTGACCATTTAACCCTACTCTCTGTTTTCTGTCTATTAACCAGTTTTTAATCCACAGTACCTCTTATCCAATGACTCCCCAATTTCCTGTGGAGTCTTTCATGAGGTACTTTGTCCAAACAACTTTTGAAAATCTAGACACAATATTGACTGGCTCACCTTTATCCACTTTTGTTCACCCCTTCAAAGAAATGTGATTGATTGGTGAGGCAAGGTTTCCCTTCTTTAAATCCATGTTGTCTTTGTCTCATTAATCCTTGCTTTTGAATGTGCTCTGTAATTTTGTTCTTTATAATACTCTACCATTTTGCCCAGCACTGACCTCAGGCTAACCGGTCTATAATTTCCTGAATCTCCTCTGGAACCTTTTTTAAAAATCGGCGTTACATTGGCCACCCTCCAATCTTCTGATACCATGCTTGATTTTAAAGATAAACTATATATTACTAACAGTAGTTCTGCAAGTTCATTTTTCAATTCTATCAGTACGCTGGGATGAATACCATCCGGTCCAGGAGATTTGCTACTCTTAATTTGTGAAATTGCCTCATTACATCCTCCAGGTTTGTAGAGATTTCATTCAGTTTGTTCGACTCGTCAGCTTTGAATACCATTTCTGGCACCGGTATCTCTCCCAAATCATCTTCAGTGAAGACTGAAACAAAGAATTGATTTAATCTCTCCGCTATGGCTTTGTCTTCCCTGATTGCCCCTTTTACCCCTTGGTCATCTAGCAGTCCAACTGATTCTTTTGCCAGCTTATTGCTTTTAACAGTGGCGTACCTAGAGTAGTTGACACCCGGGGCCGGTCATTTTTTAACACCCCCCCCCCCCCCCCCCCCCCAAATCCAGTACTAGGCATGCCGAGAATACAAAACACTCAGGACCTATAGAGCAATTCTACCATACCATAAGCAGTCATTTCTACGAGTCACACAAGGAAAAGGAAAGCATCTTAAACACTACAGTGAGCACTAGAACATCAATTCACCTATTGTAAAACGAAACCAGACAGAATAGTACAGATCGTAGATCCTGCACAGTCAATGCCAACTGAAAGCCATGTCTTTTTCACAAACACAGATACACACTAATCCACTATAGAATAAGTAATCATAAACTTTCTATTTAGACAAAAATTAAACTGAACCCCCAATGCCAGACTCTGCATACAATGCAACACCACACCACAGAAACAGAAACTGTCCCCTAGTACTGTGCAAAATATAAAGACAGCAGATGTAAATTTGAAAAAAACTAACAAGTACCAATCACCACTTTACAAATTAACAAATAGAAATAAAACAAATATAGAAAGTAAAATAATACCATTTTATTGGACTAATACATTTAGCTTTCAGAGACCAAAACCTCCGTCCTCGGGTCAGTACAGTATAGTGCTGTTACAGTATCCTATCCTGACCTGAGGAAGGGGGTTTTGTTCTCCGAAAGTTAGTCAACATGTATTAAAATTAGTCCAATAAAAAGATTACCTTATTTACATGTTCTATTATAAACATTTAACACATCTACAATACTTTATCCTATAGCAAAAAAAAAAAAAAAATATATATATTTTATTTACAGTTGTCTCTGGTTTCTGCTTTCCTCATCTTCTTTTCACCGTCTTCCTTCCATCCAGCATCTGTCTTCACTCTCTCTCTCTGTCTGCCATCCAGTGTCTGCCCTCTCTTCCATCCACTGCCTGCCCTTTCTCTCTGCCCCTTCAATCCACCATTTGCCCTCCCTCTCCCATCCATCCAGGGTCTGCCCTCCCTCTCGCTCCCCCTTCCATCTAGGATCTGTCCCCTCTCTCTCTGCCTTTTTTCAGCCCCCAGTTCCAGCCCCCTTCTCCTCTCTGAACACCCCCACCCCAGTCCCCTTCTCCCCCCCCCTTCTCCCCCCCCCTTCTCCTGTCTGAGACCCCCACCACAGTCCCCTTCTCCCCTCCCCTGTCTGAGACCCCCACCCCAGTCCCCTTCTCTCCTCTGAACAACCCCACCCCAGTCCCCTTCTCCCTTCCCTTCTCCCCTCTGAGACCCCCACACCAGTCCCCTTCTCCCCTCTGAGATCCCCACCCCAGTCCCCTTCTCCCCGCTGAGATCCCCACCCCAGTCCCCTTCTCCCCTCTGAGATCCCCACCCCAGTCCCCTTCTCCCCTCCCCTGTCTGAGACCCCCACCCCAGTCCCCTTCTCCCCTCTGAACACCCCCACCCGAGTCCCTTTCGCCCCTCTCCTTCCCCACCTCAGTCCCGTTAAAACCGGCGAAGCAGCGTCGCAGGCAGCGCCTCGTGCACTGCTTGTAAAAAAAAAAAAAAAAATCAAATCTCCTTCCTTCTCCTCGTCTTGACGTCAACTCGGGCCTTCCAATCAAATTGATTGGAAGGCCCGAGTCGACGTCAAGACGAGGAGGAGAAGGAAGGAGATTTGATTTTTTTTTTTTTTTTTTTTTACAAGCAGGGCACGAGGCGCTGCCTGCGACGCTGCTTCGCCGTTTTTTTTAATGTGCGGCGCCGCGGGAACGGCCACGGGAGGCGGCGGGAGCGGAGCACCCCCCACCCACTGGCACCCGGGGCGGACCGCCCCCACCGCCCCCCCCCCCCTTGGTACGCCACTGGCTTTTAATATAACTAACAAAAATGTTTACTAGTGTTTTTGCCTCCAAAGCAGTCTTTATTTCAGAGTCCCTCTTTGCCTTCCTTATCAGTGCTTTGCATTTGACTTGACCTTCCTTATGCTCTTTCTTATTATTCTTAGTCTGTTCCTTCTTCCATTTTCTGAAGGATTTTCTTTTAGCTCTAATAGCTTCCTTCACCTCACTTTTTAACTACTCCTATACCTGTATATAATATGTAAACTGCTTTGGTGCTATCATAGAAAGGCAGTATATCAAGAATCTCGATAAAGAGAAACACAAGCAAAAACCTTAGACATCTCTATTTTCTATTTTTGTATGTATCGTTTTGTTTAACTGGTGAGGAGAGAAGTACTCTTGTAGTGGAGAAATAAAGGCCATATAATTTAAATTCATGTATATATAAGTACCTGCTACACAGTTAAGTGCCAGTGACTGAAGCCATCTGTTGATTTTCATTGGTACCACTGAAAACCATTAGACAATCCTGGCTCTATCCAGGTAGTGCTGGGGCAGTTCAGGGATACAGTAAAGGCAGAGCTGGAAGGTAACAGATTAGCAGCAATATTCAGTTTGCTACCTGGATGACTATCTGGATGAAGGTTGGACAGCAAGAAACTATAATCAACTTACGTATCCAGATAGGCTCAATATATCATTGCTCTCCAGAGTGGCAGTAGTCACTCAGAAGTTAAGCAGTGTTTTATGATGCGGAAGTGCAATGTATTTGATAGAAACTTTTAACAGCTTTTTTTCTACACTTATAGTGATTTGTGGATTTTTTTCCCCCCTCTTCAGCGTTTTGTCCGTATCACATTGGTCACATCACTGTTGTTGGACTTGGTTTTGAGAATTATGTAAGTATGATCCCTTTTCAACATTTATTTCAAAATTAAATTTTGTTCTTAAATTGCATTGTATTTAATGCTCAAACTATGACAGATAAAGAGCATCTTGACCTATCCAGTTGTCCTTTCTGGTAGCAAAGCTCCACGGTGCTGAGAAAAGGTTTGTGAGCTCTCTAGAATGGTCTGTTGCTTAGCACCTTTATACTCAAAACATGATTAAATCTAATCAGACCATGAGAGAGCTTAACTCCATTAGATATTCAAAGGATTTATTTCTTTATTTTAACATGAAGATTCAATAATTGGATAAGGGACTTACTTTCCTTCCCCCCCCCCCCCCCCCACCTTTCACCAAATGAAACATTTGTTGTGACTGTAAAATTAATTTTTTGACTCATTTGCCCAGAGAATGTTACTCCAGAAGTGTTTTTGGATCATTCACATGTTCTTTGGTGAACAGTATTATTTGGAGAGCAGTGGTTTCTTGTAAGCTCTCCAATCATGAATTCCGTTCCCATGCATATTTTTTTCCCCTTTTAAGTTGACCCTGTCCTGTCAGGAATAATGGTAGTGTTGCATCAGGACCTGGCGGGAATAATGTTTTGTTTAATAAGATGAATCAAAAAATTGAACTTTAGTCAGTAACAAAACAGTAGACTGCCTCCCAAAGTTAGATTTCATTCAATATTCAAGTCTGGTAGTAGTGTCATGATGTGGGGTTGCTTTTGTGGATCAGAACTTGGATGGTTTGCCTTCACTGATGGAACCTGAATTCTCTGAGGATAAGCAGGCCAGATGTATTCTCACATGTGGGTGATTATATGCAGTGGAACCCAATGCAAAAGTTTTAGCAACATCCCACCGTGCGGGTGCCTTCCCGCCTGACGCATGAGGTGAGACCATCAGTCTTTTTTCTGTAGAGCTAGGAGAACGCATCTTTGTGTTCTCCTCTCAACGTGTTTTTTCCTTGAATTTTCAAATACCTTCTCGTGCGGGTTTTACCCTTTTTTGTTTATTTTTTCACAATATTTTCTTTTTAGTACCTTTCCCTGTTAAATCTTAGTTATTTTCAGTTCTTCAAGTTTTCTTTCTTTTTCTCATTGCTCTTTAGGCCTGCTGAGGCTTGAGCACCATCCTCAATTTGAGTGTAGCCCCTTTTTCTCCGAGGACAAGCAGGCTGCTTGTTCTCACTGATGGGTGACGTCCACGGCAGCCCCTCCAATCGGAATCTTCACTAGCAAAGTCCTTTGCTAGCCTTCGCGCGCCCGCGCGGCCGTCTTCCCGCCCGAAACCGGCTCGAGCCGGCCAGTCTTCTTTTGTCCGCACTCGGTACGGTTGTGTTTTCGCCGTGTCGAGCCCCGGAAAGTCGACCTCGCGCGTCCTTTTTTCTTTGACGTGTTTTTTCTTCGGAAAATCTTTAGAAATTGGTTCGGGAAGTGCTCCGGAAGCCCCTCCGGTTTCGTTGCCCCTTCCCGTATTTTCAGACTTTGCCCCGGTAAGTTTTCTTTCGTCGTCGGGGTAGGCCTCTTTTCGGCCTCGGTCGAGATTTTTCTCCCTCAAAGTTTTGGTGCTCGTTTTCGTCATTTCGAATTTTGATTTCGCTGGCGTGATTTTTCCGCCCATGACATCGAAGCCTTCCAGCGGCTTCAAGAAGTGCACCCAGTGCGCCCGGGTAATCTCGCTCAATGACAGGCACGCGTCGTGTCTTCAGTGTCTGGGGGCCGAGCACCGCCCTCAGGCCTGTAGTCTGTGTTCCCTTTTGCAAAGGCGGACTCAGGTAGCGAGATTGGCCCAGTGGAACGTTTTGTTCTCGGGCTCTTCATCGGCACCGGGGGTATCGTGTGCATCGACGTCTTCAGTGTCCAGAGCTTCATCCTCGGCCGCCAGTGCATCGAGTGCATCGAGGCATCGGCCCTCTGCATCGGCGCCGAGACATCGGATAGCTGCATCGATGTCGGTGGTACCGGGACCTCGTCTGCTGATGTCGTCGGACGGTGGTGCATCGTCGGGAGTGCAGGTGAGGGCTGTCCATTCCCCTGCTGGTGGCGGTGAGCCTTCGGGTGGGTCTCCCCCTACCCTGAGGGCTCCTGCGGTACAGCCCCCCCCGAGACCGACCCCCTTCGGCCTCGGCCCCGAGGAAGCGACGGCTGGATTCTACGTCCTCCTCGTCGGTACCGGGAAGCTCCGGTGACATGCTTCGTTCCAAGAAGTCGAAGAAGCATCGTCACTGGTCCCCTTCCCGTGTCGGTACCGAGAGCTCTGGGTCGCCGAGGGAGTCGGCACCCAGCAGGCATCGGCACCGAGAGGACCGCTCACCCTCTGTTCAGGAGGTGTCGATGCGCTCCACTCTGGACAGCCCGGAACAGCCTCCTCGCCCGGAACAGGTTTTGACGTCGATGCCTGCATCGACTTCCATGCCTTTCTCTGCAGCCGCTCTGAACGAGAGCCTCAGGCCGTTCTCCCAGAGATTCTGGGAGAGCTGTTGCGCCCTACCCCTCCGGTACCGGCGGTGCTTGCGCCACCGGTACCGTCGAGCGTGGCGCCGGCTGGCCCATCGCCCGAGGTGAGGTCTCCGGCGTCGGTACCGCGTGCGGTGCCGGCTGCCGTCGCCTCCCAGGAAGGCTCCCCGACTACGTCGGCGGAGGGAGTTTCGCCGATGCGGGCGAGGGAGTCTACCTCTCGACGCCCCCATCGTGGACGTGGCTCCACGGAGTCGAGTCGGGCACGGTTGCAGACACAGGTCCGTGAACTTGTGTCTGACACCGAGGGTGAGGCCTCGTGGGAAGAGGAAGAAGACCCCAGATATTTCTCCGACGAGGAGTCTGAGGGTCTTCCTTCCGATCCCACTCCCTCTCCTGAAAGACAGCTGTCTCCTCCTGAGAGTCTGTCTTTCGCTTCCTTTGTCCGGGAGATGTCTACGGCCATCCCCTTCCCGGTGGTTGTGGAGGACGAGCCCAGGGCTGAAATGTTTGAGCTCCTGGACTATCTTTCTCCACCTAAGGAAGCGTCCACTGTTCCCTTGCACCATGTCCTAAAAAAGACATTGCTTGCGAACTGGACAAAACCCTTAACTAATCCCCACATCTCCAAGAAGATCGAGTCCCAGTACCGGATCCATGGGGACCCAGATCTGATGCGCACCCAGTTGCCTCATGATTCTGGAGTTGTGGATCTGGCCCTAAAGAAGGCTAAGAGTTCTAGGGAGCATGCTTCGGCGCCCCCGGGCAAGGACTCTAGAACCTTAGACTCCTTTGGGAGGAAGGCCTACCATTCTTCTATGCTCGTGGCCAAAATTCAGTCTTACCAGCTCTACACGAGCATACACATGCGGAACAATGTGCGGCAGTTGGCGGGCTTGGTTGATGCTCTCCCACCTGAGCAAGCCAAGCCTTTTCAGGAGGTGGTCAGGCAGCTGAAGGCGTGCAGAAAATTCCTGGCCAGAGGGGTGTATGACACCTTTGATGTTGCGTCCAGGGCCGCTGCTCAAGGTGTGGTGATGCGCAGGCTCTCATGGCTGCGTGCCTCCGACCTGGAGAATAGAATCCAGCAGTGGATTGCGGACTTGCCTTGCCGTGCGGATAATATTTTTGGAGAGAAAGTCGAACAGGTGGTAGAGCAGCTCCACCAGCGGGACACCGCATTCGACAAGTTCTCCCGCCGGCAGCCTTCAGCTTCTACCTCTACAGGTAGACGATTTTTCGGGGGAAGGAAGACTGTTCCCTACTCTTCTGGCAAGCGTAGGTACAATCCTCCTTCTCGACAGCCTGCGGCCCAGGCTAAGCCCCAGCGCGCTCGCTCTCATCAGCAGCGTGCGACTCAGCAAGGCCCCTCGGCTCCCCAGCAAAAGCAAGGGACGAGCTTTTGACTGGCTCCAGCAGAGCATAGCCGACATCCAAGTGTCAGTGCCGGGCGACCTGCCAGTCGGAGGGAGGTTGAAAGCTTTTCACCAAAGGTGGCCTCTCATAACCTCCGATCAGTGGGTTCTCCAAATAGTCCGGCAAGGATACACCCTCAATTTGGCCTCAAAACCTCCAAATTGTCCACCGGGAGCTCAGTCTTACAGCTTCCAGCACAAGCAGGTACTTGCAGAGGAACTCTCCGCCCTTCTCAGCGCCAATGCGGTCGAGCCCGTGCCATCCGGGCAAGAAGGGCTGGGATTCTATTCCAGGTACTTCCTTGTGGAAAAGAAAACAGGGGGGATGCGTCCCATCCTAGACCTAAGGGCCCTGAACAAATATCTGGTCAAAGAAAAGTTCAGGATGCTTTCCCTGGGCACCCTACTTCCCATGATTCAGGAAAACGATTGGCTATGCTCTCTGGACTTGAAGGATGCCTACACACACATCCCGATACTGCCAGCTCACAGACAGTATCTGCGATTTCAGCTGGGCACACGTCACTTCCAGTACTGTGTGCTACCCTTTGGGCTCGCCTCTGCGCCCAGGGTGTTCACAAAGTGCTTGGCTGTAGTAGCAGCAGCACTTCGCAGGCTGGGGGTGCATGTGTTCCCATATCTCGACGATTGGCTGGTGAAGAACACGTCCGAGGCAGGAGCCCTGCAGTCCATGCAGATGACTATTCGCCTCCTGGAGCTACTGGGGTTTGTGATAAATTACCCAAAGTCCCATCTTCTCCCAGCACAGAGACTCGAATTCATAGGAGCTCTGCTGGATTCTCGGACGGCTCGCGCCTATCTCCCAGAGGCGAGAGCCAACAACTTGTTGTCCCTCGTCTCGCGGGTGCGAGCGTCCCAGCAGATCACAGCTCGGCAGATGTTGAGATTGCTGGGCCACATGGCCTCCACAGTTCATGTGACTCCCATGGCCCGCCTTCACATGAGATCTGCTCAATGGACCCTAGCTTCCCAGTGGTTTCAGGCTGCTGGGGATCTAGAAGACGTGATCCACCTGTCCACGAGTTTTCTTGAATCCCTGTATTGGTGGACGATTTGGTCCAATTTGACTCTGGGACGTCCTTTCCAAATTCCTCAGCCACAAAAAGTGCTGACCACGGATGCGTCTCTCCTGGGATGGGGAGCTCATGTCGATGGGCTTCACACCCAAGGAAGCTGGTCCCTCCAGGAACGCGATCTACAGATCAATCTCCTGGAGTTGCGAGCGATCTGGAACGCTCTGAAGGCTTTCAGAGATCGGCTGTCCCACCAAATTATCCAAATTCAGACAGACAACCAGGTTGCCATGTACTACGTCAACAAGCAGGGAGGCACCGGATCTCGCCCCCTGTGTCAGGAAGCCGTCAGCATGTGGCTCTGGGCTCGCCGTCACGGCATGGTGCTCCAAGCCACATATCTGGCAGGCGTAAACAACAGTCTGGCCGACAGACTGAGCAGGATTATGCAACCTCACGAGTGGTCTCTCAACTCCCGAGTGGTGCGCCAGATCTTCCAAGCGTGGGGCACCCCCTTGGTGGATCTCTTCGCATCTCGAGCAAACCACAAAGTCCCTCAGTTCTGTTCCAGGCTTCAGGCCCACGGCAGACTGGCATCGGATGCCTTCCTCCTGGATTGGGGGGAGGGCCTGCTGTATGCTTATCCTCCCATTCCTCTGGTGGGAAAGACTTTGTTGAAACTCAAGCAAGACCGAGGCACCATGATTCTGATTGCTCCTTTTTGGCCGCGTCAGATCTGGTTCCCTCTTCTTCTGGAGTTATCCTCCGAAGAACCGTGGAGATTGGAGTGTTTTCCGACCCTCATCACGCAGGACGAAGGGGCTCTTCTGCATCCCAGCCTCCGGTCCCTGGCTCTCACGGCCTGGATGTTGAGAGCGTAGACTTTGCCTCTTTGGGTCTGTCAGAGGGTGTCTCCCGCATCTTGCTTGCTTCCAGGAGAGATTCCACTAAGAGGAGTTACTTCTTTCTATGGAGGAGGTTTGCCGTCTGGTGTGACAGCAAGGCCCTAGATCCTCGCTCTTGTCCTACACAGACCCTGCTTGAATACCTTCTGCACTTGTCTGAGTCTGGTCTCAAGACCAACTCTGTAAGGGTTCACCTTAGTGCAATCAGTGCATACCATTACCATGTGGAAGGTAAGCCGATCTCAGGACAGCCTTTAGTTATTCGCTTCATGAGAGGCTTGCTTTTGTCAAAGCCCCCTGTCAAGCCTCCTACAGTGTCATGGGATCTCAATGTCGTTCTCACCCAGCTGATGAAACCTCCTTTTGAGCCACTGAACTCCTGCCATCTGAAGTACTTGACCTGGAAGGTCATTTTCTTGGTGGCAGTTACTTCAGCTCGTAGAGTCAGTGAGCTTCAGGCCCTGGTAGCCCAGGCCCCTTACACCAAATTTCATCATAACAGAGTAGTCCTCCGCACTCACCCTAAGTTCTTGCCAAAGGTCGTGTCGGAGTTCCATCTGAACCAGTCAATTGTCTTGCCAACATTCTTTCCCCGTCCTCATTCCTGCCCTGCTGAACGTCAGCTGCACACATTGGACTGCAAGAGAGCATTGGCCTTCTACCTGGAGCGGACACAGCCCAACAGACAGTCCGCCCAATTGTTTGTTTCTTTTGATCCCAATAGGAGGGGAGTGGCTGTGGGGAAACGCACCATATCCAATTGGCTAGCAGATTGCATTTCCTTCACTTACGCCCAGGCGGGGCTGGCTCTTGAGGGTCATGTCACGGCTCATAATGTTAGAGCCATGGCTGCGTCGGTAGCCCACTTGAAGTCAGCCTCTATTGAAGAAATTTGCAAAGCTGCGACATGGTCATCTGTCCACACATTCACATCTCATTACTGCCTGCAGCAGGATACCCGACGCGACAGTCGGTTCGGGCAGTCAGTTCTTCAGAACCTGTTTGGGCTTTAGGATCCAACTCCACCCCCCGAGGGCCCTGTTTTGTTCTGTTCCAGGCTGCACTCTCAGTTAGTTGGTAAATTTTTTAGGTCAATCTCAGTTATGTCCTCGCCGTTGCGAGGCCCAATTGACCATGGTTGTTGTTTTGAGTGAGCCTGGGGGCTAGGGATACCCCATCAGTGAGAACAAGCAGCCTGCTTGTCCTCGGAGAAAGCGAATGCTACATACCTGTAGAAGGTATTCTCCGAGGACAGCAGGCTGATTGTTCTCACAAACCCGCCCGCCTCCCCTTTGGAGTTGTGTCTTCCCTTCTCTTGTCTTGCTACATATGAGACTGGCCGGCTCGAGCCGGTTTCGGGCGGGAAGACGGCCGCGCATGCGCGGTGCGCGCGAGGGCTAGCAAAGGACTTTGCTAGTGAAGATTCCGATTGGAGGGGCTGCCGTGGACGTCACCCATCAGTGAGAACAATCAGCCTGCTGTCCTCGGAGAATACCTTCTACAGGTATGTAGCATTCGCTTTATTCTCAAAATTGAGTTTAATTTGGCTGCAATAATTTTCTTGATGTCTGACTACCCCAGTGGCTTCATCAGGTGAACCAAATGTAATCAGATGATCTGTCTCAGACCTGCACATTTGATGCATCGGGTGCCTAGGGTCTAACTACAAGGCTGATTCTTGTTCTCTCTTGTTGAAAATGCAGTTAAGGACACAGCGTGTCAGGTCCAGCAGGAGAAACATTTGGATTCCTTGAAGGCTACTCCATTGACATCAGCACCATAAGCTGCTCAAACTGTTTCTACCACTGGGAGTGCACCATTATCAAGGATGTCTCCATTTCTCTCTACATTGTGCGCTGATAGTAGGCCCCAGGATTGGTCAACAACAGACTTGACACTGAGGATGCATACAGGTTTGTCCTCTTAGGCACAGAAGGGAACCTAAGAAGCATCAGTCCTCTTGGAACACCAAGGCACTGGCATTGCCAGTACCCAAAAAGCATCAGCACTAAGAGGACCACTCTCCCTTTTTAGTGCGCCAGTCTCTGGACTGCTGGGATCCCACTTCTGGTTCAACACTAACTCTTCCTCGGGCTGTCTCTGAACTGACTTCCCAGCCTTTGCTAATGCTGTTCTCGAACGGTACTGGGCCATGCTTATGGAGGAGTTGGCGCTGATGTTCCAGTTGCACTCCACTCAGACATTGAAGACGCTTGTGCCAGCTGCAGCACACCCTCAACTTCTTTCTGAGGCCCAGACTCTGCCTGTGGAGTGGTCTTGGATGCCAGTGCTTCGTTGGGCATCGACTTTTCATATAGACCCATGCAGTACCACTCTCAACATTGGATGAGGAAACTTCCCCGGAATTTGAGGGTAGGGCTGTACCTCGGCACCTTCCTGAGTGTAGGCACAGTCCCACTGAGCTGGGGCAAGCACAGACTCAGTCCATCCAGAGTACGAGAAGTCTAATCTGGACCATTCATGGGAGATGAAGGAGGAGTCCTATCATACCTCCCCTGCATTGGCATCAAGGGCCACCAGCTTACCTAGCAAGAGCATCATTTATCAGCTCTCAGCACAAGCAGGTACTTGTAGAGGAAATCTTCACTTTTCTACAGGCAACTGTAGTTGAACCCGCGTCACTGGGGGAAGAAGGGAAGGGATTGTATTCCAGGCACTTCCTTGTGCTCAGAATAGTCGGGGGGGGGGGGGGGGGGGGGTGTTTGTCCCATCCTAGACCAAGGGCCCTGAACAAATCCCTAGTTAAAAGTTCAGGATGATTTCACTGGGCATCTTTCTCCCCATGGTTCAGGAAAAGACTGGTTATACTCTCTAGACATAAAGGATGCCTATACCCGTATTTTGGTGCTTCCCAGTCACAAGAAGTATCGCAGTAAGGAAATGTCATTACCAGTACCATGTTCTGCCTTTTGGCCTCATGTCAGCTCCTAGGATCTTTACCAAGTGCCTAGCAGTATTTGCAGGATTGCTCTGCAAACTTGGGAGTATATGTGTTTCCCTACCTGGATGATTGGCTGGTCAAGAGCATGTCACAGGAGGGAACGCAGAACTCCATGCAGAGAACTATTCAGGAGCTAGAGCTACTAGGGTTTGTTATAAACTACCTCAAATCCCACCTCTACCTAGTACAGCAATTGGAGTACATAGGAGCCCTACTAGATACAGTCCAAGCTTGGACTTTCCTGCCACAAGCAATGGCAGGTGCCTTGGTTATGCTCACTTCACAGATCTGTAGCAGCAAGCAGGTCACAGCTCAGCAGATGTTGAGATTGCTAAGCTACATGGCCTCCACAGTGCATGTTACTCCCAGGGTAAACCTCCAATTGAGGGCAACCCAGTGGACCCTAGCTTCCCAATGGTCTCAGGCCATAGGGAACTGGGCAGATGTCGTCTGAGTCCCTCCAGAGCTAGTTCACTCCCTACTGTGGTGGAAGATTCTGCCGAATTTGATCATGAGATTAGCATTCCAAATCCCACCTCTCAGAAGTTGTTGGCAACAGATGCATCCAATATCGGTTAGGGAGCTCATGTAGATGGGCTTCATGCCCAGGGGACATGGTCTGCTCAGCATACAGATCTTCACATCAACCTCCTGGAGCTAAGTTCTAATGCTCTAATAGTTTTCAGAGATGGATGCTGATAAATTATTCTCATTCAAACCAACAACCAGGTTGCAATGTACTATGTGAAGAATCAGGGGAGTATGGGATCCTGCTCCTCGTGTCAGGAAGTGGTGGGGATGTGGCAGTGGGCCATCCCTAATGGGATGGTTCTGCGGGCCACGTATCTGGTTGGCAGGGAGAACAGCCTGGCGGACAGATGGAACAGAGTGATGCAACCTCACAAATGGTCTCTCAGTATGGGCCTAGCTCAGAAGATCTGACAAGCATGGGGCATCCCCTCTGTGGATCTTTTTGCCACTCGTCTAAACAGCAAAGTCCGTAAGTGCTGTTCAGGTTCAAATCACATGGCAGACTAGCATTGGATGCCTTTCTCTTTCATTGGGGGAAGGTTCTTCTGGATGCATATCCTTCCATATCTCTCATAGCGAAGGCTTTGCTGGAACTCAAAATCGGGGAACTATGATATCCCGTACTGGCCAAGACAGATCTGGTTCCCACTTCTTCTGGAGTTGTCCTCTGTAGAACTGTGGAGATGTTTTCTGACCTTCATTTTGCAGAGCAATAGGTCTCTAGCGCACCCCAATGTCCAGTCCCTGGCCCTCATGGCCTGAATGCTGAGAGCGTAAAATTTCAGACCTTGAAATCTGCCCGAGGGTATCTCCAGAATCTGTCTTCTAGGAAAGATTCCACTAAGAGGAGATGATCTTTGAAATGGGTGAGGTTTGCCATCTGGTGTGAGGGCAAGACCCTAGATCCTCTTACTTGCCCTACACAAAAACTGCTCGAATACCTCCTACACATCTTGAGTTTGGTCTGAAAACTAACTCTGTGAAGGGGTATGCCTCAGTGCAATCAGTGCTTACCCTCTTAGTGTAGGGGGTAAGCCCATCTCTGTACAGCCTGTAGCTCAATTCATGAGAGGCTTACTATTGAAAAGCCCCCTGTCAAACCACCTACTGTGTCATGGGATCTCAACATTGTTCTTACCCAGCTAATGAAAGCTCCTTTTCAGCCACTCGACTCCTGTCATCTGAAATATCTGACCTGGAAAGTTGTATTTTTGATGGCAGTCACTTCAGCTTGCAGAATCTAAACAGGCTCTAGTAACTGATCAACTTTACACAGTTTCATCACAACAGAGTAGTTCTTTGCACATAGCCTAAGGTGGTGTCTGATTTCCATCTTAACCAGTCTGTTTTTCTGCCAACATTTTTCCCCAAAACTCATGCCCATCCTGATGAAAGTGCACTTCATAACTTAGGCTACAAGTGAGTCTTCACCCCACCTATCTGGTGCAGACTAAAGCCCATGGCCAGTCCACCCAGCTTTTTGTTTCTTTTGATCCAAACAGGATGACGGTAGCCCTCAGCAAGTGCACACTTTCCAATTGACTAGCAGATTGCATCTCCTTCTTTTGTGCTTGGGCTGGGCTGACTCTTGAGGGTTATGTCACAGCTCATAATGTCAGAGCCATGGTTATGCTGGTAACTCATTTAAGATTAGCCTTCATCAAGGAGATTTACAAAGTTGCGATGTGGTCTTCAGTCCACTCATTCAGATCACACTACTGCCTTGAGCAGAATATCCGATGTGACAGAGAAGTAAACGGTAGCTAAATTCAAGAATGCATGGGACAAAAACAAAGGAATCCTGTTGAGATGGAATGGATCCAAAGAAGCGTAGAGGAGATTAGATAGGAAAGTTGGTGGTGGGCAGACACAGTCTGTGCCCTGATCGAGGCTGAATAGATTTGGATGGGCTGGAATGCAACTATTCAGGGACTTCGAATACAACTTCAGAAATTTTAGAACAAGTCCAGTGCCGAGTAAAATTGTACGGTCTATGCCCTAAAAATGGCAAGAATAAATGAAGATCAGGTATACATATGATGTATCACATCATACGATTTGTAATTAGTTTGTCTTGTTGGGCAGTCTGGATGGACTGTACAGGTCTTTATCTGCTATATTACTATGTGAAAATGCTATGCTTGGCCTGCTGTCCTCGGTGAACACCTGCTATAGGTGAGTAACTTTGCCTTCTTTCTTTACATTGGAACAATCTAGAAGAGAAGGTCAAGTCGTGCATTCATGAGCTGAACTAGGCTTGAAGTAGGTCATGTAATGGCCATGTGAAAGTCCTGGCATAAACCATATTGAAATATTATTGCAAGACCTGAAGCAACATGTTCATGCAAGGAACCCCTCGTGTCAGATCTGAAAAAGTTCTGTGTAGAAGAATGGGCTATAATTCTTCAAGGGCAATGTTATAAGACTGGCAAATAGTTACAGTTAATGAAGGGTTCACTTACTGTTTCATATTTAAATAAATACTGGGGATCTGCATAGGCCAATTATTTTTCAGTTCATTTGGCTTTCTTCCCTAATTTTCAGATGCTTCTTGGTTGTTTCATACTTTTGTTCTAATAAGCACTTTTAATAAGAAAATATTGATGTGCACAAATCAACTTTACGTTCAAATCATGGTTAAATACTAAACTCGATAAAATACAGGTCATCATAGGGGTTTCACAAACCTTCTCAATACTATAAACTTCATGGCCAGTGCTACCAGAGCTTTTACATTCTTGCCAAAGCTGTGTATGTGTCCTTCTCCAGAAGAAATGAATATGATGGAGCAGAGACGGTGATAAAAAAAAAATGGAGACTTTATTAATGAAGAAATCAATTTAAAAGTGGGCCCGACATGCCTGTGTTTCGCCCAGCAAAGGCAAACCTTCAGGGGCAAAACATACCTTTATGGTGTGAGCATTTCACCTCACCATAGACATTGCAGGACCTTCAGCCTCCAGGGGGGGTCACAGCACAGGTTTTCTTATAGAAGGATGGCAGTCTTCTCTGTTCTGTTTCTCCTCTGATTTGTTGGTTGCTTGAGGAATGGAAGCCTAATGCCAGTTTGAAAATCTACAATCTGCCATGAACCAGGGTATAATAAGGAGAGAGCAAATGAGAGAACAAACACTCCAGAATTCTATCTACTGCTATAAAAATATTTTTAGAATAAATGGAGAAATCTCAGAGTAAAAACTCACCCAAACGGGACTACACCAAGTGATTTATGCCTCATAGGGTGGATAAGCTTCTCGATCATAGAATATCTCCACAGTATTTTCTTTTTATTTCTTATGAGCAATAACCCTCATGTGCTCCAATATAACCCATGTACCTTGCCGTGCTTAAAATATCTGGATATGTTCTCTCATTCGCTCTATCCGGTGTCTTGCACCTAAACGAGCGCTACTTCTCTCATGTGAAAAATATTGTTCTTGCATATTGTTTTGTCAGCCACTATAATATGCTATCAGTCACTGTCACATACTACATATCCATAGCACTGTATAATGAGACAATACTTAGCTTGTGAGTCAATGGTCTGCCTCTATTTCACTTTACAACTTGCAATTACTACTACTACTACTACTACTTGACATTTCTAAAGTGCTACTAGGGTTACGCAGCGCTGTACAATTTAACATAGGACAGTCCCTGCTCAAAGGAGCTTACAATCTAAAGGACAAATGTACAGTCAGTCAAATAGGGGCAGTCTAGATTTCCTGAAAGGTATAAAGGTTAGGTGCCAAAAGCAACATTGAAGAGGTGGGCTTTGAGCAAGGATTTGAAGATGGGTAGGGAGGGGGCTTGGTGTAAGGGCTCAGGAAGTTTATTCCAAGCATAGGGTGAGGCGAGGCAGAATGAGCGGAGCCTGGAGTTGGCGGTGGTGGAGAAGGGTACTGAGAGGAGAGATGTGTCCTATGAGCGGAGGTTACAGGCGGGAACGTAAAGGGAAATGAGGGTAGAGAGGTAATGAGGGGCTGCAGACTGAGTGCATTTGTAGGTAAGAAGGAGAAGCTTGAACTGTATGCGGTATCTGATTGGAAGCCAGTGAAGTGCATGGTCTGCAGTATTCCAACGCCGCTTGTTCTGTTCCCAAACAGCGACGTACTCTCTGTGCAAGCTGTCCAATTCTCATTAGGTGTTCCCACGCTCTTATATAATATCCTTTTAATTTTCTGTTTCCATATCATCAAGCTGATCAATCCATAGACTGGTGGGTTGTGTCCATCTACCAGCAGGTGGAGATAGAGAGCAAACTTTTGCCTCCCTATATGTGGTCATGTGCTGCCGGAAACTCCTCAGTATGTTCTCTATCTCAGCAGGTGGTGGTCACACACAGCAGCAGCTCTGGCTAGGCCTCCAAGCCTAATCCTTAGGTTTTGTTGAGGCCTGGGGTTGAGGGCTCTTTTGAGCAAGTGCAAACCTGGTGGTGCCAGGTCCCTCCTTTTCTCCCCCCTCCCGCTGGCTCCGTTTAAAAAAAAAAAAAAAAAAAAAAAAAATATTTTTAAACGTCTTTAAAGGCGTTTAATTCGACGTTTCTTTAAACGTTCATTGCAGCTACTCACTGGGACACCAGTTCGTTACAGCTCGGAGCGGCAAGCAGGTAATTTTACCTTTTTATAGCGGGCAGGGGGTTCCCCGATTCTTCTCCTCGTGGCAATGGCGTCGGAGGGCGAGGGCGCAAAGGGTCGCTCCCCGGATCGCTGGAGCGCTTCTAGAGGGGATGCGGGGGTTTTACAACCTGATTCGCCCTTGATGGGTGATAGTTTAGTGACCGATGAATGTCCCGGTCGTTCCTCCGGCGTGGCGGTTTTTTCCCGCCATAAACGCCCATCCCCCGCTCCTCGCCTCCGCCATCTTGGCCGGCCACGCGGCTCGGACGGCTTCTTCGGGGCCGCCCTTGAGGTTGGAGACATTAATGCCATGAACGCCCTTAATTTGGGCGACGGCACAAAAGCGGCTAAAGTTAAGCGCCGTTCTTCCCGCGCGGCTCCTTCACGGAGTTTCGCGCCGGACGCCATTTTGGATGCGCAGCATGTCTCTCCCCCGCTATTGCGAGCGCCGGTTGAGAGTGCGTCTAGGGCTGTTGCCCAGGCTGCGGAAGTGCACAGTCTGGGGGGTTTCTCCCCCGAGTTTGTTTTGCTGCTGCATCAGGCTTTCCTCATGCAAACGCTGCCCCTGCTCCCTCTTCTGATAAAGAGGTTGAGGTTCCCAGAGGTAAACGCCCTCGGGTTGATTTCCAGGCCTTGGAGGACTTTTGTCTCCTCCGATGTAGATGAGGGCAGCGTGTCTGAGGTCTCCCAACGATCCTTTGCGGATTCCTTGGAGGAGATAGATCCCCGCTCGGATGGAGCGGATGACCCCTCTGCAGCGCGGCTTTTTAGCCCAGAGGATTTGCCCAACCTGTTGTTACAGGCCATGGGCACTTTGAAGATTTCCTCTCCGGAGGACGTCTCTCCCTCAGCCCCTGTTGGCTCTGCCATTATGCTGGGGACGAAGCGCCCGCCTAGAACCTTCCACGTGCATGATGCCATGCACACCTTAATTGCGGCTCAATGGGATGTCCCGGAAACGAGCCTTAAAGTGGCTAGGGCTATGTCCCGCCTCTATCCTTTGGCTGTGAGTGAACGTGAGGCCTATCTGTGGCCTACCGTGAATTCTTTAATCACTGCGGTGACTAAGAAAACGGCGTTGCCGGTGGAAGGTGGCACGGCCCTAAAGGACGCCCAAGACAGAAGATTGGAGGCGGCCTTAAGGTCGTCCTTGGAGGCAGCTGCTTTAAGTTTGCAGGCCTCAGTTTGCGGCTCCTATGTGGCCAGGGCGTGCCGGACTATGGTGCAGCGGGCTTCCCCCTCGGATCATTCCTTGAGGGCTGATTGGCCGGCCCTGGAATCGGGCTTAGCCTATTTGGCAGACTTGCTGTATGATGTCTGGAGAGCCTCAGCTAAAGGCATGGCTCAGACAGTCTCTGCGCGGCGGTGGCTTTGGCTGAAACATTGGTCTGCTGACCACGCCTCTAAATCCCGCCTGGCTAGATTGCCTTTTAAAGGCAAGCTGCTCTTTGGGGTCGAGCTGGACAAAATCGTGACCGATCTCGGCACGTCTAAGGGCAAGAAATTACCAGAGGTCAGGGCTCGGGTTAGTACTCGTCCCGATACCTCCATACCGCCCGGGCAAGTCGGGTTCCTCTGCCCCCTCTTCCTTCAAGAGGAATTTCTCCCCCAAGCAGCATTCCTTTCGCAGAGACCGCCGTCCCGGAGGTGCTCCCTCCGGTCCTCCCCCAGGGTCTCGTACCCAATGACGGGGCCTTGGTCCACGCCCCAGTGCAGATTGGAGGACGGCTGTCCTCGTTTCTGGGCGAGTGGACCACTATAACTTCAGACGCGTGGGTGCTGGAAGTCATCAGAGACGGCTACAAGCTAGAGTTCTGCCAACCCTTAAGAGACGGGTTTGTACTCTCTCCCTGCAAGTCTCCGGTCAAGCTGTGGTAGTGCAGCAGACCTTGGACAACCTGATCCCCTGGGTGCGGTCGTTCCGGTGCCAAAAAAATCAGATTGGCAAGGGACGTTACTCCATTTACTTTGTGGTTCCAAAGAAAGGAGGTTCTGTCCGGCCTATCCTCGACCTCAAGGGGTCAATCGGGCCTGGAAAGTGAGGCACTTTCGCATGGAGACTCTCCGCTCTGTTATAGCGGCAGTGAAGGCAGGAGAGTTCTTGGCTTCCTTGGACATCAAGGAAGCGTACCTGCATATTCCCATCTGGCCTCCTCTCCAACGCTTTCTGCGTTTTACAGTCCTGAGACGACACTTCCAGTTCAGAGCCCTCCCTTTCGGGTTGGCTACTGCTCCGCGGACCTTTTCCAAAGTAATGGGGGTCATAGCGGCCTTCCTGCTAAAGGAAGGAGTACAAGTCCATCCTTATCTGGACGACTGGTTGATCCGAGCCCCCTCTTGTGCAGAGTGCGGCAAAGCTATGGACCGGGTAGTTGCTCTTTTGAGCTCCCTGGGATGGATCATCAACTGGAAGAAGAGCCAGCTGCGCCCGACTCAGTCCCTGGTGTATCTGGGAGTTCGATTCGACACCCAAGTGGGCAGAGTGTTCCTGCCAGACAATCGGATTGTCAAGCTTCAGGCTCAGGTGGACTAGTTCCTAGTAGCCTCTCCTATTCGGGCTTGGGACTACGTGCAGCTGTTGGGCTCTATGACGGCCACGATGGAAGTAGTGCCCTGGGCCAGGGCTCATATGAGACCACTACAGCTATCTCTGCTGCTGCGCTGGACTCCGATGTCGGAGGATTATGCTGTGCGCCTTCCCGTGGACCCAGCAGTGCGCAAGGCGCTGAGCTGGTGGACGCAGACAGACAAGTTGTCTGCAGGATTGCCTCTGGTGACCCCGGAGTGGATTGTCGTCACGACAGACGCCTCTTTGATGGGCTGGGGAGCCCACTACTTGGGAAGGACAGCGCAGGGGCTCTAGTCTCCTGCAGAGGCAAGTGGTCTATCAACCTCCTGGAACTCAGAGCCATTCGCTTGGTGTTATTGGAGTTCATCCCGGTACTCGTGTTGAAGCCTGTACGGGTCCTGTCGGACAATGCCACGGCTGTGGCCTATATCAACCGCCAGGGAGGTACCAGAGCGCCCCTCTAGCCAAGGAGGCTATGAGTCTTTGCCAGTGGGCGGAAGCGAACCTGGAGCAGCTTTCAGCGGCCCACATTGCCGGAGTCATGAATGTCAAGGCGGACTTTCTCAGTCGCCATACCTTGGAGCCCGGAGCGTGGCAACTATCTGCTCAGGCGTTCTTGGACATCACGAAGCGCTGGGGCCAGCCGAGCCTAGATCTGATGGCGTCATCGGCCAATGGCCAAGTGCCGCGCTTTTTCAGCAGAGGACGGGACCCTCGATCCCTGGGAGTAGATGCTCTTCTCCAACAGTGGCCGACACAAGAGCTCCTCTATGTGTTCCCGCCCTGGCCCATGTTGGGCAGGGTGCTAGACCGGGTGGCAAAGCATCCCGGCAGGGTAATCCTGGTGGGTCCGGATTGGCCCAGACGTCCCTGGTATGCGGACTTGTTCAGGCTCTCAGTCGACGATCCTCTGCGGCTGTCAGTGGAGCAGGGCCTGTTACATCAGGGTCCCGTGGTGATGGAGGATCCCTCTCCCTTTGGTCTTACGGCCTGGCTATTGAGCGGCAGCGTCTGAGGAAGAAGGGCTTCTCAGACAAGGTCATCGCCACTATGCTGAGAGCGAGGAAGCGCTCTACATCTACTGCTTACGCCAGGGTTTGGCGTATCTTTGCAGCATGGTGTGAAGCAGGCTCACTTTCTCCCTTCACTGCTCCAATTTCTTCAGTGTTGGCGTTCCTGCAAGAAGGTCTGGAGAAAGGCCTGTCGCTCAGTTCCCTTAAAGTCCAGGTAGCGGCTCTGGCTTGCTTCAGGGGCCGCCTGAAGGGTGCTTCCCTGGCTTCGCAGCCAGATGTGGTGCGCTTTCTCAAGGGAGTTATTCACCTGCGCCCTCCTCTGCACTCAGTGGTGCCTGCGTGGAATCTCAACCTGGTGCTAAGAGCATTGCAGAAGCCGCCTTTGGAACCCTTGTCGAGGGCATCTCTGAAAGACCTGACGTTGAAAGCAGTCTTTTTGGTGGCTATCACTTCAGACAGAAGAGTTTCCGAGCTCCAGGCACTCTCATGTCGAGAGCCTTTTCTGCAGTGCACTGAGGCAGGAGTGACTATTCGCACAGTGCCTTCCTTCCTGCCCAAGATTGGTTCTCGCTTCCATGTGAATCAGCAGCTCTGTCTCCCTTCCTTTCGTAGGGAGGACTACCCAGAGGAGTACTCCGCTCTTGAATATCTGGATGTGAGACGAGTCATCATCAGATACTTGGAAGTGACCAATGATTTCCGGAAATCGGATCATCTGTTTGTCCTGTTTGCAGGTCCTCGTAAGGGTCTGCAGGCTGCTAAGCCTACAGTGGCAAGATGGGTCCAGGAAGCCATTGCAGCGGCTTATGTGGCCGCGGGGAAGGTGCCGCCTATCCAGCTGAAGGCTCACTCCACGAGAGCTCAGGCGGCCTCGATGGCAGAGGCCGGATCCGTCTCCTTGGAAGAGATATGCAAGGCGGCAACGTGGGCTTCGGCTCATACATTCTCCAAGCATTACCGTTTGACTGTGGCTGCACGGGCGGAGGCCCGGTTTGGAGCTTCAGTGGTGAGGTCAGGGATTTCTATGTCCCGCCCTGGGTGAGTACTGCTTCGGTACATCCCACCAGTCTATGGATTGATCAGCTTGATGATATGGAAGGTAAAATTATGTATAATCATACCTGATAATTTTCTTTCCATTAATCATAGCTGATCAATCCATAGCCCCTCCCAGATATCTGTACTGTTTATATTCTGGTTGAATTTTAGGTTCAAGTTTAGCCTTCAGTTACTTCAGGAGGACTTCGTGTTCAAGTTCTTCTTTCACTTGGATTCTTCAAGAGTTGAGACGACTTTGTGTTACAGTGAGCTGCTGCATTCCTCTCCCCTCCGTTTTACGGGGCTGGATTGAGACATAAATTCTGCCGGCACTCCCTCCCGCTTCGTGCGGCTGTAGGGCAGTTTTGTACCCCTCCCGCTTCGGCGGTGTTAGGGTCAGTCAGCTCCTCCCGCGGTTGCGGTTGCAGGATAAGCCAGATCCCCCCGCATCGGCGGGTGTGGTGTCCCTCCCCCGCTCCGCGGGGATGAGCTGGACGGATTCCCCTCCCCCACTTGTGTGGGGATGAGCTGGGTTAATTCCCCTCCCCCGTTTCGGCGGTGGTGAGCTGGGCAGAGTGTCCCTTCGTGGGTGTAATTCTCTAAGTGCTGAGTCCTGCGGATGGAGCTTTGATATCGACATACTGAGGAGTTTCCGGCAGCACATGACCACATATAGGGAGGCAAAAGTTTGCTCTCTATCTCCACCTGCTGGTAGATGGACACAACCCACCAGTCTATGGATTGATCAGCTATGATTAATGGAAAGAAAATTATCAGGTATGATTATACATAATTTTACCTTGTAACTGGTGCACCAGTCTGAAGGAGACATTTTTTTTCAGCTGTTTAAAAATATTACCTTTGAAGTTCCTGATGAAGTGAAAACGAAACTCTGCAGCGATGAACTTGAGGAGGTTGATGGCGGCAAAAGTTACAAACATATTTTGGGATTCATTTTTTAAGATTTAGTTTGAAAATCTAAGCATACGCAACTGAAACTTAAAGTTCTGTTAATATTTTCATTGAAGCATTTTTTTTTCACTGGTTTGCAAAGCACTAGATGCCTGGAATTTTTTAGGGTTTATTGGATTTAATTTTTATGAAATACCTAATTTTTCATTTTTTTTATTTTTTAGGTGCGAGCTTCTCATTTTGAAGGTTTGATCACAACCATTGTAGGTTATGTACTGTTGGCAGTCACCTTAATTGTTTGCCATGTATCCTTTTTAAGGAGAGATATAGTTCATTCATTTAATACATGTATAAAACTGTGGGAAGAGGGTTGTCTAGGTTTTTTGGCTTACCAGAGCTTTACCTATAAGCCTTTAGATTATCACACATTTTAATGATCTCACATTTGATTATAATCAAAAATAATTAGTGGACTTATTCTACACCTGTTGAGCAATGCTCATGTTTTGGCTATAACTAAGAACTATTTTATGATTTTGGTATGTTTGTGTGAAGAATCCTAAATTCTGTTAGAGAGCAAAACAATTAGCGCGAGGCTAAAAATTATTATTTTTATTTTACTAGTGTTCTGAATGCTTTTTTTGTCCTGTAGCTTAGTCTGTTTGACATAATTATTTGCAGTATTTAGTGCTATTAGTCTACATAGCTTTGTCAAGTTGGCATCAGTAGTGTAAGCACATAGCTGGCAGTGTAATATTGTAGTTAGAGCCCAGGCACATGATATTGCAAGTGCTCAGACATAAGTTGCAAGTGATAGTGAATTATTTTTAGAACACTGTATGGTGACAGTTTATAAAAATGGAGCATGTATGTACACAGTATGTATTTTTGCATAACTTCAATTTGTCATTGTCATTCTGCCAAAGAGAAGAGAAACAAGATGTATTTTGGGACTGGTGGGGGGATAAAAAAATAGGGAGAGAGGAAAGAGAATGAGTAGGTACAGATCAGTGGAAGAGGGGGATTGTAGAGGAGAGAGCATTGTACCTGAGCCAGGGAGGGAAGAGTGAGATGGCTACCTGAATTGGGGATTGTGTTGGTGAGAAAGAGGGCAGGGTGGAGTGGGGGAAGAAGTACACTAACCATGTACTCCCCCCCCCCCAATTAAAGAAAACACAGGGGTTGGGGTAACATATAAGAAATTTGAGCCCACCCATTTAAACAGCATTAATAAAAGTTAATTTGAGCTGGACAAACTCTTTTGTCATCAACAAATGAGGATTGTTTGTAATCCACTTGGGCAAAGTGGACAGCTAAGAGTTCTGCTTCTAAAAAAAAAAAAGCCTGATCAGGATTTTTTAAATGTAAAAATAGCTTTCTGAAATATTTTCAGATCTAAGTTTAGAAGTGAGAACAGTCTGTATTCTCATATGACAATAAGATAGCCGAATAAGAATTGACTATGCAGTGTAGTATGAAAAATCGATCATCTGAAGTTGTGGTATGATCTCAATGTTAGGTTGTATCTTATTTCCCAGATCCATAAAGCTGCTATGTAAATGTCTTTTTAAACATGAAACTTTTTAATGCTGTTGTTAAATATGTGAAATCCCACTGTTCATAGGGGCTGAATATGGAAAATATGAATGCCCTAGCCTGGGAATCCTATTTCCCTGGTATTTTAAAAAAGGCTCTGCCACGTATGCGAACAATTTTGCTGGCATGTACAACAGGAACATCAGTTTTAGGAAAATAAATGCACAAAGAATACCATCACACAGCAACCTCCTTGTATACAAGTCCTGGCTCTTAACAGTTGGTCAATTAAAAAAAAAAATTTAAGCTTCTCTTGTTACTGGGCACTGTTTTATACATATAAATGGTGGCCCCACTCCTCTGGCCCTGTTATTGTTGTACCTGTATAGGTAGCAGCCACATGACCACTGGCATAGAGGACATGCATTGTTGATGTGATGCCTAGTGCACCCCCCAAAACGTTTTTACCTTTTTTTCTTTTGCAGATGAAAAACCAAAAAATTGTTCCTTGAACAGGGCAGTGGCTTAATACCAGTGGCAACTATTAAAATAATGGTTGTAACCACTACCCTGATGTTTTTAGCTATGAATATTGGTTGTTGTATCCTGATTAACTTATTATACCACCATTCCTGAAGGCTTCAAAGCGGTATACAGTATGAAACTATTTGCTTTTATGGACTGCATCTCCTAATCTGCTCTATGCAGTGTACACAGCCTTTTATGTTTAAATCTGTTTATTACAAACAAAAAAACAGCACCACGGGCCTTTAAAATGGAACAAAGTTCTTTAATGAATGAGCCTTGACCCGACACGGGCCGTGTTTCGGTGACTAGCACCTGCGTCAGGGGTCACAGTGATGACGTGGAAAACTTGGGGAATAACTCGAATATTTTCATCTACAATATTCCTTACCCCACGTCTCACGTAGCAAAAGTTATAAAGCACCAAGGCACCTTCACTTTCTGTATCCCCAAGTTTTCCACGTCATCACTGTGACCCCTGACGCAGGTGCTAGTCACCGAAACACGGCCCGTGTCGGGTCAAGGCTCATTCATTAAAGAACTTTGTTCCATTTTAAAGGCCCGTGGTGCTGTTTTTTTGTTTGGACTTTAGTTTGTACTTTGTTCCCTCTCTTTTGTTATACCTAAATCTGTTTATTAAACATGAAAGTTATACAGAGGAAGTACATAATAGACAAGTAATATAATACTAATAATTACAGAATAACATTCTAAGTACATTTTTTGATAAAAAAAAAACCTTCGCTGCCACCCCTCAAATAAAACTACAACTGCATCTATAACCTCCAGTAGCGCCATGTCATAATTTTCCTTGTGCTGCTGTAATAATAAGGCAACAAATGCACACTAGATATCTACCAACAAGTAGAAGCAATTAACAGCAAAACAGGAATGGATGACATGAAGAGCTATGTTTATACTCCCCTGTTGACTTGGCCATTGGCTCATATATCTCTTAATACCCAAACTACTCCCTTCCCTTCCAGCATCAAAACTAAAATCATACCCCCTCCCCCAAAAGAGGAAAAAAAAAACCCCAGTCCTCTAGTACTAATGTGATGGCAGCATGGGAGTCCCCCTCGCCAAACAAAGGTTTTATGTCTAAAGAGAATTGACAGACCTCATAGACTTGCCACCCAGAAATACTAAAAGATCAGTATGCACATAGTAGTAGTAGACATCAGCTATTGTTGGGGTTGGAAGGGTAGAGGGTGGTGGTGAGGAGGGTTATTATAGCTATTCACTGTTTATTGTTTTCTATTTGTAATTTTGCTGTGCAACTATTATGTATAAATTACAAATAGAAAACAATAATAACAACAATAGCTGATTTCTACTACTACTACTACTTATCATTTCTATAGCGCTACAAGGCATATGCAGCACTGTACACCATACACAGAAAGACAGTCCCTGCTCAAAGAGCTTACAATCTACTACCCCAAGGTATTCTAATCTACCATGTTAAAATGTCCAGGGGTACAAAATACAACCCGTTCTCTATGCCCTAGAGGGGAGACATATGCCCTATGTAACACTGGATGAATAAGAAGTCATCAGCAATCTCAGGGTTCAGTCTAACTCTTCTGTCTTCCATGGTCCTTCCTGCAATAGAAGATGCCTTCTTAGAAGATGTGCTGGTAGCAGGATGTAAAAGGATCCTCATGCAAATTTTGCTAGTTGAGGCCAACATGTTTGCTTGTTTTTCCCAAAAAAATCAAAATATTGTTGTCTGTATCACTCAAGCATAAATAACAATCCAGTTCATTAACAGGCTTCAGAGTAGAAAACATCCTCTTGGGCTTTGTCCCCATTCCCACCCCTATCCCTGCAGTTACTGCGGGTCCCCGTGTTATTCTGTAGTCTAAATGCCTTGAACTTATCCAGGAGCAGCCATGCTGACAAGAGAGGAATGGACTGACTCAACAATTTTTCTGTATATCGCAGTATAGCATTCCAAAAACCTTTTCTTTGGGCAAATCCAAAAGGTATGACAAAAGGAGTTGGTTTTCTGGGTACATTTTAAACATAGAAGTGTCTGTCCATCCTGACTTATAGGGCCTGTTTTTGAGTGAAATAAGCCCTATGGAGAATTCAAAACTGGCATTATTTTAATTCAGCACTTACTGAAATTTCTGAAATTCTTTTGGTTAACTGACCCAAGTCTATGGTCTCCGAAGGGAGTCCCATATCCACATACCATCACGTCAGCAATGCATCACAATTTCTAGTCGAAGATAACTGCTATAACTCATGATGGAGTGCAGACACACACAGATTTGTTAAACATTTTTCAGATGTTCTCCCATATGAAACCCCAACCCCCCCGTCCCCCCCCCCCCCCTTCCTGGGTCCAGGGACCTAACATAGTGATACAGCTGTGAAATCTGTCCATGAATTCATGGAAGCATTATCAAGTAGAACATGCTTTAGCAACGTTATCCCATTCTGTGCCCAATGACCAAAACTATTCTCTCTACCTAGAGAAAATTGGGGGAGGGGTGCCCTGTATGGGTAACTGATCTGACACACCTGGATTACCTCCTCAAAGTCTTACCAGATCTATCCAAGTGTCCTACATGGGGTGAATCAAAATGTTTTTTCATAAGTAAGGAGGAAAGGAGCATGTAACAAGGAATTGAAATGCCAGTGCTTAAAAAAATGCTGCTTTATAATCCTTTGGTGTAAAAATTTGCCTAAGAACGAATCCTCATAGTGTCAGATGAATCAAGCATGGTCATATTTATGAGTATCAGGAAGGCCCAGGTGATGTCTTTAGTGTTTTACCATTCCAGCAAAATTTGGCTATCAATTTATTTAATTTGGAAATAATGCGGGGGGGAGGTTCCCCAAGATTCTCAATGATAACTGTAGAGTATATAGTCATCAAGGGAACAGGACAATACTAAACAAGTTTACTCTGCCATGAAGAGAGATAGGAAGAACTGACCATTTAGTAAAACTTTCTTTTTGTCTACTGCATGAGTACTGAAAGATTTTTTTTCTATATAACGCTGGGGTGGTGTTAGTTAATTGTATCCCCAGGTAATGGAAAGATGGGGTTGCCCATTTCAAAGAAAGGAAGCCCTCCACACACTATTCACTTTCTCTGTAGCAGCCAAGGCTAGAGATTTTTTTAAGATTGTTTAAAACCTGACAAATCGCCATATTCCTCAAATCTTTCCATTAAGGCTGAAAGGGGAAGTCTGAGGATCCATGATATAAACTAAAAGATCATCAGCTAAAGCTGATAATTTAAATTCCTGTTGGCTGAGGCGTACTCCTTTAATTTCAGGATTATTCATAATTAGTAAAAAAAAGGCCCGTTTCGGTATGAAAGAAAACTGGCGCTAGCAAAGTTTTTCTCCCCCCGCCTCGCTCTCTCCCTCTGTCCCCTCCAAGTCCCATGGCCCCCTTTCCTCCCCTCCGATTTCCATGGTTTCCTCTCTCTCTCTGTCACTCTCCTTCACTCTGTTCTCCCTCCGAGTTGCAGTCCCCCTCCCTCCCTCTGTCATTCTCCTTCGCTCTGTCCTCCCTCCGAGTGCCAATCCCCCCTCTCTTACCGGGGTCCCGTCGGCAGCATTGAAGAGCGAGCAGGATCAGTGAGTCTACTGCCTTTCCTTCTCTTCGCTCTGACTCTGGTCCCGCCCTTGTGGAAACAGGAAATGAGGGCGGGGACAGAGCTCAGAGCGAAGAGAAGGGGAAGCAGCAGACTGGAAGGGGGATGTATGACATCAGTGTTATCTACTGCAGGTAGCAGACCACATCCGAGTGAGCCATGGTCCCAGGCAGTGTCAGAACATTGGAGGTGAGAATTATTATATAGGATTCCTCTAATAAGAGGATCTAATATTAAAACAAAAGTGGGTACAGTGAACACCCCTAACACGTACCCCTCTGTATAAAGAATGGCTGAGAGCATGCACCATTCAACCAAAGCCTAGCTTGAGGAGCAGAATGCCACCTCCCGAAAAGAAAAGAAACCACCTATACCATATTTCAACACAGTTGAAGGCCTTCTCTGTGTCAAAACTGACAAGCAGAGAAGATGCCTCGCACTGTTCCATATTCTTGGGAGGTGAACAATTAGAAAATTGCTCAAGGCCTATTTTTTTTCTCAGGCTGATGGGTGATGTTAGCTGATAGGGGGAGCTGTAAGTTTTGTTTTAGTTCTTTATTGAAGAAATTGATTTTGTATGAGTTTAGTGTGGATGTTGTTTTTGTAAACCGCCTAGAATATTAGATAAAGCAGTCTATAAACTGTTATAAAATGGCCCTCCTGTTTAGTTGCCGTACAACCTCTGATAAAATATAACATTTGACTTGTATCCTGCTCCTACCTTAAAGTTCTAAGAGGATCACAGAAAACTAAGAGGCCAGAACAATCCTCTGGGAATAACATACACCATATACCAAATGGTAAAGAAGAATTAAGTATCACTCTCATAATACAAATGTCTTAAACAGAAATATCTTAACCTTCCTACTAAGAAGGCGAGAAAATTCCAACAAAATTCTTTAATAATCTACCATGATATACTTTAAACAAAAAAGAACCCTAATCTCTATCGGTAGCCAATGAAGCTTAACATAAAATGATGAAACACTATCATAGTTTCATAATCTAAAAATTATTCATATAGCCATGTTTTGCATGGCCTGAAGTTTCTTCAACAGCCCATATACACCAAATTGCAGTATTCAAGATAGGTTAGGAAAAGCGTGTATGTTAAGCTCTCAGACTGGCGCAATTTCCTCATTAAAAAGAAGCATTTCTTGACTAGTGTGTTGACCTGTGCTTACATAGAAATTGAACTGTCAAGCTAAATACCTGAGATCTTAACTGTAGAAAATTGTAATCAACTTGGTCAATATTAATAGGAATTGCTACCAAGGAAGGCAGGACTTGCACCAGTCTATTAGCTAAGAATTTTGCAAACAGCATCGCCTACACATTTAACAATGAGATGAGATAAGATGTTGGCTGCATCAGATCCTTCCTGGGTTTAAATAAAACTACAATCTGGGCCATTTGGAGCGAGGCTGGCATTTCACCTTCCTCCACAGAGTGATTAAACAATATTAAAATGGGAGCATTCTCGGACTGTAAAATCTTACAGAATTCAGCCCTAAACCTATCCGGACCTGGTTCCTTAAAGAGAGCACTGTGCTGGATGGCAAGGGTCACTTCATCCATAGAAGTAGGGCATTAAGCAAACATTTAGTTTCTTCAGAAATTTTCAGAAGGGACGTATTGTCCAAGTATGTCTCACTATCTAGGAAGGCCTCAGGGGGTTTAGTATAATGTATATAACCGTTAAAGGTATTTATAGCCCACCCTGGGAGAAGGGTGGTGGTCGGACACAAGGAGGCTTAATAAGACAGGAAATGGCAGGAGTGTTCTTGGCCCATTATCTGGGCTGAAGCCAGTAGGCGGAGCTTGCCGCCATATTGAGTTAACCAAAACAATAGCAAACTTGTGAGATCTGCTAGAAGATGGAATGGGGGGATGTAAGAGGAGTTGGTATTTTTTGAGGGAGAGGGTTATATATGCAATGCTGTATTTTAGATTCCAGTGCTGCGCTATATGCCTTTATTTTTGCTTCTGATGCCAAAGATATATCTACATAAATACAGTATAACCACTTATGACTGCTTATGTGTGGTACATCTGTAAAAAGTCTAAAGCTGCTCCAGTTGGATAGGCAGTGCTTTAAAAGGTGGAGATTAAAGACTTTTTTTTTTAATTTCTTTGACAGCTTTTTTTATTTGAAAGCTTCCCATATATGAATACATATCATGAAATAAAATTGAAAATCACTAAAACAGCATAAATTATTGTAGCTGGTAGAAACAACAGTAATAAACTCTGTATTTTGTGCTTATGTTTCTACACTGTTCATGGCCAGATTTCAATGAGGATATCCTGTTTCCTGATGGGTTCATCTTAACTGTTCTTATCTTCCTTGGGAAGCCTGGTGGTATAAAGATGGGAATACATTGTAATTAAATGAAAGTAAAATTAAACTCTCTCCTTTCATTGGGGCACATGGAATCACACATTCACTTCATTTTTTTTATAGTTTTCATTTTACATACACAAATAGATTATTGTGTTTTGAGCATGTCAGAGACAAATGGTTTTATAAGTCTAATAAAAATAAACATTTTGTTTCATGCAGATCTATCATTTGTTTAAACATAACTAAATGAGCTATAAGCCCTCATGCAAGCCATTGGTTTTCTTTTTTTGTTCTTCTGACGACTTATACAGTGCCATAACTGAAAACTGTTCTCTTCTTTCTGGCCTATAATAAAAGGAGCTCATTGTGAACACTATCCACTTTAAAAGGTTGTTTTGCGGCTGTACACGAGGAATTGTGATACTGCATAAAGTGTGTGTTTTTGTTCCTAGTCATGCATCCAAAGCTCATGTAATCTTTTCATGAAAGCCAATTAGTCGTTTAACTGGCATGATATGTTTGCATTTTCAATATGGTAATACTAGAGCCCAGCTAAGGAACAGGTTATTTTGAGTTGGTCTTCACTGAATCAAATGTGCTTTCTTTGTGCCATCACCATCCAGTTGTACAGGCAGTGCCTTAAAAGGTGAGGGATAAAGGATTTTTCTCCAAGGACAAATAGGCCTTCATATTCTCACTTCTGGGTGATGTTATCCAGTGGAGCCCGGTGTGGACGCTGACTAACAAATAATATAGAAGCTTTTAGCAGCATCCCATCGCACAAGCAGGAATGCCTTCTCACCCGATGTGTGAACGTGGATACCCCAGTCTTCGTTTTTCCATGAACCTGAGAGGTCGTGTTCTGTTCTCCCCTCATAGTAATGTTGCACCTAAGAAGGTGAATACACAATATCATATCCAAAAGGCTCCCGGATTTAAGAGGGTGCAATTGCTGCACCACTCCATGGTGTTCAAATCCACTCTCAAACGGGCCAAGAGTTCTTGGGCTCATGCCTCGACGCCTTCAGGACGAGAGGCCAGGACCTTGTCTTTGTTTGGGAGAAAGACTTTTCAGACTTCGATGCTCGCCTGCATTTAGTCCTACCATCTGTACATGAGCCTATATTTGGAGTCTGGTAAACAGTACACTCAGTCTGGCGGATTCTCTCCCACTGGAGCAGGCTGCAGAGCTTTGCCAGTTGGCCAACATGCAGATGGAGTGTAGGCATTATTTGGCCGGGACGCCTATGACTCTCTTGATGTTGCATCCAAGATTTTCTGGCATGGGTGTGGGTCTGTGCAGACTCTCATTGCTGTGGTTCAAAAGAGGTTAGCACCTGTGCTTGAGGGCCATGTCACAGCTCATAATGTCAGTCGTGGCTGCATCAATAGCTTGAGATCAGCCTCCATAGAGGAGATTCACAAGGCTACCACGTGGTCTTCAGTCCATACATTTACATCCCACTACTGTCTGGATCAAGATACCAGACGTGATAGTTCGGGCAGGCAGTCATGCAGAATTTGTTTGGTGTCTAGAATTCAACTCCACCTTCCTAGGCCATGTTTTATTCTGTTCCAGTCTGTACCTGTACAGCTAGTATGTATACAGTTTCAGGTTGATTGGAGTTTGTCTCAACATTTAGAGACTTGATTATCCTAGCTTTATTTTCAGTGAGCCTGGTAGCTAGGGAGTCACAAATGTGAGAATATGAAGTCCTGCTTGTTCTCAGAGAAAGCAAAGATACTTATGTAGCAGGTGTTGTCAGAGGACAGCAGGCTGATTTATTCACATACCCTCCAACCTCCCCTTTCCCCCTAGGAGTTGAACTTTTTGCTTTTTCACCTGACTGGGGTACTTGTGCGTTGGGTTAGAAGGCACGGTGGGATGCTGCTGGAAGCTTCTACGTTACTTGCTAGTTGGCGTCCGCACTGGACTCAGTTGGATGGCGTCACCCAAAGGTGAGAATAATTGGCCTGCTGTCCTCGGCAAACACCTGCTACAGGTAAGTGTCTCTAGTTTTTTTTTTTTTTTTACATATCCCAAATTATCCCAAGCAAACTCAAATTCCATGTGGCTTACATTCGAAAATATAGTGAGACAGAGTAATAGAATTCAATAACATCATGGGAGCAAGTCGATGGATATGTCGGAAACATTTAACAAAGTTGAGATTACCATATATACCTAACTGATCATTTAAAAATCTGTTCTTTATTGATGCCGCATATTTAGAAATCATACCTATAAGTATAGACAGCTATTAAAAAATCACATGCACAAACCAGAACATTCATACACACATTGCAAAAGTAAACAACAACTTCTACAGAGTTCATCCAAAACTTAATTTTTATTTCCTCATTTCTAATCTGATGTAATCCAGACAGATTCTAAGCGGTTTACAAGTTTTAAAACTTCTAAACTTCTAGACAGCAGATGTACAGATCAGTAGGACCCAAAGAAGTCCAAAACAAGTAAAATCAGAAATAACAGTTTATATGTAATTGTTCAATCTTAAGCAAAGAGCATGCGACAATTACCAAATTGTGTACTGATGATATTGTATGAATGGGTTAGCCTAACAACTATCAGAGGCAGACATGTTCGTATAATTGACATTATAATTGTGTTCAGATTTGGGTAATTACTGAGTAAATGCTGTTATCCAATTCATATTTATCTCATGCATATTCATTGTGCATATTCTGAAAGCTCACTGGTTTTAGTTTACTTGAGGGCCCAGTTGAAACTGTTGGGCTGGCTGACCTCTTGAGGTCCCACACAGCCCTGTATAAGTCAGTGATAACGTTGCATCTTTTCTTTGGCTGAAGTCGTTAAGCAATTGTGTGCATTGTATAAAATTATAGTGCATTTTTCTAATATACCTCTACGTTCCACAAAAGGGGCATGTTCCCACATATTTAAATTTAGGAAAACAGTTAAAGCACTCTCAACCATTAAAGGAGCAGGATTTTAAGCTCCTAAGGTTTATGTACTGAAGATATTTTGGTTTAACTGTTCTGCCCAACGCTGAGAGGGAAGGATATTTTTTTGGAATTGGCTCAGCGGAACTAAGTTCACATTGGGAACCAATTGACATGGGGCTGTATCTCCTATTTCTGCTTTGTGAAGGCAGAGAGTATATCTGAAGGGCAGAATTTATTTAACACATAGTACAAAGCCATCACTACACACGTTCAATAAATTGTGTATCCTGGTTAGTCTTTTCCTAATGTTCATCTGAGATCCCTGTATACATACCTATGTAAATGATTATTTGAAAATTGCTTATCTTCCTGCAATCAAAAGTGCACACCGAGTGTTCTTTCAGTTATTGTGCCTGTCTGGACATTATTTTGCTTGTATTTCAGCTGGTGTTACTCATCCCACAAGTCTCTGCCCTGAGCAGCTGCCCAGTTTCCATAATGGTTAAGCAGGCCCTGCTTATCCCTATGGCAGCTTATTTTAAACTGTTAAATGGAAATCTAAATGGTAGGATTTTGTTTACCCATGGTTTAATATTTTATATCCCTAATGTGAAGATCTTGTTCTGCCCATTTTGTGGACAGCTATTTGTATGCATGTTTTCAACAGTGACAGTTTGCAGACACACTTGAAAAGATCTTGGATGTGTTTTGTCCTTTTGCTTTAGCAGTTCACATTGGCGTGCAATTTTGAGTGGGAAAGGAGAAAGGTTCCAGTTCTAGGCTGGAGAAAGATGTTTGTGACTTGGTATTGCTTAAAAGTAACATTAATTTATCCAATAATTCAGCTGTGCTTTCCTTGACCAGGTTACATAGGGCTTGGCAGCTCTTGTAAAGTTCCAGCGATCACGACGCTTGATAGGTGTTTGCTATATTGTTGTCAAGGTAACACCAGTGTTATAAAATCTGAAAAAGTTTTAGTAGAGCAGCATTTGACAATATATTTAACACTGTGTGGGTGGGCAAGAAGCTGGGACAACTTTACTGCTCTAATCCCTGCTCTAATCCCAAACCTATCTTCTTACAACTGTGACATGTACTGGGGGACTTGGTTCTTGAGGGAATATTGCTCCTTGCCAGCCACCTGCAAGATATCACCGTCATCCTTAGATTGGATCAAAGGGGGAATAAAATGGAGAATGAAAGCTCATGGCAACTAAGCCCAGCTAGAGCTGATTGAAATTAAGCTTGAAATTCAACGCAGCAGGAAGTTGAAAAAGAAAATTGATGTTTTAACACAATTAATGCATTTTCTTTTTTTTCTCTCTCTCTCTCTCTCCCACTTAAGGTGTCTTTGTTAGTGGTGGTCGAAATTGGTGTGTTTCCCCTTATATGTGGCTGGTGGCTGGATATATGTTCACTGGTAAGAATGTACCTCTGAGTTAGAAATACTAAGTTCTGTTCCGAGAACAGAATATTTCTTAATCTTGGGACAGAACTGTGATAAACTTTATATAAGCACACTGTGAGAGTGTGCGCTTAATATTATTTTCTTTTTTGCTGGTGGGGGTTGAGTCCTTCTGGCACTCTCCTCCTTTCACTGTCATGGCTTGTCTTTTCGTTTGCAGCAGGCAGGGTTGGGTGTCCTCCATCACTCCACTGTCTTTCAGTGCCAAGGCTGCATTTGCTTCGGGAGCCACTGGGGCCTGGATCCCCATCAGTACCCCATTTGCTTCCTTCCTGCAGCTGTGATTTGATGTCACACCACCCATACTTCCTACCCTTGACATTTAGTTATGTACTTTTTATTTATTTCTCAATATATCTTATATACAAAACAATGTAGAAAGGAGTAAACATGTCAAATCCACATCATTACCTCTCGCCTCGACTACTGCAGCGTACTCCTCACTGGCCTCCCACTTTGCCACCTATCCCCCCTTCAGTCCGTTCAGAACTCTGCTGCAAGTCTTATCTTCCGCCTGGACCGATATACTCACAACTCCCCTCTCCTCAAATCACTTCACTGGCTTCCGATCAGGTAACGCATACAGTTCAAGCGTCTCCTCCTAACCTACAAATGCACTTGATCTGCAGCCCCTCCCTACCTCTACCCTCATCTCCCCTTACGTTCCTACCCGTAACCTCCGCTCTCAAGGCAAATCCCTCCTTTCAGTACCCTTCTCCACCACCGCCAACTCCAGGCTCCGCCCTTTCTGCCTCGCCTCACCCCATGCTTGGAATAATCTCCCTGAGCCCATACGCCAGGCCCCTTCCCTGCCCATCTTCAAATCCCTGCTAAAAGCCCATCTCTTCAATGTCGCCTTCGGCACCTAACCACTATTCAAGAAATCCAGACTACCCCAACTTGTCATTTCGTCCTTTAGATTGTAAGCGCCTTTGAGCAGGGACTGCCCCCCCCTTTTTTGTTAAATTGTACAGCGCTGCGTAACCCTAGTAGCGCTATAGAAATGTCAAGTAGTAGTAGTATTTTGTTCAGTAGTAGCTGCTAGCTGTATATCATTTTTAGGTGATATATTCTCTCCCCCCCCCCCCCCAACAAATTAATTGGCCTCATTCAGTATTCCACTATTCACTGTCCTACATTAAAAGAATTAGCCACTTTCACCCTACTCCATTTTCTTTCTTTTAACTAGTTCCCAATTCACAGCAGATTGCCATGGCTTTTATTCTTAGGAGTCTTGTATAAGGGACTTGTCAAAAACGTTCTGAAAATCTACATTCACTATATCAACTAGCTCTTCTACCTACATGTTTGTTTGTGACTTTAAAAAAAGATGTAGCAAGTTAGTAAGCAAGATTTCCCATGGCTGAATCCATGTTGACTATGCCTCAGTAAACCACGTTTGTCTGTGCTCAATAATTTTATTCTTTATAATAGTTTCAACAGTTTTGCCTGGCACTGACATCAAGCTTACCTGTTTGTAATTTCCCAGATCACCCCAGAGCCCTTTTAAAAAATACATTACATTAACCATCTTCAGGTACCATGAATGATTTTAATGACAGATTATTAATAGTAGATCTTCAGTTTCATTTTTTAGTTATTTCAGTACAATGGAGCATATATACAGTCAGATCCAGGTGATTTACTGCTCTTTAACTTGTCAATTTAGCTTATATTTGTTTCATTTCCTCTGCATTGTAACCCCTAAATACCATTTCTGGCAAAGGTAGATCTCTTGCATCCTCCTAAGTAAATACCAAAGCAAAGAATTCATGTAGTTGCACGCTATGCCTTGATGTTGTAAAGGTCCTACTGACTCTGTCGGACTTTCTGCTTCTCATATACCTGAAAAAGTTTTTACTGTGAGTTTTTGCCTTTACAGCAAGCTTCTTTTCAATTCTCTTTTAGCCTTCTTTATTAATGCTTTGAATCTAACTTGCCAGTGCTTCCTATTTTTTTTATTCATTTCCTTTTTCCATTTTTTGAAAGATGTTTTTGATTCTAATGACCTTTTTCACCTCTTTCACATCTGCTCAGTTGTTGGCTCTGCTGTTTGGCTGACCTTCATCTTTAATGCAAACTCAACACTGGCGTAGCTCCTTGGAGGTTCTCAAGCCTGAAATGTTTTCAGTCATCATCCTTAGGCTTGAGGCATCCCCACACTTTGACACTCAGTACACAGTGTGAGACTAGTGCTATTAACGTCCTCATTGCACCAGAGTACAACTTGAGTCCTTGCTATTGCATGAACTGGACAGTCTGAGTTGTGTTGCATCTTTGGCACTGCTCCTTCTCTGAACAAATAACTACATTGAAGAGTGGCCATTGCAGTTTGTGTCTTACACTAGAGTATCTTCCTTTATATACAAACAGCACAGCATGGAGCTCTGCTCCTTGACCCCGTGTTTATAGATCTGTTTCATAGAGAGGTTCCTTTTGCAGATTTTATGCAGATCATTCCTACTATTGCTTTTTGTCCTACAGTTCTGCTGATTCTGACCTGTGCTTTCTACATCAGATATAATAGCCTAGGAACTATTGGTCCTACAACTGGAAGCCATCCATCTGGTTCCCTCCACTTGTTATAAAACGTGATAGAACACTTTGGAAAAGATGGACATAAATTACAAATATTATATCTCTTGGATGCACCCTTTTAAGCTAGGCATACCTTTTTGAATAAATTAATTATTTTCTCCATTAGTAATGAAAGAAAATATTGCAATACTTTTGCCTAGCGTTTTTCAACTAGTGTGCCTCAGCACCCTTCCCCCTTGCTGTGCCATGGTTGAGAGGGGATCCCACGAGGATCTCCTCTGGCCTGCTCTTCCATGGCTCTGCAGCTGTGTGCGTTCTCAAGAAGCTGCAGCCGGCTGTGTGTTGATTTGGCCCGGGTTTAGAAGAACTTTCCGCTCCACCTCCCATGGGAGTTTACAAGCCTCTCGGTGACCACCTACATGCCCAGGGTCCTCCAAGACATCCAAATACTGCTGCCTCCTCCTCCTTCCTCCAATATTCAGTGCAGCTGCACTTGCTTTTTGCCTGGGCTGATGCAGAAAGTCTCACACTGACACATGTATGGGCCAGCAGCGTCAGAGGTCACCTGAACTACTGGCACATGTGTGTGGCGAACTCCACATGCAGCTGGCCCATGCATATGTGTCAGTGTGAGCCTTTCTGCATCAACCTGGGCAGAGAGCAAGTGCACTGCTGAATTACTAAACGGAGGACTCGGGACTTGCACAGTGGCAGTTAACCATGGTTTGTCACCAGACAGCAGTAAGTGTTTGTTATGACACTCTCTCTTTGTGTCCATCTGGAAATGTCTGGGAAGATTTGAATCTGTCCACCAAGGAAATTTACTCGAGAAAACCAAGGCCTCAAAATGGCCTTTTTATCTTGAAGAAATATAAATGACACAAAAAGTGTGAATCTTATTTTAACTTCTTCACCTGACTGCTATCCAAGCTATCTGTTGAGACTTCTAACTAAGATTGTTCATTCAAAGCTTGGGGGGGTTTCAATATTGTTGGACCATACAGGTCGTTATCTGCAGTCATCTACTATGTTACTATAATAGGCTTTAGGAGGCCATCCGTTTTCTGGGTATTTAACTCTCAGAAATCTATAGAACATATCTTTTGGAGAAATCAACTTAGAACTTGGAAAATTCATTATTCTAAGATATATATTTTTGACAGAATTTTCTAGATTTTCAGTCTTATAGAATTAATCTGCCTTTAGAAGTCTGAGCCTTAGTTGTGTCTGGGCAACAGTAGTCTCCAACTGCAAAGTTTTAATAGAACAAATCTCAAGTTGCTTCTTTAAGTCTGTCTCTTGGGTAGCATTATTTAGTGAAACTATAATAAAGAAAGCACAAACCTTATGCAGAGCCTCCAAGTCTGTCCACATAAACTCCACTGTTTATCACTGTTGGTCCAGTGGTGTAGCCACAGGTGGGCCTGGGTGGGCCAGGGCCCACCCACTTAAGGCTCAGGCCCACCCAACAGTAGCATACGTTTAAGAGTAGCTGGTGGGGATCCTAAATTCGGTCAGCTGAAGACTTCCCCCTGATGGTAACGAAAACACTACTCTCCACGATACCGACACCTGCACATGCTCAGTTTTCAGCACATGCCTGCTGCAGACTGCCAGGGTGGAAAGAAGCATTTTCCTTCCAGCTGAGATATTTTTTGGGTGGTGGTTGGAGGGGAGGGGAAGAATACTTGGTGCCCACACGCTTCTTGCCTAGGCCGACCCAAAATCTGTTGTCTGGCTACGCCCCTGTGTTGGTCTAAGCAAGGGCTGTACATAGGGAAACTTGAGGATTCAGATCTTTGAAAGGCTTAGACATCCTCTCAACAAGAGCAGCTTCTGCTCCAGCAGGAGAACGTTGAATATTTTCCAGAGCTAGCATCAGGGAAACACCTAGTGCAGAGGTCTCTTTCCTCGTGGGTACTAGTGAGAGCTCTCTGTTCTCTACAGGCTCTCCTAAGGGCAGTACCATTTCCTGAGCTGTACAGGTAGTGGGTTTGGAGGAGAGAGAAGGGCTGAGCGATGTTTCATACTCCAACCCGGGGCGCTCTTCCTAGCCCTAAGTAATGCCGATACACCCAGTTTGGGGGAGAGCTTCGTGTATGTCTTGATGGTAGTCTTCCTCAATGAAGGGATACCAGGCTTCTTGTAGAGAAGTCCTTTCAGCTTACTTTTATGTTTTGGCATGCTCTGGTGGACAAGGACAACAAACAAAAAGGTAATTCAAAGAGAAAGTGAGGCATTTTTAAGACACATGCCCTAATCAAGTGTTATCTTGGGTACAACACTGAAATTACTTTAGAGTCAACAAGCTTGCTAGTGTATAAATTTAAGCAAGACTGATTCTGTACCTTAACTTTGTTAGGTGTTTTCTGTGTGTGTGTGTGTGTGTGTGTGTGTGTGTGTATGTATATATATATATATATGTGTGTGTGTGTGTGTATGTATGTGTAGGATTGTGAAGCTTCTTTGACAACATATGCAGCTGCTAAGGGTCAAAAGATACCTTGATGGTAAAAATGCCCTAAAGGCTACCAGCTTGATGAGGTTTGTACACTACAAGCCCCCTCCATGGTCTGCTCTGTTGTTACTATTGCAGAGTTTGGGAAAAGTCCCATGGCAGTATGACAGATCTTGTGCCCCCTTCCCCTCAACAAAAAACATCTGTGAATCCATGAATAAAAACTTTGTGAACAACAGTTACTGGAGGGCTAAAGGGATTAGGTTTGGAGAGAAACGATTAGGCCATACAAGAGGTTATTGTTCCTTTCTTAGTGGTTCCAGTTTAACAATTTTAGTTGGAGGTTATTTTGGGGGGAGGGAGGGGGAATATCTATACAGGTATCTGCGCTTGTGGCAGTGGTATTGTGTAAAAAACTAACTTTGGTTTGTACTATTATTTGGAAATTTTATATAGTATCCGAAACCAAAATATATTGGTACAAATTACATACAAGTACAGTGGAATGAGCCCTAACCCTCACAAAGCTTAAAATCTAAAAAAAAAAAAAAAAGTGTTTGAGGCACTGGAATATAAAACTTCATCTAATTCTCAAGGTATAGCAATGGCAGAATCATAATTTGAACCCTCATTTATTTATGGATGACTGTTTTTATCTTTAGCAGAAATCTTTTTTAGTAAAAGGAAAATACTGAAATGCTTGCTATTTGGTTAATGTACATAAATATGCATTCATGTGCAAACTCTTAAACCTATTTTAATTTGTTTGTAGGAAATGTTTGATGCTACCTTGAAGGACAGAGAACTAAGCTTTCAGTCTGCCCCTGGAACCACAATGTTTCTGCATTGGCTAGTGGGGATGGTTTATGTTTTTTACTTTGCATCCTTCATTCTTTTATTACGAGAGGTGAGTGTTAATACAGAAACTGTGTGGTACTATAGAGTGAAGTTGTCAGAGTAATATAGGGATTCTTCACAAAGGTGCAGTACCAAAAAAAGTGTACCGTGATGTGGGTCTATCCCATGTGCTAAGGCCATTTTTACCTGTCGTACAATGGCCTTTTATATTTTCTTAAATTACCACTGACACCACCACCCATTTTGTAGGTCATAATGGCTCAAGCAATAAAACAGCGCATGTCCCCTCAAATAGAAGCATTTTTTACTGCATGGTTAACATGCACACCCAAGCACATCCCACAGTACTCCATTTTTACCTGCAATAGGCATGCATTATCACCTTAACATAGCTTAGTAAAAGGAGCCCATAATTCCTGTATTCCATTTAGATATGTTGAAATAAAGATTAACAAATAATTTGTAGGAGATAACTTGCTAATTGATGGACTTAAATATATTTGTGTCTAGATTTTGAGACTTGTACTACCTATATCAGGTCATTTAGGGGTCCTTTACTAAGGTGCACTAACAGATTTAGCATGTGCTAAATGATAAGATGCCCATAGGAATGTAATGAGCACCTTAACGTTTAGTGTGCGCTAAATCCTTTAGCATGACTTATTAAAAAGACCCTTTAAGTATAACTTTCAAAAGCTAGTCACTAGAAGGTCAAGTCTCTAACCTAGACACCCACATTTATATGTATTATATGTGTAGAATGCTAGTATTGTGCCTAAGTAGTGTTCTAGAAATACCTGCTTAACTTCCATAATGCATATTTGCAAAATGGTGTACACAGAGACAGAGCATGAGTAGGGCATAAGCAGGCCTCCCACTTATATGCTTAACTTATAGAAGACTGTAAGTTACACACATCCCTGCCACTCTTAAGAGGCATGTGCACTTTCACCAGCTCAGTGCTTGTTTTAAGTGTGAGCTACATGTAGGCGCCTAGGTTCCTTTGTAGAATAGGCTCCTCATTCACCTTCAGGCAGCTAACTGAAAGGCACTTAGTTATAGAATTGGTTGCTAAGAGGTATGAGAGGTTGCCAGCGTGAAGGCCAAGTAAATGCCTATTTTCTATTCAATAGTTTATAGCAATAGTTTATAGTTTATTCATTTTGATATACTGCACTTCTTGACAATCATAAGAGTGATGTACACAGATAATAAAACAATGGAAAGGAACACCATCATAAATATAGGACAGATAAAGAAATAGACCTATCTACTTGGTACCCTATCATCCAATCAGCCAGTGTCCCATATGTCTTTTCAAAAAGATGTGTTTTCAAATCAGAGCAGAATTTCAAAAAAAGATTTTTCCGTCCATAATTCCACAGAAAGTGAATTCCAAAGGAGTGGAGTGGCACAAAAGAATGCCCCAGTGTGGGTTGACTCTAGGTGTACTCGACAAGGGGAGGGCATGATGTAAGGAGCATAGACCTCTAGGAAGTGTGTGGTGCTATGACACACAAGGCAGCTCAGGAGCAAGTGTAAATGTATGCATATAAAGTATGTGCATATTAGTAAACTAGACATTTAAATCGCTACACCACCTAAACAAGTTCTTTTATTAATTTTATATATAACAGAAAAAACTAGTCCATACAGCAATCTCACAACATAAAGGCAAGCATCACTGTGTTTACTGAAATATAAATTGAAATTCGGGGGCCAAAAATGAGGTCCATTTATATTCAAATCTCTTGTCCCTCCTCCCCCCCCCCCCCCCCCCCCACACACACACACTCCCCGCAGTTACTGGCATTTCTTGCTCCACCCCAGTCCCCTGCAGTTACTGGATTTTACTTGCAGGTCCTACCTCCTTTGGCTGCTACTGACAGAGTTGTGTGTTGGGCCAGTGCAGATGGGCAAGGGCCTACACTGACCCAGCATATAGTTTTTGTCTGCGGTAGCCAAAGGAGGTAGGACCTGCATAGGGGAAACCTTTTGAAAACAAGTAAATAACAGTTGACTTAATGAACCACTGTTCCACCTTTCAAAATTTTCCTCAGCCATGGTGGAGCAATCTTTCTCCGAGGACAAGCAGGCTTGCTTATTCTTACAAGTGGGTAGAAGCCTATCCGCGTCACCAGGCCTAGGAAATTTGCTATGGAAAAAACTAGAGCTTTAAGGAGCGTGAGCGGCGTCCCGCCTGCCATAGTTTTGCTTTTGCTTTTTCTTTTTTTTTTTTACTTTAGATATATGATGGAACAGTCAAACCATTCAGTATACAGCAGCTTATGTTTCCATCTCATTGCATTGTTTCAACATACTGACTTTCCAACTAACTGGTATTACAGAACATCAGCACAACCTGTTAATTTAAAACTGTTCCCTTTAAACAATTCCCTCCAACCATGTTCCCCCCTGTGTTATCCCCAGGGACTGGAAAGGCACTTAACCTATGGCGCACAGGCGCCATTTTCTTTGAAAATCTGTTTAGGGGAGCGACTGCTCCCCCCGCGCCCCACCTAGCTACGCCACTGCTGACCACTAATCTACTCCTCAGACTTGCTTTCTACTTTGTTCAGAATGCCCATAATTCCTGATGCTATCATAAGGCTTGATATTCCTTTTGGTTTCACTTTCATGGGAGGGAGAGGGAGACAGCAACCACTGGGGGATTCATGAGGGTCATGCCTTCATCACTCCAGTGGTTAGCTCCTCAGAGAACCACTTCGTACCCTGGATGTGTCTGAAACAGGTCTGAATAAAAATGTCCTTTTCTGAACTGGATGTTTCTCCGAGGACAAGCAGGCTGCTTATTCTCACACGTGGGTCGATGTCCGCATCGGCCCTGGAACTGGCATTTTGCCACAGCAAAAAACAAAAAAGTTTTGCTGGAGTCTTCTAGCACGAGAGCGCGGACTGAGTTCCTGGCCGCCGCTCGAGCACGTACCTCAGTTTTTTCATGTTTCGCAACGAGGTGCGGTAGGTTTTTTCCTCTGCTGCTCCTTGTTTGATCCGGGAAAGAGTCTCGTGTTTTTCGCTTTACGCGTCTGTTTTCTTTGTTTTAAAAAAAAAAAAAGTATTTCCTTTTCCCTTATACTACATTTACTTTCCTTAATCTTAAGTTAAAGTTTTCTTTCTTTTCGTTGTGGCTAGTTTTAGGCAGCGCGGTCGAGTTTCTCCCCTTTTTTGTGCCCCTTTTATTTTGGCACAATCAAGTCTTTTAATTTCGCTGAGGCCATTTTTCCTTCCATATCATCGAGGACACCCAGCGATTTCAAACGTTGTACTCTGTGCAACTGCTCTATCTCAGGTACCGAAACCCATTCCTGGTGTATCCAATGCCTTGGGCTTGACCACAGCCCAGCTGCTTGCAATCTGTGTCTTCGTATCAAGAAACAGACCCAAGTAGCTCAAGAAGCCCAATGAGAGAAACCTTTTGGGGCTCAGTTCGTTCCTTCGACATCTGCATCGACATCAGTACTGAGGATGGGGCCTTGACATTGAGGGACGCGTCAGGGGCAGAGGTAATGGCTGCTGAGAGACTAAGTCGCGCTGGGAGCAGTGAGGCATCGAGTGGGTCTCCACCTTCCTCGAGGGCTTCTGCTATGCAGACCCTCTGGGACCAACCATCGTCGGATCCAACCCTGAGGATTCCGCGTCAGCCATGTCAGTACCGAGGAGTCTCGATGACGGGCATCAAGCGAAGGCAAAGAAGCACCGTCATCGATCTCCTCCGACACACGGAGCTGCAGAATCTGTTTGGGGTTTAGAATCCAACTCCACCCCCTAGGCCCATTTTATTCTGTTTCAGGCTGTACTCTCAGCTAGCTGTATATAGTTTCAGGTTAACCTACATTATATCCTCGCCGTTGCAAGGCCCAATTGACAAATGTTGATTGTTTTAAGTGTGCCTGGATGCTAGGTATATACCCCATGTGTGAGAATAAGCAGCCTGTTTGTCCTCGGAGAAAGCGAAGATACTTACCTGTAGCAGGTATTCTCTGAGGACAGCAGGCTGGTTATGCTCACAATCCCTCCCACCTCCCCATTTGGAGTTGTTATTTGTTCTGCTTTTTGATTTAACTGAGGTACGCGCTCATGCAGCAGGTGGGAAATCAGTCCGTGCATGCATTATGCGTGCTGCACATTCGCTAGAAGACTCCCAGCAAATTTATTATTGTTTTTTTGCTGTGGCAAAATGCCTGTTCCAAGGCTGACGTGGACATCGACTCACGTGTGAGAATAATCAGCCTGCTGTCCTCGGAGAATACCTGCTACAGGTAAGTATCTTCGCTTTTTTCCTGTTCGATTATTGCTGTTGGACATCCTAATTTTGGTCCTCTCTAGTCCTACCCACAACACACCCCCTTTCTATTTGGATGAACTGTAGTATAGAACATACAAATTCAGCCATTCCAAAATCATAATTTAGATGTTTTTGGCAGATGTCCTTTTTTTTGGCCTTTTTGAGATATCTGTGTTTTTTTGAAAATGCACCCCAGAGGATACTAATAAAGTGGTTCTGGATGTAACTTCCTCCATAGAACTCTCAAGAAGCTGTCAAGTTCAAACTATCAGAAGATGCATCAGCTGCTGATCTCTATTGATTCAAATGTCTTCTGAGCTGTAGTAGGAAGATAATAAATTTTATGTAAAGGTGGAAAACAAGACTGGGTATTTAAGATTCCTTTAAAAATCTTTAAATCAAGTGTAGCTGTAAATAACTGAGGAAAGAACAGTGGTTTCAAATTCAACTGTTGAATGCAGTAGCGCTATAGAAATGATAAGTAGTAGTAGTAGTTATCAAAATACTCCTATCTTACGGTCAAGAATCATCTTATCTTGAAGAACAAAAGTCTACTTAACTTGCTGAATTTGAATGGTCAATTCATCTATTTTAGTAGTCTGCTGTACCAATACCACCCTCCAACTTCTGCATTCTAGTAGTATTTGGATAGTAAAAGGAGCCAGACCAGTGTTCAGCTGGCTTTTTATCAGAGGAGGCAAAGACATTTCCAGCCTCAACTACAGCTTGCTTTCATGCGCATCTGGGAGCAGTGGCATCTTTAAGGGCACTGTCGACACAGATTCTCCCATGAGCACCAGCAGCTGTCACCTGACCCTTAGTCACATTCAGCAACATAGTCTCCATAGCTTTGCGCAGATGCACAGGCACTGAGTGTCGCAGTATCAGAGGCATATCCAAGCCTTTGGTGCTAACTGGTCTAACTCTCAAGGTTTTCCTCTTGCCTGGATTAGCTGGAGTGCCTCCAGAAAAGGCTTGTATAGAGATAGTGATCTCAACCTGCTAAAAGGAGGGAGTTTGTGACACACGGCAGAAATATGCTGCTTTCCTTTCCCCTTCAGCATCAGGAAACAGGTAATTTCATGCCAGAAAATAGTGAAGAAATAGAAACTCAAAGAAGAAAGTTTCACAGCTCCCCTACTGAGATGCCATCTTTAATCCACACCCCGAGTCTAATATAGAGCTTATGTATGAGCTTCCTAGGGAGGTGAGTGGATATGTGTATATCTGATTTATCCTTCTATCCACCGAGAATTCTCATCACAGGTAAGCAATTATATGTCATTCATCAACAAACCTGATGAATCAGCCAAACAAATGAGAGAATCCAAAGTGGTAGGGAGTCTTATTTAAGTTTTGTTGTTTAACATACTGGGCAACTTGAACATAGATGTAGAAGGATGGGGAATGGATTATTAGTTTAAAAGACATTGTTTAACTGTTTCTCCAAATCTACTGTGCTTTCTTGCTATGTTGTCCAAAACAGTAACAAGCTGGAAAGGTATGTACGAAAGGCCATGTAGCAGCTCTACATACAGAGGGTAATTTTATAAAGCATTTTTGTGCTTTATATGCATAAATATGCTCATAATTTTGCACCACCTGCTAAATAGGACTACATAATGGTAATTTTTTATTTTATTTTTGTTACATTTGTACCCCGCGCTTTCCCACTCATGGCCAGGCTCAATGCGGCAGGCAATGCAGGGTTAAGTGACTTGCCCAGAGTCACAAGGAGCTGCCTGTGCCGGGAATCGAACTCAGTTCCTCAGTTCCCCAGGACCAAAGTCCACCACCCTAACCACTTGGCCACTCCTCCACTCAAGCTAACTCCTCCAATCAAGCTAACTCAGTACTTCTGCTTGTAACACAGTTCAAAAATCCTGTATTTGCAGGAAAGAAAGAAGTTGATGAATCAGCTATAGTTTCCTATATGCCCTTCATGAGAATGCAACCTCCTTGGGTTCCATTGTTATGGAAGAAACTATTAGCCTCACTTACTATAGAAATACCCCTTCCAGAACTAAATATTTATAGTTAGGTTATTTAAAAATTGAGGAAGTTGATAGAATGATGGGGGATATTGAAAGTTCAGTTTAAATTGTTTACTAATAAATAGTTAACTGAACATGTGCAATTCACAAAACAACTTGGCTAGTTCTTTGTAGTGGGCATGAAGAAAATGCATGCAGACTTCTAAATAATTTGCTGTGCTGCCTCTGAAGTTCATTTTTCAACTGGTGTTGTTATAGGTTCTAAGACCTGGTGTCCTGTGGTTTCTGAGAAATTTGAATGATCCTGATTTTAATCCGGTGCAAGAAATGATTCATCTGCCCATTTATAGGCATCTCAGGAGATTTATTTTATCGGTGGTATGTAACCTTTTCTGGATTGTTATGCCATTGAAACCTGCTGCTTTCCTCAGGATAGCATTGAAATCTGTGATGTGCCTGGGTATAGGTCCTAGGGTAGTGCAAATATAGTATGTTTATTATTTGTTACGGGGAAGCCACAGAAGCGAAAGACTGTGGTTCACTACATAAAAAAGGTCCACCCGAAAAGAGTAGTGTGACCAGCAAGACTCTTCCAAAAACAACAGGAGGACGGAATATAAGGTGAAAATACTTTATCTAATAGTACCCGACACGGCACTGTGTTTTGACAAAGTGCCTGCCTTAGGTGTCTACAATAAATAATAAAATAATGTAAAAATATATATACACATAAAGTACACACATGTAAATCGGAGTAAATAACTCCTACAAAAGGTCTATATACAACAACATGGGGACCAAATGTATATTTCACTGATGTGATGTATATATTGTGTTAAATAAAGATACCAACATACCAGAAAAAGAAATCAGGAGTGATCATACTTTGAAAAAGTAAAAAAAAAAAAAAAAAAAAAAAAAGGTATTTATATAGGAAAGATATTTTAAAAAAATGAAGAAACGCACCTTGATGCTGATTGTCAACGTTTATAGGCTTGGAAATTTAAAACACTCGCTGTCTGTGATAGAAAAAAAGATTGTATGAGAAGGGATATCAACAAGGAACACCTACACCAAGTAATGTTTATATGTGTACAAGTATGTCCACACCTGCATATGAAGAAAAAAGGGGGAAGAAAATTGAAACTACAGAAATATAATGTGTGCACAGGCTAGTGGTTAGAGTCAAGATGTGCTAGAGAGGGAAGTGGAAAATGGAACACATATACTGTGGACAAAATAAAACTGGTGGGGAGAGCGATGTGCAAAAGCAAGATAAAAGGGGAAGGTATAAAAAATCCCAATGAGAATAGACACAAAACAGTGAATGTATCGATCAACATGCCCCAAAATAGAAGAAATCCAAGATAGAAAGGAGCATGGGAGATACTGGAAACAAAAAAAGACGTACAGTAAGTAAAAGAAAGGCGTTTGGGCTTCAGTCACAGAACCAGATGAGTCGAGGTAGATTATTAAATGGAGGTAGCAGCATACGTACATTGTCATCTGTGGCATCCTGTTTTATTTAACTAATTTAACTTGTGAACCTCTGAGAAGCCAGAATTACAAAACGTGCTTCAAGATGGGTCTTCACACTGTCACTTATTTAAGGAATGCAAAATGGCATTTAATTTCTTAAACCTTTTTTTTTTTCAGTGTGCTTTGGTCATTGTTTAGATGCTATGCTGCAGCAAAAGGAAAAATTAGTTAATTACCTGATAATTTTCTTTCCTTTAGCCCAAAGGATCAGTCCAAACAAATAGGTTATGACCATCTACCAGCAGGTGGAGATAGCTCCTGCACTTAGCAACCAAGCGAGCATTCGATAACAAAGCAGTGAAAGAGAGTGACTTCCAGAGAAAAAATTCCAGCCTCTAGATAGAAAAAGAGCTATGAATTGTACCGAAAGTACTTAGGTTATTGTATCCACCATGGGATGGGCTGGGAGGGAGAGAACTAAAAAAAACTTAAAATTTGAAAAAATCTGAAGTTTTGTACTGTTTTTGAAGAAAAGGCGAAACTGTTGAGTGCTATATGGACAGGAGGATTCCTTGAAGATCAGTTTCAGTAGTGGAACATTGCTTCTTGTTTGACAATTTTGTGTATCATTTTTTTTTACTGACTTTTGCTAGTTGTGATTGTACAGTTTCGTTGCACAATAAAGACTTCTTGCAAATAAAAAAAGAAAAAGATCTATGAAATAAAGGGGAAAAACTCGTACATTAGAAATAACGGAACCAGAACAATACAACTATCTCAAATTATGTAGAACTCAGAAAAACTGAAATATCACAAAAAGGTGGGCTCTGGACTGATCCTTTGAGACTAAAGGAAAAGAAATTATCAGATAACTAATTTTTCCTTCCATTACGTCCCGAGGATCAGTCCAGACAAATGGGAGATAAAAAAGCAATTCTTAAGAGGGAAGGAACTGACATCCCTGCAGCAACAACCGTGGACACGAAGGAAGCATCTGCTGTAGCAGACACATCCAAATGGTAATGCTTAAAGGAATGAGAAGACCATGTTGCTGACCATCAGATCTGTGCCAACAAAATTGCCCTAGACTCTGCCAAAGAAGTCGCCAAGGACCTAGTAGAATGACCCTTGACGTGCATTGGAGCAGATCAACCCCTCAGAATGTAAGCCGAAGAAATAGCCTCTTTAAGCCACCAAGCCATTGTCACTTTGGAGACCAGCAAACCCTTCCGGGTTCCGTAAAGAGGACACGATGCAGCAAATCTTTCCGGGTTCCATAAAGAGGACACAAAGATGATCAGGTAGCTTGAGATTGTTGCTAGCGGTAAGAGCGCATAAGGATGCGCTTCACATCCAACAGTTGCAGGGAAGCGTATTCTGCAGAATAGACCTCTTTGGAAAAAGAAGGAAGAAACTGTCTAATTGACATGAAAAGGCGATGCAATCTTCTGCAAAAAGGACGAAACTGTCCGTATGGAAATTCCTGAGTCAAAAAAACGGAGAAAAGGATACCTGCAAGAGAGAGCTTGAAGCTGTGAAACTCTCCTTGCCGACGAAATGGCAATTAGATATACTGCCTTTAAAGTAAAATCTTTGGTAGTTGCCGAATGAAGGGGCTCAAAGGGGGTAGACTGAAGAGCCTTAAGAACCACTTGGACTCTGAGCACAAATATTGTGGAGAGGGGGAAACAGATGAGTGACTCCCTTGAGGAATCACGCTATACCGGGGAGAGGGGTCAATGAGGCCCTTTTTCCCATAGTTTTAAATTTTGAATTTTATGCTACAGCATTAACAGATAGTCTCTAGAAGGCACAATAGGGCCCAGTTCAGAAAAAAATGAGAGAAAAGCAAGCATTATTAACTACTTTCCATAGTGTACAACCCTTTTCCCTATAGTTTTAAACTGAAGCTTTCTCTAGAGGTAGAAAATTAACAACCAAGAGAATAAAAAGGATAGTAGCAAGGCTCAAACTGTCCTAAAAGAAAGTTATTTTCTGTTCATGCCTGCTGGAGAGGTAGCACTTCTACTAACTGAATTTTGTGTTAAGGTGTGAGGAAGTAGAATATTTGCTAAGGTTTGTAAGGGCAATCTGATTACTGGGCTAACTTTAAAGGTTTTGTTTGAAACAGTCTCATTTGAATCCAAACTATATAGAGAGGAAAGGTCCCACTTAACTTTCTTTCTGAGAAGTTCTGAGAGAAGAGGACATCTCTGTGGGTAAGTGGCATTTTATTCTGTGCTTGGTAACTTTAAAAGAGGAATCGTAGGATATTGATAAACAGAATTTAATTTACAAAAAAAGGAGCAAACTTTATTAGCTAGTCTCCATACCCTTTTCCCCATAGTTTTAAAACTTGAATTTTCTGCCACAGCATTGTCTCTAGAAGGTACAGTAGGGCCTAGCTCAACTCTTAATTCCCACCCCCTGGCTCAACTCTTGATTTATAGTCAATTATTCTAATTAGGACAACAAGAGGGGAGTTTTCATTAGTTTTATTTACATTTAATTAGTTTCTAAGAAGCAAACCCTAAATAAATTACAAATTACACTGATCTTAAGGCTCTTTATATTAATCTGATATCCTTGGTACCTTAAGACGTTTTAATTAAACAACTCTATAATACTAAGATGCAGACAGTAGTCCAGCAGCAAGAAGTGTGCTATCCAGTCTTTTGCATCGAGTGTCACATGTATGATTATCTCCCAGTTGGTGAGATGTCATATGTGTGTGCTCAATGCAAAGAGCTCCTAGCTCTCAGAGAATGAGACCGTTCTCTTGAGGCTAGAGTAGCAGACTTGGATGAGCTGAGGGAGACAGAGAAGTACATAGAGGAGACCTACAGGGACATTGTAGAGAAGTCCCACCTCCAGTCTGGCAGCCCCTATGCTGTCTTGGAGGAGGGAGACCTTCTAAAAGGAGAGCATCACCCTGGTACAGCTGGAAGGAATCCTGTAGACAGGACCAACACACCAGAGGATGTAATATCCTCTCGCACTGAGGATGCGTCTCCAGGAGCTACTGCCCAGCAGGGAAGGGTTAGGACAACTATTGTAGTTGGTGATTCGATTATTAGGCATGTAGGTGGCTGGTGGACGTGAGGATTGCCTGATGACTTGCCTGCCTGTTGTGAAGTTGGTGGACCTCACACGTCACCTAGATAGTATTTTAGATAGTGCTGGGGAGGAGCCGGCTGTCTTGGTACATATGGGTACCAATGACATAAGAAAATGTGGGAGAGAGAGGTTCTGGAAGCCAAATTTAAGCTCTTAGGTAGAAAGCTCAAATTCAGAATCTCTAGGGTAGCATTTTCCAAACTGCTCCCCATTCCTTGCACAGGGCCCAAGAGACCGGCAGAGCTCCAGAGTGTCAATGGGTGCATGTGGCGATGGTGTAGGGAGAGTGTTTTAGATTTGTAAGGAACTGGGCAATATTCTGGGGAAGAAGGAGCTTATTCCGGAGGGATGGGCTCCACCTTAACCAGGGTGGGACTAGGCTGCTGGCATCGGCATTTAAAAAGGACATAGAGCAGCTTTTAAACTTGAACCTGGGGGAAGGCCGACAGTCATTCAAAAAGCTCAGTTCATAATAAGGTATCTTTCAAAGATATCACCAAAACAGGGAAGATAGGGTATCCCGATAGTGAGGTTGCAAAAGAGGCCATAGTAGATCAGGTGTCCTTAAATAAAAATCAGACAAAAGATTACAAACTAACACTGTCAACTACTGAGCAAGGTATCAATAGGAACAACAAATGTAGTTTCAAATGTCTATATGTGAATGCCAGAATCCTAGGAAATAAGATGGGAGAGTTAGAATATATTGCACTAAATGAAAAATTAGATATAATAGGCATCTGTGAGACCTGGTGGAAGGAGGATAACTACCAGTGGGACACTGTCATACCAGGGTACAAATTATATCATAGTGATTGGGTGGATCGAATTGGTGGAGGGGTAGCATTGTATGTTAAGGAAGGCCTTGAATCAAATAGATTGAAAATTCTGCAGGAAAGTCCGGGTCTTGAATGAGAGAGAACACCAAGTACAACTGCCATATTCCTGGCGTTTAGCACATATCAGCATATATTGAAACCGGGGAAAAATCCGATGCAATGTGGATCCTATCGTCCTATATCACTGTTAGATACAGATTACAAAATATTCACGAAAATATTGGCTAAACGATTACAGAGACTCATGCCGGGCATAATACAGGATGATCAGACGGGATTCATAGAGGGCAGACAAGCATTTGATGATATTAGGAGGGCACTTCATTTGATACATAAAGCCAATAGCACACAACACTCAACAATATTGCTCTCCCTTGATGCCGAGAAAGGGTTCGACAGAGTGCATTGGCCCTATATGTTTGGAGTTCTAAATAAGATGGGTATGACGGGAAGCTACATAACGTGGCTGCAGCGCTTATATGATAAACCATTAGCAGCGTTAACTGTAAATGGAGAGTGCTCAGACACATTCATATTGGAAAGGGGAACGCGTCAAGGGTGTGCATTGTCTCCCATACTTTTTACCCTGACAATGGAACCATTAGCCCAGGTAATTAGATCAAATGAGGAGATCCAAGGGATTCGCATAGGACAAAAAAAAAAACATAAAATCATGCTATTTGCTGATGACATCTTATTGACACTAACAGAACCTCATAGATCGCTACATGCCATTGAACACAACTTGAGGCAGTTTGGACAAATAGCAGGCTTCAAAATAAATATGACAAAATCAGAGATAATGGGAGTAAATGTGAATACAGATGATAGGCGTAACCTACAAGAACACTACCCTTTTAGATGGACAGACCGTTTTCTTCGGTATCTAGGAGTCAATTTGACACCTGATCTAAAAGATGTTTTTGGGGCAAACTTTCCCAGTAAAATACGGGAAATACTACAAGACCTTGACAGATGGGAAGGGATGGAGTTGTTATGGATAGGTCGGGTACAAGCAATAAAAATGATGGTATTACCTAAAATCCTATACCTCTTCTTAGCATTACCAATATCGATCCCCAAAAAATTCTTCCGACAGTTAAAGCGTAAAACATTTGCATTCATATGGAAACACAAGCCACCGAGGGTGCGAGCAGAAGTGCTTTACCAATCCAAAAAAAAAAAAAGGGGGAATGGGAGTACCGGATTTCTTTCGGTATTTTCAAGCAGCCCACTTGAGATCATTGGCAGCATGGGTCAATGAAGAAGACAAACTGTGGTTCCAAATAGAAAAACACTGGATAGGACTTAATCATTCAGCCACATTGCTCTGGCTCCCTCATCGACGAATCAGAGCAATTGCAGCCTTGTTACCTGCTGCGGTTGCCCACCCCCTGATAACATGGAGTACACTAAGAAGACAATTTTGCCCACAAAGAACGTATTTTCGCAAGATGCATATACAAGGGGCACCAGGATTTGTGTGGGAGGAGGGAGATAAGGTATATAAACAATGGGGGCAGAGGGGGTTACGGCAATTGGGTCAAATATGGGAGGAGGGGGCAGTACGCCCATTCACTGAGCTGCAAGAAGAATTTGGTCTCCAATCACAACATATGTTTCACTACACCAGAGTCAGAGACTATATCCTTCGGAATGCTAAAGGAGAATTACAAGTCGAAGAAACAGAATTAGAACGGGCAATAGGTGGAAGTAGTCGCGAAAGGTGTGTCTCAAGAATATATGCAGCACTGCTCTCATATAGGAACCCAATTATGGTATACACACAGAAATGGGAACAAGATTCGGGGGCCACACATGACACACAGAGCTGGGAACGAGCAATGGGTTTTTTGCTAAAGGGGTCGGTGAATAGCTCAATGATAGAGAATGGATATAAGATTCTTTATCGCTGGTATTTCACACCACAAAGAATAGCGAAAATGTTCCCAGGGTCCTCGAATAATTGTTGGAGGGGATGCCAAGATATAGGAGATATGATACACATATGGTGGTTCTGCCCAAAAATACAGAATTACTGGCAGGAGCTACTTAAGTTACTTCAACAGATATTGGGCAGAGAATATCCGAAATCAGTAAACAATTGTGTGTTGCACTTTCGCCCTCCAGGACTATCACGGCCACTACACTGCCTGGCCTCAGTGTTTTTAGGGGCCGCTAAGATCACAGTAGCATCTGCCTGGAAGAAACAAATGGCTGCTCCAATTGTCAAAGTCCTGCATAAAATGGACTATACGTATCAAATGGCAAAGCAACGGCGATGAAGAATGGACAGATGATCCAGTTTCATAAGATATGGGACAAGTACAAGATATGGAGATCCCAGGTGGGGATTGACTTAGATGCTCCATAACTGGTGGTACCGATGATGTGAAAAACGTTTAATATTCTGGGACTGTTCCCGACAAGAAGTATTAATCACAAAGACAATGTACTCAGGAGACCTTTAGGAGAACGTAGGGACTTGGAGGGGAGGGGTGGAGAGGGATGGGGGGGTGGATAAATATAAAATGTAAAATGTGTTACTGATGTTTTATATATAACATGTTTTTACATTAAAAATAAAGTTTCAAAAAAAAAAAAAAAAGAAAATTCTGCAGGAAACAAAACACATCTTGGAATCCATATGGATTGAAATTCCATGTGTAAAGTGGAAAAGGATAGTGATAGGGAGTGTACTACCGTCCACCTGGCCAGGATGAACAGACAGATGTAGAAATGTTATCAGAAATTAGGGAGGCTCACAAACTGGGCAACACAATAATAATGGGTGATTTTAATTACCCCAATATTGACTGGGTAAATGTAACATCAGAGCATGCTAGGGAAGTAAAATTCCTATACAAAATCAAGGACTACTTTATGGAGCAGCTGGTCGAGGAACCAACAAGAGAAGGAAAAATTCTAGACCTACTCCTTAGTGAAACACATGATCTGGGTAGGTATATTAAAAGCAAGAAGCTGGCAAAAGACTAGGGTGGACCACTAGATGACAGAGGGGCAATTAGGGAAGACGAAGCCATAGCGGAGACATTAAATGAATTCTTTGCTTCGGTCTTCACCAAGGAAGATTTGGGAGAGATACCGGTGCCAGAAATGGTATTCAGAGCTGACAAGTCGGAGAAACTGAATGAAATTTCTATAAACCTGGAGGATATAATGGGGCAATCTGACAGATTGAAGAGCAGCAAATCTGGACTGGATGGTATTCATCCCTGAGTACTGATAGAATTAAAAAATGAGCTTTCGGAGCTATTGTTAGTAATATGTAATTTATCTCTTAAATCGAGCATAGTAACAGAAGATTGCAGGGTGGCCAATGTAACGCCGATTTTTTTAAAAAAGGTTCCAGAGGTGATATGGGAAATTATAGACCGGTGAGCCTGACGTCACCAGTGTAGTATATTTCTTTGAAGAGGTAAATAAATACGTGGATAAAGCTGAGCCGGTCGATATTGTGTATCTGGATTTTCAAAAGGCATTTGACACAGTACCTCATGAAAGACTCCAGAAGAAATTGGAAAGTCATGGGATATGAGGTAGTGTCCTATTGTGGATTAAAAACTGGTTAAAAGATAGAAAACAGAGAGTAGGGTTAAGTGATCACAGTATTCTCAATGGAGAAGAGTAGATAGTGGGGTTCCCCAGGGGTCTATAAATGATCTAGATATGGGAATAACTAGTGAGGTAATTAAATTTGCCGACACAGTTATTCAAAGTTGTTAAATCGCAAGAGGATTGTGAAAAACTACAAGAGGATCTTATGAGACTGAGACTGGGCATCTAAATGGCAGATGAATTTTAATGTGAGCAAGTGCAAAGTGATGCATGTGGGAAAGAGGAACCTGGATTATAGCTACGTATTGCAAGGTTCCACGTTAGGAGTTACTGACCAGGAAAGGGATCTAGGCGTCGTCGTTGATGATATGTTGAAACCCTCTACTCTGTGTGCAGCAGTTGCTAAGAAAGCAAATAGAATGTTAGGTATTATTTGGAAAAGAATGGAAAAACAAAAATGAGGACTTCATAATGCCCTTGTATCGATGCATGGCGCAACCGTACCTTGAATATTGTGTTTAATTTTGGTCGCCGCATCTTAAAGATACAGTGGAATAGAAAAGGTACAGAGAAGGGCAACGAAAATAATAAAGGGGATGGGATGACTTCCCTTTGAGGAAAGGCTGAAGTGGCTAGGGCTCTTCAGCTTGGAGAAAAGATGGCTGAGACGAGATATGATAGAGGTGTATAAAATAGTGAGTGGAGTGGAACGGGTAGATGTGAATCGCTTGTTTACTCTTTCCAAAAATACTAGGACTAGGGGACAGGCAATGAAGCTACAAAATAATAAATTTAAAACGAATCGGAGAAAAGTTTCTAAACTCAACGTGTAATTAAACTCTGGAATTCGTTGCCAGAGAATGTAGTAAAAGCAGTTAGCATAGCAGGTTTTAAAAAGGTTTGGATGGCTTCCTAAAGGAAAAGTCCATAGACCATTATTAAAATGGACTAGTGGAAAATCCACTGCTTATTTCTGGGATAAGCAGCATAGAATGTATTGTACTTTTTTGGGGATCTTGCCAGGTACTTGTGACCTGGATTGGCCACTGTTGGAAACAGGATTCTGGGCTTGATGGACCTTCAGTCTGTCCCAGTATGATAATGCTTATGTACTTATGAAAGGAAGACTGAGTCTGAGGAAAGCGAGGTTTTTGAGTAGAAACACTAGCCTTCCCTGGTCTGTACCTCCGTGCTTTTCAAAAATGAGACTTAGCTTCACGGAGATGAGGATTAGGCTTGTCTTTAGGCAGCCGCTGGACCTTGGAATCTCCCAGATCTTTAACAATCTACTTCAAATCCACACCAAAGAGTAGTTTTCTCCCGAAAGGGCAACTTCACCAGACAAGATCTGGATGCCACATCAGTAGTCCAGTGCCTCAACCTTAGCCAGTGTTGCACCAAAGTGGTGTTTTAATTTCCCCCTCTTGGACCTCTTTCTGACTCCAGATCACACGGGGGACTAAAGATACCTATTTCACATAACAGGTTCTGTATAGTTTCTCTAACCTCCATTGTCACCCAATTACAAGAGGGTGGCATTAGGAGCTGTAATTGAAAACTAATTCCCATAACTACTGCTTTCTGTCCAAAACTGAGTGTCACTTGTATGTTATCTACCTTGTAGGCTAAATGTTAGGTAAAGAAAAGATAGAATCAATAAACATAGAGACAGAGATAGGTTTAGATAGATAAGTACATTTTATTTCTTACCCAAAGACAAGTCTTTAAGTTGATACAAATACAGACATCAGATTCTGGTTTCAACCGCACAGGGCTTCGCCGTCTGAGATAAGCGTTGGGGAGGAGTCCAAAGCTATGGCAAATTGTCCCCTCTTTTATACACAAACCTCTCCATAGAAGTCAATGGTGAGATACCTAGCTCTCAATTTCTGAGATGATACTTTCCCACGCAGTCTTATCAGCATGTTTTGGGAAGCGTTGAGATAACAGTTCCACATCTCTCTGTGTCGCAATACTTTTCACACCCTCTTAAGAACTCTGTATAACCTCTGTAGCCTTCTATACAAAACTAATAGACTCCATTTTGTTCATCTGATTTAAAGTGACAGTTGTACCAGTTTGTGTCAGGACTCATTGTTCAGACCTGTTTTTTACAGATTCTGAAATATTAAATCATGTACTTATTTGGCCTAGTCAGTACTTCTTCAGTTATTTTAGCTGTTAAAGGTATGTAAATTGACCCATCACTATTCCAGTGGATGGATCCCAAGCGGGGACACATATTAACTTACAGGAAAAGCAAGTCCTTGCGCAGCCAGTCATAGATTTTTAAACCTAGCTGGTATTTTTACAGCCTGAGTCCTAAAATCTGGCCTTCCCACCCTTCCGGTGGGCATCCAGTGAGGGTCTCTTGCTGTACTATAATTATACAGTGGCCATTGCCATACCCTTCGCTGACGCTCGGAGAATATCATAAAGAGCGTCTGACAAATAGAACAACTCCACCTTCTAGGGTAGGAAGAAAGTCTGGAGGTGAGTCCAATGTGGAGTATTGTTGAATCCACGATAAAGTAGCTGGCTACAAAAGAAGAAATTGCTGCCTGAAAACTTAATGCAGCTAGTTGAAAGACAAGCTTCAAGGAAGCCTCGAGCCTACGGTCATGCTTATCCTTTATTGCAGTGCCACCTTCAACAGGGATAGTGGTACGTTTAGTAACCACTATAATAAGGGCATCCACCTTAGAGCAAAATGCTCTAAATCCAACAGCAGAAGGGGATATAATTTGGACATATCTTGAGCCACTTGGAGGTTAGAATAAGGGGTCTCTCACTGAACTGCAGTAAGCTCCTGCATAACCTCATAAATATGTAAATATACAGGAGGTCTCTTAGTACCTGCCATAATATATGTAGCCAGACCAAAGGACTGAGAAGGGGAAAAATGTTTAACGCCTCCATATATTTTGTGATCAACAGAGGCAACCGCTGTCAAAAACAGCCTAGGTACAGTAGGATCATCACCCCCGTCTTCCTCTGCAGTGTCCAAGTCAGGGTCATCAGCAGAACTAGGACAGTCAGACTATACAGATAAAACCTTCTCCGAGATCTGAGAAGGAACATTCTCTGAATTCTGCGAAACGGAAAGTTTTCATTTCTAAGGAAGCTGCTCTTCAAAAGCATGGTGAGGGGAAGAAGGAGAGGCAGCTTGAACTGATTTTAATAAAAAGACCTGATGTAATGAAAGAATAAATTCAGGTGAAAACAGCAGGACAGAGACTTCGATCCCTGTAAAGCCAACATCCTAGGACACTGTGGCAGGCAAGGAACCCGCTGACAAAATGGCTGCTGAAGCTTCGTGGAGTGCAAGAGCTGTTGGCGCTGAGCCTGCCAAAACCGCCATTGGAACGGGGCTGGATTGAATTTCTGGAGACGAGTACTGAAGGCAAAAGCGGCATGTCCACAGAAGTAAAGCAAAGCTTGCAGGAACCGGTAGCCAAGATGCGCACAAGTCTTAATGGGCTTACACATAGAGAATAATAAATATACTCACAGAAAACAGCCAATCTCATGCCCTCCAAGGCACTGAAGCCCCACAATCTTCCCACAGCACAAGCACTCTCAAAAAGAACAACATTGGCTGCTTTTTAGATAGAGGCAGGAGAAAAAGAAAAGTTGAGATAGAGATAGCAAGTGGCAACAGGGAAGCAACCTAGTCCACCTCAAACTCAAGCTTACCTGCAAACAGGATAGGAGTCAACACAGAAGTCACCACAGCGCACATCCCTCTGGAGATAGAGAACTCTTGAGTTGTCTCATAAAATCCTGTGCTTAGCAGCCAAGCCAGTATTCTCTATCTTCACCTGATGGAGGATGATCACAACCCATTTGTCTGGACTGATCCTTGGGACATAATGGATGGACTTTTGTGGTTCTTTTTTTCTTTACTAGAACTACAAGTTCTAGAGCAAGGGTTCTTAACTAGTGGTGCCTGCAGAAGAGGTCAAACAGGGTGTGGAGAAGAGTCTTGCCATCTGAGGCAATTTATTGAACTTTCTAGACAATAGTGAAGGCAGTTATTAGGACTGTTATTGGTAATATTACTATTGTAATTTTAGCAACATGTTAACTAGCACTGTTAGTGGCTAACAATGACACATGAATCTGTCAGTAGTCACTAGTGGACTTGTGGTTTAGGAAGAGGTTGCAGGGGTTTCATCAGTTAAAAGGGTGCAGGAACAAAAAAAGATTAAACACCTCAGTTCTAGAATATATCAGATACAATTTTAAAAGCCTAAGCCAAACCCCTCAGAAGTATCATTAATAGTTAATGTTTTTCCCCGTGTTTTATAAATGACCCTGGTTTTAGTTTTAAATGTGGCAAATATTTATAGACCTACTTATAAGTGTATATAAATCAACAGTTAAAGTCTGCTGTTAGAAATCATTATAACTTTAGAGCCAACAGTGCAAAATGATTTGGTGGTGCTAAACTCAAAACTTAACCCCTCCCTGGACACAGAGAAGGGGTTATTCCAAATTGGAGGTGCTCCAGAGCTGGCACCTATTGCATAGGTGTTATTGCATAGTTACTGCACAGTCCACACTTCGTTGAATTAGGCTACATGTGTGGAAAAAAATCTGCAGGCATTCTCTTTAGTATCATACCGTGTTTCCCCGAAAATAAGACACTGTCTTATATTAATTTTTGCCCCCCAAAGTGCACTAGGTCTTATTTTCAGGGGCTGTCTTATTTTTCGGGGAAACATCGGGGTTGGCCCGCCCGCCCTCCGTCGCTCCCGGAACTAACCTTAAACGCCTCCTTTCACCTTCGCAGCAAGCAGCAGCAGGGCAGGCCACTCCTTCCTTCCGTGTTGTCCCGCCCTCGCATGATGTAACGTCCGCGAGGGCGGGGCACGGAAGGAAGGAGGGGTCTGCCCTGCTGCTGCTTGCTGCGAAGGTTAAAGGAGGCGTTTAAGTTTAGTTCCGGGAGCGAGGGGGGTGGGGGGGCCCGGCAACCTCGGGTGGGGGGGCGGCCCGGGGGCGGCCTTGTCCGGCTCTCGGCGGCCCTGCTAGGTTTGCTAGGTCTTACTTTCGGGGGAGGCCTTATATCTACCAATTCAGGAAAGCCTCTACTAGGTCTTATTTTCGAGGGATGTCTTACTTTCGGGGAAACAGGGTAGTACTTAATCTTGCCTTTTGATCCCAAGACCAGATCCTTCATATTGCAGAACTTGCGTTTCAGGTAAAACAAGAAATCATTTCCAAAAGTTTCACCTTACATATAAAATGTGAGAAAACTGTTTGGATCTTGTAGGCTTTGTCCTTTTTAATATAGGACATATAAGAAATCATTACCCATTTAAAATTATGGTGTCATTTTATTTTTATCTTTGCAGATTGTCTTTGGATCAATTGTCCTTCTCATGCTTTGGCTTCCTATTCGTATTATTAAGCTGTTGCTGCCTGCTTTCTTACCATATAACGTGATGCTGTACAGGTAATTGTTTTGTTTCATGTTGCCAAAGATATCTCAACTCTTTCCCATGCGGGTCTCGTGAGAAAGTCATCTTGTATAACATCAAACATTTTCTGCCAAGGCTTTCATGCTATTTCTTTGCTAAGTGTTACAACAGAAAATCTCTAAAGCGTTTTTGTGCTATACATATTTGGATTTTAAATTTGACTACTCTTCACAAATTCCAGCCCAAAGCAAGCTACCTACAGGTACAGTAAGTATACCCATGCTCAAGAGGGTTTGCATAATCTTTTATTTAAAAAAAAAAACATTTCTAGGGCTATCCAGAATAGTTAGTAATAAAACAATATAATGAATACCTAGCCCATGTAGCCACAAAACTGAGCTTGCATACTTCCATCCACTGTTAACCCAGTGCCACCCAACGGACACAGATCCCTGGAGATTAAGCCCATAAACTGTTAAGGTATATCTGGGGAAAACCACTGCTTATGCTGGAGGTCAAGTAGCATAGAATCTTGCTACTTTTTGAGATTCTGCAAGATTTTTGTGACCTGGATGTGCCATTATTTGAGACAGGATACTGAGCTAGATGGACTCGGTATGACAATTCTTAATACAGGATATTGAGCTAGATGGACTTGGTATGACAATTCTTAATATTCTAGTCCTTATGTGTTTTTTTTCAGTGATGCTCCAGTCAGTGAACTTTCTTTGGAGCTACTTTTGCTACAAGTGGTATTACCAGCTTTGCTGGAGCAAGGGCACACAAGACAGTGGTTGAAGGGCCTTGTAAGAGCTTGGACTGTTACAGCAGGATACTTACTGTAAGTATTGAAAAGTTTTTTTTGCATTGCTTCTTACACGGTAGGATTTTACTGTCAAACATTTTCTTTGATTATTTTTATTTTCGTAACATTACTGATTTGCTTTTCCGTGTTACTAATGTGGCAACAGGTGTCTTGGTAGGATCAAGAGTGGCTAATACTATCCTAAAGATTGAGACTCTCGGCAAGGTTATGGTTTTAAACGTAATAAGGAAAAAATAAAATTACTCTGGTTGAGTCATTCTGATAAAATTATTCTGGATAAGATTGACCTTTGATGGTTTTTCCTTGCCTATGGAATGATCTTTCAAGATTTTGGGTTTCCTGGTAGATACCCTATCTTTGAACCACAAATAAACTATATTGTCAGAACTGTCTTCTTAAAACTGTGTTCACATCACAGAATTAGTCCTTTATTTATTTATTTTTATATTTCTCTTAATTTTTAACAATCATAATAAGTCTTATGAGTGTTTACACAAATAGGTAATACAATAAAGAATAAAAGATAAATTCAAATCTAAGGTTTCATTTTTATCGTCCACAATACTATTAAGGAAACGATCCAAGAAAGAGAAATTAAACAGAGGCAAAACTAATTAAAGAAAACATCTTGTCCCAAGTGGTCACTCTAAGCTGTCATACAGTATTACATGTGTGACTATATTACCACATTAACCTCCTCTCTACTTATCAGGAAATCCTCCAACTGATTGGGTTCAAAGAACTGGTAAGATTTAGACTGGTGCAATACTCTACATATACAGGGAAATCTTAACAGGAAATTAGCACCTATTGCAAGCACCCTAGGGCGCAAGGTTAAAAATATCTTGCGTCTCTTTTGTGTATCCCTAGATAAATCCGGGTACACTTGTATCTTTGAACCCAAAAATAAAGAATCTAGATGTCTAAGAGAGAGTCTGAGCACTGCGTCTCTTATCTAATTCCAGTGCAAAGGTAGTTAACAAGGTTGTTCTTTGAGTTATCACCTGAAGTGACGATTCAAGAAAAGTAGTGAGATTCATTGCCTCCTCCTTCTGGGCTTGCGAATTTTCCCTTACATCTTTAGTGTTTGTTTGCAAATAAAAAGCCCGAGTTATTGGAGGCAATGAATTCTCAGACATACCTAATATCTCAATCAAGTATTTCCTAACCATTTGCAATGGAGTAACAAGCGGTGATTTAGGAAAATTTATGAAACGCAAGTTCAATCTTTTAGAGTGATTTTCTAAGTACTCCAATCGCCTTGAAGTAAAGTTCTTATCCTTTAAAAAAGCTTGACCCATAAGCTCAACTTTCTCAGTTCTTTCAGTCAGAGCTTTAACTTCAATGGTATGGAGATCGTTAGTTTGCAATTGTGCCAACGCAGTCTCAGCTAAAGTCTTAATTGTCTCAGTATTTTTTTTAACCAAAGTTTGTAGTGAGGAGTGCATGTTGGAAGTTAAGTCCCACAGTGACTCTAAGGTCACTACGGCTGGTTTTTCCGTTTGTCCCGTTAAAAAATCCGGGAGGGGAGCTTTAACAACCTGGTCCAGAGTACTCACTGTTTTAGATCTTACTACAGGGCTGGAATTAAAAACTGGTTCACCCAGGTTGCTAGCGTCCAGTTTTCCTTCTGTCTCCAGCAAGTTCCCTCTCCGTTCACTCCGTTCTCCTCCTGGGAGTAGCGTGGCAGGACTTGATGGAGTACTTCCTCGTCCGGGTTGCGGGGGAGCCGCACGTTCGACGTTCTGAAGCCGAGAAAGTGAAGCCTTCAAGCCTTGAAGCATTCCTGTAACGTTCCGGAACTATGTGTCGTCAATTGAGGAGATGGAGCCTTAGAGCGCATGAATGTTTCAAGGCTTGAAGGCTTCACTTTCTCACACACACACACACACTCGCTGTCTCTCACATACACTCTCTCTCTCTTTCTCACACAGACTCACACACACACTCTGTCTCTCACACACTGTCTCTCTCTCTCTGACACAAACACACACACACTGTCTCTCTCTCTCTCTCTCTCTCTCTCTCTCTCATACACACTCCATCTCTCACCCACACACTCTGTCTCAAACATACACACTCCGAGGAAAGGGGGGCATGGAACACGATGGGGAGGAGAGGGAGGGGGTATGGAACTCGGAGGAGAGGGAGGGGGGCCTGGAACTCGGAGGAGAGGGAGGGAAGGAGGGGGTCATGGAACTCGGAGCCCCCACCACACACACACTCACTCTCTCACACATACACTCTCACTCTCTCTCTCACACACACACACTCTCTCTCTCTCTCTCTCTCTCTCACTCTCTCACACACACATTCTCTCTCTCTCTCTCTCTCTCTCTCACACACACACATACACTCTTCGAGGAAAACCTTGCTAGCGCCCGTTTCATTTGTGTCAGAAACGGGCTGTTTTACTAGTTACATTATAAAGCTTATCTCAATAATTTCTCTTTGCCACAGGGATCTTCATTCATACTTGCTGGGAGACCAGGAGGAAAATGAAAACAATGCAAATCAGCAAGCCAATAATAACCAGCATGCCCGTAACAACAATGCCATTCCAGTTGTAGGAGAAGGCCTTCACGCGGCTCACCAAGCAATCCTTCAACAAGGCGGACCTGTTGGCTTTCAGCCTTATCGGAGGCCTATCAAATTCCCACTCAGGGTAAATACATATAATTGTATACAGTATATACTCACCTAAATGTTTCCCTCATGTATTTGTAGCTTCCCTACTTTGCCCTATATTTTGTCTTTCCATAGGTCCAGCCTTTTTTCCCTGTCTATCCATAGGTTCACACTTTCCCTTCCCTACCCCAGGGTCTCCCTGTTCCCACCAGAAGCAGCTTCAAGCATAGTGTGTCCCTCTTTTATTGACATTTGCTATTCCACTTTTGCTAACTTGCAGATTAAAGTGGTTAACAATCTAAAAATGGACATAAAAAATAGAAAGGGGGGAAAAAGGAACTAAAAATTGGACAGGAAAGAACAGTCAAACATCCAGAGCAGCAAAAACTAAAATACTGTAAAACAACTAATAAAAACTAAAGGTGGTGTAGGAGGAGGAGAGAATAAGGGTAAGGGAGAACAGGAAAGGGTAATATAAACATAAATCCAGTGATTGTTTAGATTACCATCCACCTAAGTTACATACAAAGCAGAACGAAAAAGCTAAATTTTCAAAACATTTGAATTTTTTTCAGAGAGTGTACCACTTGGATAGTTAAGGCATGGAATTCCAGAGGAAAGGGGCAGCAAAATAGAAAGCACAATGCCGGTTGATTCCAGGTGGGCTTGTTTAGGACTAGGTAGAACAAGGTGATGATCATTGATAGAATGGAGAAGAGCGTACTGGAGAGTATATGATTGTAATTGAGGATAGATAAAAATAGGTAAGCCTGTTTATGGCCCTCCAAAGCTGTTCCAGTGTTGCAAGATAAAAATAGGTAAGCCTGTTTATGGCCCTCCAAAGCTGTTCCAGTGTTGCATGGTGAGGGAGAAGTTGATGATCACTTTTAGATAATATGGCATTGTATAATGTGGTATTCAAAAATTTTTGATCTGATTAATACTGCATTTTAGGAGCAATTGGATTTTTTTTTCTGTTTTTATTTATCCTTTACAAAATGATTTTTTTAAAAACTGCATTCCTTTTTCCAAGGTTGATTATACAGACAAAATAAATCAGATGACCTTACCTATTGTGTGCAAATACCCAGGTCTGCAGATGAGAAAGTTTTATAAATGGTGATAAATTGGTTTGCTTAGATGTTTTGGGGGCCTACAGTTTTTCCTTTTTGGGCTTTCTAGCACAGTAAGAACTAGGCTTGAGATCTGGTACCACAACCCTTCATTCACAGTGATATGTTTTCTCCAATATTAGGTCCTTTTTCAACTCACCCTGGCCTGGTTATTGCATAGAGTCCTTTGTTGTGAGCCACGCACCATTGCTCCTTCTGGAGCTACTGACATGAGCATTATCAGTCCCAGTGAATGCTGTCTCAGTAGTAGCTCCCAGCCCTGGCTAGCTGAAGAAATAGACTCGATCTGGAAATTAAACCTATGTCCTTTTCATAGCAGAGTGCTCATTACCACAGAGCCACCAGATTTGTCATTGCAGATAAATACTGGAGTGTGGTAGCCGTGTTAGTCCACTCTTAAGGTTATCAATAGAAATCAAACAAAATAAAACATGGAAAAGAAAATAAGATGATACCTTTTTTATTGGACATAACTTAATACATTTCTTGATTAGCTTTCGAAGGTTGCCCTTCTTCGTCAGATAAATACTGAAAATTCCACTTGTAATTGGCTTGTGATGGTTATGTTTGAGCAGCAGCTGTATGGCATAGGAGAGTTATGATATCTGACATGACCTGTGGCTGTTAGAACATAACACAAGGTTTGAAACAGGTCTATCAAAGCACCAAAAATGACCTCAAATCCTTGACTGGATTGATATTTTAAATTTCCTGTAATACAGTTTGGAGATAACATATTTCCATCACTGTACATCTGTCTTTTCTTTCCTTGTACCTATCTCAGATCTGTTATGACACAGATCATGCTTACCTTTAAGTGCAAAAATGTCAGCGCTTGCTCATAATTACCCTTTGCATTTCATTAGGGATGGAAGGTGGCATCATAATTATTTATTTGGATTTTGCTCACACTTTTTTCAATAGTAGCTTAAGGTGACTTACATTCAGGTACACTGGGTATTTCCCAGTCCCAGGAGGTCACACTCTAAGTTTGTACCCGAGGCAATGGAGGGTTAAGTGACTTGCCCACGATCACAAGGAGCAGCAGTAGGGTTTCAACCGGCCACCACTGGATGTCAAAACTGGTGCTGTAACCACCAGGCCACTCTTCTACTCTAAGCTAAATAACTGCAGTGGTATGTCTAGCATGGATAAATTGTTAGCAAGGAATTTGTCAGTGGTAAACGTATCACTATCTTTCCAGTATGTATGTATATTGCCTGCATAACAGGGTGGCAATGTAGGATACCAAAAGGTATGGTGTAATAACCTTAAGTTCCATCTGTCTACAATATATGGAATTTGAATGTGCCTCCTGCCAGCCTTTGTAATTGGATGCATCTGAGCTGGGATCATTTCCATCTTTGAATTTAATCTTTTATTTTTTTTTCTGGAAAATAAGTTGCTGTGAAATGTGATGTTTAAAAAAAAAAAAAAATGGCCCCACAAAACACCTCCTTGAAGGTGCTCCCTTTCCCTAATGTATAGTATGTTACACAGTTGTTTCTGTATAATCGTTAAACTTTCCCTTTTGTGTTTCATATTTTCAGATACTTCTCTTAACTGTTTTTATGTGCATAACTTTACTGATTGCCAGTCTTATCTGCCTTACATTGCCAGGTAAGTATTTTTCTGTCATTTTCAAAATTGTGCAACTTAACGTTATGTATTGGCATTTGACCTTACAGATTGTTTATATGATATTTGGTTTTATAAGAGTCATAGCTGGTTGAGGAGAAAAGTATTACAGGCTTTTCCTTTAGGATGGAGATCTGTTATGATTGGGGTCAGAACCCCTCTCAAACTTACCTCTTTCCTGGGGGTCAGCTTCTTAGCTGGCTTCTGTTTCTTTTGTCTGTCCTGTCTGAGCTGGCTCTGTCTCTCTGTGCTGGCAGCTTCCAGTAGCATGGCTCTAATTGTTTCACTATACTGCACCTGTGTGTGTGTTGCCTGAGTTGCTCTACCTCTCTTTGAGGGTACTGGCTTCAAGTGCTTCACGGTTTTGCATTGGTGTGGGTTGGGCCTCTCTGGGTCAGTGTGCTGTTGCCTGGGGCTAGGGAGTGTGACATCATCAGGGAGGGCCTTGATAAGGAAGTGGTGTGGTTTCCTTCAGAGCCTTTGCAACTGTGGTGTTTGCTTTAGGTAGGGTGGTGCAGTGTGCACTTCTGACTTTGTCTAGTTTCCCTGCTTGCTTTTGCTAAGGGCCAGGTTAGTGTTAGTGCAGTGTGCACTGGTGACTGTGTGTTTAGCTTTCCTGCTTTTCCCTTTTGGTTCCCCTGCTGTTCCCTCTTGGTTTTGGAAGCATTGCTGTGTGTAGGGCTTTGGAAGCTCTGTTGCTGATAGAAGTACTTCAGGGTTTGGTGTTGTTAGGAACACTGCAGAGTTTGCTGTTAGAAATACTTCTGGTGTTTGTGCTATAGGAGCATTGCAGTCTTTGCTGTTGGTGTTTGGTGATTTAGAATCACTTTTGGCTTATGTGTTAGCTTCCCTGCTTTTCCTTGTGCCTCCCCTGTCTTCCCTTTTAGTGCTAGGAGCTCTTCTGGTTGCTTGCCAGAGTAGTGCTTAGGAAGCACCTTGTTAGTGGTATCTAGCTTGCTAGAGCAATGCTTAGGTAGCTGGTTAGTTTTGTGTTTAGCTTATTAGTGTAAAGCTCTGCTTGTAGCTTGGTGCTTAGTAGCACCTGTGTTAGCTTTGTGTTTAGTTCCCTGCTCTGTTAGTTTAGGGCTTAGGAAGTCCCTTTCTTGAGCAGGGCTTAGGGGCTCCTGTTTAGTATAGGGCTTAGGAAGTCCTTTTGTCAGTTTACTGTTAGGAACACTCCTGCTGGTTTAGGACTTGGGAACACGTAGATCAGTTTAGGTTTAGGAGCACTTCTGTTTCCAGTCCTGGTTCCTGTGTCATCCGGTATCCAGTAAGTCCTGCCGGCTACTCGAACCCAGGAGCTCAACTTCTGGGGGCTTAGTAGCTAAGCGCAGGTGAAGCTGTGTGGACCAGTCCAGTGTGTTCCGGTCCGGTGTGTGTTCCAGTCCTGTGTCCTCCAGTCCGGGGGATTGCAGTCCAGTGTTCCAGTCCTGTGTCCTCCAGTCCGGGGGATTGCAGTCCAGTGTTCCAGTCCTGTGTCCTCCAGTCCGGGGAATTCCAGTCCATGTGTTCCGGTTCGCTGGGCAGTGCCTGCAGTCCCTGCCGGTGTGCTTACCCAGTGTTGGTTGGTGGGTTTTGCCTGCTGCTGCCGCTCCTCGGCAGCAGCCCAAGGGCTCACGTTTGCTCCAGAGCCCGGCCCCGCGGGCTCTGAACCTGAGAACCTGACAAGATCCAGAAGGTTTAATTTGAATCTTTTCAGTAAGGGATTTAGAAATCTCAACAAGCCATTGTTAAGCTGAACCCCTGGAGCAGCCAAGTGTTGGAACAGTATACAAATTAACTCATGTGCAATAAAATCTGTTTCATGTAGAGTTCTGATCACATGACACTACCACTGTGTAAATCAATGAATATGCTACTCATAGAAATAACATGTAAGCCATTACCCTGACATGCAGTGTAAGGCCATTTTTGACAGTTACTAATATTGAACCAATTGATTTCTTGGGGGGGGGGGGGGGGGGGGCAGTTTCTCTAAATGGTTAGTTTTGCACATAGCTTGACTGTGATACATTTCACTCCTAAGCGAGAGTATGTTGACTGATACCAGTCTCTCAAAGTTACTGCTAGTGTCTAAGCGCATAACACTGAATAAAGTAATAAAGTGCTGGATGTTTTTATGTGAGCTGCTTAGGTGTAAGCAGGTTATAAATTTTATAAATAAATTATGTGACACTTTTAATGACTATTTGCTATTGTTAGAATTTTGGGAAGATGTCAAAAGAACATTAGTAATTACCATTTATTTAATTTTATTTAATATATAATTAATTTTATATAATAGGGGTGGGCAATTAAAGCATTAATAATGCTATTAATGTGTTAATTTTTAATGCAGATGGTTCTTTTTAACCAACCAACCAATTTTTTTTTTTTTTTTTTTTAACACAGTCCTACCCCCCTCGTTTACCTGTAAAGCTGGGCTTGGGCTCCAGATTTTTTCTACTTCCTCGCTACCTCAGTCATTTTCTTCTGCATGGCCGGGCTGTGCTGATAGTGAGCCGTGCCGTGCAGGAAGTTGGGGAAGTCTCACGGGACTTGAAACCGCAAGACTTCCCCAACTTCCTGCACAGTGCGGCTCAAATATCAGTATAGCCTGGCCTTACAAGGGAAGTCAAGAACTTAAGGCATTGAGGAAGGAGAAAAAAATCCAGAACCTGAGCCTTTATGTAAAGGTAAACGAGGGAGGAGGGAGCATGAGAGAAACCGGGTTGTCTTTTTTTGGGTGCTGACACGGAGGGAGGATGTCAACTGGTGCCATGTATACATGTATTTCTAAAAATTGGGCACCTATATGTATACAATAGATATTTACCTGGGTTGGAAGAAAGTAAATCATTAAAATATATATAGAGGTTGAAAAATCACCATTTCCACATGTACTATGGTGCCTGCACTTGTAAATAGAAGCTGTAAAGTGGTGGTGCTGGGGGGGGGGGGGGGGGGGTTTCGTTTTTTTTTTTTTTTTTCTACATTTATTTTTCTAAAATTGATGCTCCTATTATATGTTCTAGAAAATGTATGTGGCATACTCCTACATATTTTATAGAAGGCTCCATCCTGACCTGGACACTCCAGTTTCTCCCTTAACATGCTGTACCAAATGGGGCTTTCCACGAGTATTTGGGTGAAGTAGCCTGATAGTCAGTGGTACACACAGAGAAACGAAATGCCTGAAAGATGGTGACACTTTGGGCAAGGAGAACGTTCCATTCAAAGCAAAACTTAGATTTTCACACTACAAAAAAAGCATTGCAGTCCTAAGCAAAAGAGGTCTCTTCCCGATCACAGGCTGACAGCTACAGTATTTTTTAAGCCATTATATAAGAATATAAGAGGCAGGCCAGTTAGCCGAAACACGGCCATGTCGAGCCCTGTAGATTTGCATGAGTTATGTTGACCTACTAATAAATTGGAATTCATTCTGCATCATCTTAGGACTATTTCTTTGTGTCATCTTCGCTGTGTTCTTTGTGGCTTTAAGTTTGCGAAGATTTTGTTCTATGTCCACATCGACTAATTATGATGGAATCATATTGTTGGGCCCTACCATAAAGAATTAAATAGGCCAAACGACATAATTTGAAGATAGAATGAGCTTCCATTAGTAACCAATGGAGGACACACAGCAGTGGTGTAGCACTCTCGAGCCTAGAAGTTCTACAAATTAACTTTTCTGCAGCATTTGCAATGTCTGAAGTCTGCGATAAATAATTGTTACAACCAGCATAAATGACATTGCAATAGTCTAAATGGCCCATCAGCAGCGTCTGGGCAATCAGCTGAAAAGCCTTCAAGTCAAAGCAAGATCTTGTACATCTTAATTTCCATAATAGACCAAATACCTTAGTCGACACTATTTGTACATGAGACTCAAAAGGTAGTGTAGCAGGACCATGTCCCTCAGGGACACTAATTGGGGCCTGTCTGTAGTCCTTCTAGTAAGCTCTGTTCACGGATATGAGTATTGGAGGTCATGAAAAACAGTGTGAATGTATTTTTGGTACAGAGAAGTCCGGTCCGTTGACTTTTGCTTTGAGGCAGTGGGCCCAGTGGCTCAAAGAGCTGCATTGTACACTTGAGGGTACATCGACATTGAGGTCTCTGCCTGCCTTGACGTTGAGCATTGGTAGTGACCAGCAGGATTGGACATCCTCCAATCCCACCCACGGGGCAAGAAATGATTTGTCTTCATCCTCATCAACATTGAAGGACTAAAATGCCATCTGTCAAGAAACTAAGGCATTGGCACTGGCTTTGAGGTATGGCATTGAGAGCACTAGGACATAGAGGCCATAAATACCTGAGAAGCACCCCCACTGTGAGGAGTACTCACCCTCCAAGGACTCAAGATCAGTGACACGAGGCCATCGATTCAGTCCCATGTTTTCAAAAGATGTGACTATACCGGTTGAGCCCCAGCCTTTATCAGTGGCTCCTCTCGAGGTGCGGAGCTGGTCCATACTGTGAGGAGACGGGGTATCTCCTAGCTCAATGTGATGTCGAGCATCAAGGGCTTTGACGTAGGCTGTATTGGAGTTTCAGCCCTTTCTGGAGTTCTAGGCCCTGGTGTCGCACTTACATTGATATCGGGCTATCACAAGGCATCGGAGCCAGTGCACATTGAGACAATGTTGGTGTCCAGTCCCTTGGGGGAGAAACCTTCCTTGGGGCACCAGAAATCATGTGTCCCTTGGTGCCCCTGTCCAAGGCATGGTCAACCTGTCAGACCGAGACAGGCACAGACTCACACATCCATGGTGGGTTATTTCTACAAGTCTGATTTGGACTGCTCCTAGGAGTCTGAAGAAGCACTAGAGGTCATCTCAGAGGAAGGTTCCCTTAGTATCCCTTCAATCCTCTCCTGAAGAGCTCTCCTTCTCTGATTTTATTAGGGAGATGGCTAGGTCCCACCCATTTAATTTGGACATTGAGGATGAACCCAGAGTTGTTATTGGATGTCTTTGAGTTTGATACTCCTCCAAAGGAAGCTGTGACTGTGCCTGTACACAGAGTTCTTTGGAATGTATAGATGATGCAGTGAGAGACCCCTCTCTGTACATCCTCTAGAGTCCAGAAGACTCCTGGATTTGAGAAGTTTCAGCTTCCTTGGCATTCAGTGGAGGTTGAATCCGCTCTCAAAAGAGCCAAGAGCTCCAAGACTCAATCCTCTGTACTTCTGGGGAGGGAGGCTTGGACTTTAGAATCTTTTGAGAAGAAAATTTTCAGAGTGCTATGCTTGCCTCCCACATACATTCTTACCCAGCTCTTAATGAGCATGCACTAGTGGAACTTAGTGCACAGTGTTGTGGAGTTTGCAGTCTCTCTGCCCCTAAAGAAGGCTGCAGAGCGCCTCCAGCTAGTAGCCTAGCAGTAAGAGTGTAGAAAGCACATGGTCTGGGCAACCTATGATGCTTTCGATATGGCTTCCAGGGCCTCTGCTTATGGGTATTGGGTTGTGCAGACTCACCTGGTTGTGTACGTCGGACCTTGAACCAGCGGTTCAGGAAAAGCTGGTGGACATTCTGTGTCAGGGTGATAATCTTTTGGTGACAAGGTGGAGGAGATCACTGACCTCAAGAAGCATTCTGAGACCTTCAAGTTGCTGTCCCAGCCTATTCCTGGCTCAGCTGCCTCATCGAGGAAATAACCTGACGGAGGGCAACAGGTATTCTCAAAGGCATAGGTTTTTTTCTCTCCTCTAACCCTCACCACCCCCCCCATCCCAGAAAGAGCTCCTGCACACAGCAGCAGAGGGATCAGAAGTCCCAGCCAGCTCCTGGCTCAAAACAAGGGATAAGCTCTTGATTGGTTCCAGGAGAACATAGCCACAATAAAAGTAGTTATTCCAGATGATCTACTGGTAGAGGTAGACTGAGTTTTTGCAAGCAAGGTGACCCCTTGTAACCTCAGACCAGTGGGTTCTCATTGTTGTAAAATTAGCCTGCATATCATAAATCCTATGTGGATAACAACATTTACATACATATTCATGCAATAAACATAGACAAAATATAACTGATATAATCAGTAAAATAACATAATCAAATTTAAACATCTTTAATATCTCTTTTGTGATCTGAATCACAGGACATCAATTAAAGTACAAGACCAAAAGCTTGCTGAAATAAAGTTGTCTTTAACATCTTCTTAAACTGAGAAATAGACTGCAAAGAATGAATTTGATAGGGTGACTCATTCACATTTTTGGTGCAACTACATAAAAAAATCCTAGCTCTGTTTTCTTCAAGTCTAATAGATCAAAAAGAAGGTACATCATATAATGCAGTTAAGGATTCCGAGGTCCGTACCAGTTGATGCAGATACAAAGTTGCCACAATAGTCTGAGAGAGCATTAATTAAAAGTTTATCATAACCAATACACAAATTTCAAAAATAAAATAAAAATAAATTAAAAGTTTAAAGATTAGCAATAAAATTTTGTAAGAAATTCTAAATTCAACTGGCAACTAATGTAGTTGCATCAAAACTGGTGAAGTATGATCAATTCTGTTTATTCCATACAGTACCTGAGCTACAGAGTTCTGCATGAGTTGCAGAAATCTCAGACTTTTCTTCATCAGTCCTAAGAGCAAGCTGTTAAAATAGTCATTATTGTACTTTGAACTACAGTCCGAAAATTTTGAGCAGATACTCCTTCAACCATCATACCACTCTAAGCTTAAAGAAAATACTAATCATTTTCCTTATATGCTCACACATAGACAAGGCAGGATCAAGAATGACTCCTAAGGAACGCATTTTATTCACCAGAGAAATGTGCAAATTGTTTATATTAAAAGACAATAGAATATCAGGGCTTGGAAGACTGGATAACAACATAATGAGTCTTAGCCATTGTCAGCTTTAGCCTGTTTGCTCTCATCCATTGATTAACTACATTTAAGTAACTCCAAGAATTTTTAAGGTGTAATTGGAAGATTCAGTTTTGGTGTGTTAATGGTGGTGAATTTGTTCGTGTTATGTTGAGAGGTGAGTATTAGGCATTGGGTTTTTTCTGCATTGAGTTTCAGCTGAAATGCATCCGCCCGTGAATGCATGATATGTAGACTCTGGTTGATCATTGGAAATTGCTTCCATAAAGACTGAAGCAAAGAATTTATTCAGTTTCTCCGCTATAGCCTTGTCCTCCCTGAGTGCCCCTTTTGCTCCTTCATGATCTAACAGTCCCACGGATTCCCTCGCAGGCTTTCTGCTTCTGATATACCTGAAAAAGTTGTTGCTGTTAGTGTTAGCATCTGCGGGAAGTTTCTCTTCATATTCTCTTTTAGCCTTCTTTACCAGTGCTTTGCATCTAACTTGCCAGTGCCTATGTTCTTATTTTCTTCATTTGGGTCCTTTTTCCATTCTTTGAAGGACATTCTTTTGGCTGTAATAGTCTTTCACTTCACCTTTTATCCATGCTGGCTATCGCTTTCTCTTATTTCCAGTTTTGCAAATAGTAGAATGCATCTGGTCTGGGCTTCCAATATAGTATTTTTGATTAGGTTCTTTTTAACCATTTTCCTCATGTTGTTATAGTCACCCTTTTGAAAATTAAATGCAGCTACAGTAGATTTCCTTTGTGGCTTCATTCCAGATGGCTTAAAATTGATCATGATATGATCCCTGTTTCCAAGGGGACCCAACACCATTACCTCTCGTACTATGCCCTGCACGCCACCAAGGACTTTGATCTAAAATGACTCCCCCCTCCCCCTCCCTCTTGTTGGTTCCTGGACCAGTTGCTCCCAGGAGCAGTCATTTATTAGGTCTAGAAATTTTATCTCCTTGGCACTCCCTAATGTAGCATTTATCCAGTCTATATTGGAGTAATTGAAATCACCCATTCTCCGAGGACAAGCAGGCTGCTTGTTCTCACTGATGGGTGACGTCCACGGCAGCCCCTCCAATCGGAAACTTCACTAGCAAAGTCCTTTGCTAGCCCTCGCGCGCCCGCGCGCACCGCGCATGCGCGGCCGTCTTCCCGCCCGAAACCGGCTCGAGCCGGCCAGTCTTCTTTTGTCCGCACTCGGTACGGTCGTGTTTTCGCCGTGTCGAGCCCCGGAAAGTCGACCTCGCGCGTCCAATTTGTTTTGAACGTGTTTTTTTCCTTCGGGAAAGCTTTGTCCTAGTCGGGAAGTGCTCCGGAAACCCCTCGCCGGGTTTCGTGTAAATCCTCCCCGTACTTCCAGCTTTTTTGCCCCGGTAAGTTTTCTTTCGTCGTCGGGGTAGGCCTCTTTTCGGCCTCGGTCGAGATTTTTTTCTCCCTCTAAATTTTGGTGCTCCAAATTTCGCCATTTCGGCTTTTGATTTCGCCGGCGTGATTTTTCCGCCCATGACATCGAAGCCTTCCAGCGGCTTCAAGAAGTGCACCCAGTGCGCCCGGGTTATCTCGCTCACTGATCGACACTCGTCGTGTCTTCAGTGTCTGGGGGCCGAGCACCGCCCTCAGAACTGTAGTCTGTGTTCCCTGCTTCAAAGGCGGACTCAGGTAGCGAGACTAGCCCAGTGGAACGTGTTGTTCTCGGGCTCTTCGTCGGCATCGGCACCGGGATCTTCGAGTGCATCGACGTCGTCAGCGTCCAGACCATCTTCCTCGGCCGCCCCTGCATCGAGTGCATCGAGGCATCGGGCCTCTGCATCGGCGCCGAGACATCGGATAGCTGCATCGACGTCGGTGGTACCAGGACCTCGTCTGCTGATGTCGTCGGACGGTGGTGCATCGGGTGGAGTGCAGGTGAGGGCTGTCCATTCCCCTGCTGGTGGCGGTGAGCCCTCGGGTGGGTCTCCTCCTACCCTGAGGGCTCCTGCGGTACAGCCCCCCCGAGATCGACCTTCTTCAGTCTCGGCCCCGAGGAAGCGACGGATGGATTCGACGTCCTCCTCGTCGGTGCCGGGGAGCTCCGGTGACATGCTTCGGAAGAAATCGAAGAAGCATCGACACCGGTCTCCTCCCCGTGTCGGCACCGAGAGCTCTGGGTCGCCGAGGGATTCGGCACCCAGCAGGCATCGGCACCGAGAGGACCGCTCACCCTCTGTTCAGGAGGTGTCGATGCGCTCCGCTCTGGACAGCCCGGAACAGCCTCCACGCCCGGAACAGGTTCTGACGTCGACGCCTGCATCGACCTCTCAGCCTTTCTCTGCAGCCACTCTAAACGAGAGCCTCCGGGCCGTCCTCCCAGAGATTCTGGGAGAGCTGTTGCGCCCTACCCCTCCGGTACCGGCGGTGCTTGCGCCTCCGGTACCGTCGAGCGTGGCGCCGGCTGGCCCATCGCCCAGGTTGAGGTCCCCGACGTCGGTACCGGCGTGCGGTGCCGACCGCGGCCACCTCCCAGGAAGGCTCCCCGACTACGTCGGCGGAGGGAGCTTCGCCGATGCGGGCCAGGGAGTCTACCTCTCGACGCCCCCATCGTGGACGTGGCTCCACAGAGTCGAGCAGGGCGAGGTTGCAGACACAGGTCCGTGAACTTGTGTCTGACACCGAGGGTGAGGCCTCGTGGGAGGAAGAGGAAGATCCCAGATATTTCTCTGACGAGGAGTCTGAGGGTCTTCCGTCTGATCCCACTCCCTCTCCTGAGAGACAGCTTTCTCCTCCCGAGAGTCTGTCTTTTGCCTCCTTTGTCCGGGAGATGTCTACGGCCATCCCCTTCCCGGTGGTTGTGGAGGACGAGCCCAGGGCTGAAATGTTTGAGCTCCTGGACTATCCTTCTCCACCTAAGGAAGCGTCCACTGTTCCCTTGCACCATGTCCTAAAGAAGACATTGCTTGCGAACTGGACAAAACCATTAACTAACCCCCACATCCCCAAGAAGATCGAGTCCCAGTACCGGATCCATGGGGACCCAGAGCTGATGCGCACGCAGTTGCCTCATGATTCTGGAGTTGTGGATCTGGCCCTAAAGAAGGCTAAGAGTTCTAGGGAACATGCTTCGGCGCCCCCGGGCAAAGACGCTAGAACCTTAGACTCCTTTGGGAGGAAGGCCTACCATTCCTCTATGCTCGTGTCCAAGATCCAGTCTTACCAGCTCTACACGAGCATCCACATGCGGAACAATGTGCGGCAGTTGGCGGGCTTGGTTGATGCTCTTCCCCCCGAGCAAGCCAAGCCTTTTCAGGAGGTGGTCAGGCAGCTGAAGGCGTGCAGAAAATTCCTGGCCAGAGGAGTTTATGACACTTTTGATGTTGCGTCCAGGGCCGCTGCTCAAGGTGTGGTGATGCGCAGGCTCTCATGGCTGCGTGCCGCCGACATGGAGAATAGACTCCAGCAGCGGATTGCGGACGTCGCCTTGCCGTGCGGACAACATTTTTGGCGAAAAAGTCGAACAGGTGGTAGAGTCTCTCCACCAGCGGGACACCGCATTCGACAAGTTCGCCCGCCGGCAGCCTTCAGCTTCTACCTCTACAGGTAGAACGATTTTTCGGGGGAAGGAAGACTGTTCCCTATACTTCTGGCAAGCGTAGGTACAATCCTCCTTCCCGACAGCCTGTGGCCCAGGCTAAGCCCCAGCGCGCTCGCTCTCGTCAGCAGCGTGCGCCTCAGCAAGGCCCCGCGGCTCCCCAGCAAAAGCAAGGGGCGAGCTTTTGACTGGCTCCAGCAGAGCATAGCCGACATCCAAGTGTCCGTGCCGGGCGACCTGCCAGTCGGGGGGAGGTTGAAAGCTTTTCACCAAAGGTGGCCTCTCATAACCTCCGATCAGTGGGTTCTGCAAATAGTCCGGCAGGGATACACCCTCAATTTGGCCTCAAAACCTCCAAATTGTCCACCGGGAGCTCAGTCTTACAGCTTCCAGCACAAGAAGGTACTTGCAGAGGAACTCTCCGCCCTTCTCAGCGCCAATGCGGTCGAGCCCGTGCCATCCGGGCAAGAAGGGCTGGGATTCTATTCCAGGTACTTCCTTGTGGAAAAGAAAACAGGGGGGATGCGTCCCATCCTAGACCTAAGGGCCCTGAACAAATATCTCGTAAAAGAAAAGTTCAGGATGCTTTCCCTGGGCACCCTTCTCCCCATGATTCAGCAAAACGATTGGCTATGCTCTCTGGACTTGAAGGATGCCTACACACACATCCCGATACTGCCAGCTCACAGACAGTATCTGCGATTTCAGCTGGGCACACGCCACTTCCAGTACTGTGTGCTACCCTTTGGGCTCGCCTCTGCGCCCAGGGTGTTCACAAAGTGCCTAGCTGTGGTAGCAGCGGCGCTTCGCAGGCTGGGGTGCACGTGTTCCCATATCTCGACGATTGGCTGGTGAAGAACACATCCGAGGCAGGAGCCCTGCAGTCCATGCAGATGACTATTCGCCTCCTGGAGCTACTGGGGTTTGTGATAAATTACCCAAAGTCCCATCTTCTCCCAGTGCAGAAACTCGAATTCATCGGAGCCCTGCTGGATTCTCGGACGGCTCGCGCCTATCTCCCAGAGGCGAGAGCCAACAACTTGTTGTCCCTCGTCTCGCGGGTGCGAGCGTCCCAGCAGATCACAGCTCGGCAGATGTTGAGATTGTTGGGCCACATGGCCTCCACAGTTCATGTGACTCCCATGGCCCGCCTTCACATGAGATCTGCTCAATGGACCCTAGCCTCCCAGTGGTATCAGGCCGCTGGGGGTCTAGAGGACGTGATCCACCTGTCCACGAGTTTTCTCGAATCCCTGTATTGGTGGACGATTTGCTCCAATTTGACTCTGGGACGTCCCTTCCAAATTCCTCAGCCACAAAAAGTGCTGACCACGGATGCGTCTCTCCTGGGATGGGGAGCTCATGTCGATGGGCTTCACACCCAAGGAAGGTGGTCCCTCCAAGAAAGCGATCTACAGATCAATCTTCTGGAGTTGCGAGCGATCTGGAACGCTCTGAAGGCTTTCAGAGATCGGCTGTCCCACCAAATTATCCAAATTCAGACAGACAATCAGGTTGCCATGTACTATGTCAACAAGCAGGGGGGCACCGGATCTCGCCCCCTGTGTCAGGAAGCCGTCAGCATGTGGCTCTGGGCTCGCCGGCAAGGCATGGTGCTCCAAGCCACATATCTGGCAGGCGTAAACAACAGTCTGGCCGACAGGTTGAGCAGGATTATGCAACCTCACGAGTGGTCGCTCAATTCCCGTGTGGTGCGACAGATCTTCCAGGCGTGGGGCACCCCCCTGGTGGATCTCTTCGCATCTCAAGTGAACCACAAGGTCCCTCAGTTCTGTTCCAGGCTTCAGGCCCACGGCAGACTGGCGTCGGATGCCTTCCTCCTGGATTGGGGGGAAGGTCTGCTGTATGCTTATCCTCCCATTCCTCTGGTGGGGAAGACTTTGTTGAAACTCAAGCAAGACCGAGGCACCATGATCCTGATTGCTCCCTTTTGGCCGCGTCAGATCTGGTTCCCTCTTCTTCTGGAGTTATCCTCCGAAGAACCGTGGAGATTGGAGTGTTTTCCGACCCTCATCACGCAGGACGAAGGGGCTCTTCTGCATCCCAACCTCCAGTCCCTGGCTCTCACGGCCTGGATGTTGAGGGCGTAGACTTTGCCTCTTTGGGTCTGCCAGAGGGTGTCTCCCGCATCTTGCTTGCTTCCAGGAAAGACTCCACTAAGAGAAGTTACTTCTTTCATTGGAGGAGGTTTGCCGTCTGGTGTGACAGCAAGGCCCTAGATCCTCGCTCTTGTCCTACACAGACCCTGCTTGAATACCTTCTCCACTTGTCTGAGTCTGGTCTGAAGACCAACTCCGTAAGGGTTCACCTTAGTGCAATCAGTGCATACCATTACCAAGTGGAAGGTAAGCCGATCTCAGGACAGCCTTTAGTTGTTCGCTTCATGAGAGGTTTGCTTTTGTCAAAGCCCCCTGTCAAGCCTCCTACAGTGTCATGGGATCTCAATGTCGTTCTCACCCAGCTGATGAAACCTCCTTTTGAGCCACTGAATTCCTGCCATCCGAAGTACTTGACCTGGAAGGTCATTTTCTTGGTGGCAGTTACTTCGGCTCGTAGAGTCAGTGAGCTTCAGGCCCTGGTAGCCCAGGCCCCTTACACCAAATTTCATCACAACAGAGTAGTCCTCCGCACTCACCCTAAGTTTCTGCCAAAGGTCGTGTCGGAGTTCCATCTGAACCAGTCAATTGTCTTGCCAACATTCTTTCCCCGTCCTCATTCCTGCCCTGCTGAACGTCAGCTGCACACATTGGACTGCAAGAGAGCATTGGCCTTCTACCTGGAGCGGACACAGCCCACCAGACAGTCCGCCCAATTGTTTGTTTCTTTTGACCCCAATAGGAGGGGAGTGGCTGTAGGGAAACGCACCATATCCAATTGGCTAGCAGATTGCATTTCCTTCACTTACGCCCAGGCGGGGCTGGCTCTTGAGGGTCATGTCACGGCTCATAATGTTAGAGCCATGGCTGCGTCGGTAGCCCACTTGAAGTCAGCCTCCATTGAAGAAATTTGCAAAGCTGCGACGTGGTCATCTGTCCACACATTCACATCTCATTACTGCCTGCAGCAGGATACCCGACGCGACAGTCGGTTCGGGCAGTCAGTTCTTCAGAACCTGTTTGGGCTTTAGGATCCAACTCCACCCCCCGAGGGCCCTGTTTGTTCTGTTCCAGGCTACACTCTCAGTTAGTTGGTAAATTTTTTAGGTCAATCTCAGTTATGTCCTCGCCGTTGCGAGGCCCAATTGACCAATGTTGTTGTTTTGAGTGAGCCTGGGGGCTAGGGATACCCCATCAGTGAGAACAAGCAGCCTGCTTGTCCTCGGAGAAAGCGAATGCTACATACCTGTAGAAGGTATTCTCCGAGGACAGCAGGCTGATTGTTCTCACCAACCCGCCCGCCTCCCCTTTGGAGTTGTGTCTTCCCTTGAAGTGTATTGTCTTGCTACATACTGGACTGGCCGGCTCGAGCCGGTTTCGGGCGGGAAGACGGCCGCGCATGCGCGCGAGGGCTAGCAAAGGACTTTGCTAGTGAAGTTTCCGATTGGAGGGGCTGCCGTGGACGTCACCCATCAGTGAGAACAATCAGCCTGCTGTCCTCGGAGAATACCTTCTACAGGTATGTAGCATTCGCTTTATTGTACTTTGCCCAATTTACTAACTTTTCTAATGATTCCACGCTGCTACCTGTTTCATGTGGAATGTTTATTTTGTTTGACTCAATTCCCTTTTTAACATACAGTGCAACCCCTTCTCCAATTTGATATTCTGTATCATTGTGATGCAATTTATACCCTGTTAGCACAGTGTCCAGTTGGTTGTGATTGTCCTCTTTCCACCAGGTTTCTGAGATGCCTGTTATATCTATCTCATCATTTAGTGCTTTATACTCTACGTTAATGCATATCAGTTCAGTTGGAAGTAGCAGATAAGTGGAACTAGATTTTTGGAATAATGGTTCTCATCCCACTATTAGTGTATATGATATATTTATATACACTTTTGATAGTTTGTACCCCTGATGCAGCCTGAGGGCAAAACATGGCCATGTCGGGTATTCCAATAAATGCATTTGATTCCACTGCTTTGTTGTTTTTTTATATACTGTTTTGTAAGCAGTTGTGTGCCTGTTTGTATTTTTGTTCTGCTTCAATAGTATCCTTCAAGTATACTCCACCCCCCCCCATGTGGACCATGTGCTCCTGGGCGACTGTGTGCTTCCCCCCACCCCATTCTAGTTTAAAACCTGCTCTTTCTCCTTTTTAAAAGTTAGCGCCAGCAGCCTTATTCTCGGGAGAGCACCAGATCAACTTCTGTATCCTATGGAACATTCTAAAAGCTTTCAGAGATCAGCTACTGAATCAAATTGTCCTCATTCAAACAGATAATCAGGTTGCGATGTACTAAGTGGAAGAGTAGCTTAATGGTTGGTGCAGTGGGCTTGGAAATGGATTCAATTCCCATGGCAACTCCTTGTGACCCTGGGCAAGTTATTTAACTCTCCATTGCCCCAGGTACAAAAACTTGGTTGTGAGACCATTAGGGATAGAGAAAGTACTTGCAAATAATAAAATGTAAACTGCTTTGGTTATACCACAGAAAGGTGGTATATCAAATCCATGACCCTTTACTCTTTAAATCAACATGCAGGGAAGCATGGGTTTATACCTCCTATTTCATGAAGCAATTAGAATGTGGCACTGGGCCACCTCCCAGACATAGTTCTCAGAGCCACTTATCTGGTAGAGAAGAACAGTTGTCTGGCAGGCTGAGTCGGGTCATACAAACACATGTGATCACTGAATGTAGGCATAGCCTGGGAGATCATCAGGGAGTGGAGCACCCCCTTGGTGCACCTCTTCATCACTTACCTGAATCACAAGGTCCCCAGTACTGTTCCAGACTAGGATCACACAGCAAACTAGCCTTGGATGCTTTTGTCCTTAATTGGGGGAAGGTCCTTCTGTAGGCTTATCCTCCAGCACTTCTCTTAGCAAAAACTCTCCTGAAATTCAAATAAGACAAGGCAACAATGACCTCATCACCCCATACTGGCCAACGCAAGTACGGTTCCACATGCTTCTGGAGCTAGCTTGCCAGGATGAGTGGAGACTGGAATGCCTTCCAAACAATATGACTTAGAACAAGGGATCTCTCTTGCATCCCAGTCTTCAGTCCCTAGCCCTAATGGCTTGGATTGAGAGGCTAGAGGTCAATTCCTTACATCTGCCTGAGGGTGTCTCTAGGGGTTTGCTTGCTTCCAGGGGCGAATCCACTAGAAGGTGATGTGGATTGAAGGTTTGCTATCTGGTGTAAGAGCAAGGCCATAGATTCTTTCTCCAGTCCCACACGAAAACTTCTAGAATAACTTTTACACCTCCCCAAGTTTGGTCTAAAGATCCAGCACTGTAAAGTGTCCACCTCAGTGTAGTCAGTTTATCACCATTTAAAGGGTAATTAAACCCATATCTGCATAATCTTTAGTTGTCAGCTTCATGAGATGCTTACTGTTAACTCAAACCTCCTGTCAAGCCCCCCCCCCCCCCCCAAATCATGGGATCTCAATGTTCTCACCTTGCTGACGAAAGCTCACTTTGAGCTACTTGACATGGAAGGTTCTGTTTTTCGTGTCAGTCACTTAAAGCTTGCAGAGTAAGTGAGCTCCAGGCCCCTCCAGGCAATTCAAGGGGATGGGTTTGTTGCATGTTCTGAATTTGGCCAAAATATGTTTCGAACAGACAATGAAAGGTTCGTTTTCCATTGGCGGGGCCTATGATTTGAAATCGGTTACTACTGTTTTTGAGGCAGATGACTGACGCGATAATATTTAAGAAGCAAACAATTCTCATGAATGGAGTAGGATGAGTGACAGTTGTGTGATGTATATAGTACTGTGTGGTAATTTGTGGGGAGGTTGAAGGGGAAATTTTTGTGAATCATTTCTGTACATCTGTGGGTGTTATGTTTTCATTATGTATGTTTTTATTGAATAGAGGCAGAAAAGAGCCTTGGTTAGAGGCCCTGTCAAAATGTTATGTATTGTGTTGGCATTGTATGTAGTATGCTATAAAATCAAAAATATGTACTGGAGAGCAAAAATCACCTGAAACATATCAACTAATTTGCTCTAAATCTTGACTTTAACCCAGACTATTATAATATGAATCTTATGAAAAGGAAACCTCAACAGCCTGGAGTGCCTTCAGAGATGGTCTTCCCCTATTTTAGTGGCTACTATCATGGGTTTCAATAATCCTCTGAAACCAACTGCAAAGGAAAAGAATTCCCTAATGGAGAAAAAATCTTTGCAGGCAAAAAAACAGAGAAAAATATTTAAATAACTAGTAAAAAAGGCCCGTTTCCGAAACCAATGAAACGGGCACTAGCATGTGGTATTTTGTGTGTGTGAGGGTGGGGTGTGTGTTTTTCTTTATTTGTTTTTTGGGTGGGGGGTTGGGGGATGTGCTGTGCTGGCAAAGTGGGATGGATTGGTGTGTGGCTTTGAGGGTGTGTTTCTGTTGTATTGTGTGTGTGTGTGGTTTTGTTTGTCAAGGAGGTTTGTGGAGGGGGGTCTTTCTGTTGGTGAAATGTAAATGTGGTTGTAGGGGGGTCAGCCTTTGCTGAGTGGTGGATTGTTTTTTCCGGGTTTTTTTTTGTGTTGTGCTGAGGCAGCAGTGTTGTTTTAGATGGGCGGAAGGTAGAGGAGCACGTTCTTGGTCTGTCGGTATTTTTTGGCCGTTTCAGGGCTGCTGTAGGGGAATGCTGGAAGTGAAATGTGCTGTGGGAAGCAGCGCCGTCTTTTTCCGTTGAGCTGGGGTTCTGGGCATCCTGGAGGTGGGAGACGGCTTGCCTGAGGACGGGGATGGTTGTTTTAAGTTGGCGGAAGGGAGAGGAGCACGGTCTCGGGCCGTCGGGGGGTGATCCGGTATGTTCGGTCCATTTCAGGCCTGCTGGAGGGGAATGCTGGAACATTTATGCGCTGCGGGAAGCAGCGCAGTCTTTTCCCGGGTTCTTGGGGAATCCCCGAGGTGGGAGACAGCTTGCCTGAGGCTGGGGATGGTTGGGCACGTCCTTGGCAGCTTCGGCAAAAGGGGAAGAGGAAGGGGTAGGGAGTTACCTGCAGCCGCGCGAGAAACCGGGTATTCTTTGTTTGTTTTGTATTATTAGTTTGCATTTCTGTTGTAGAAAGAGTGGATGCCTTTCGAATGATGGAGGTGGTGCGTTGGTGTGCGGTTGTTTCGTTAGTTTGGCAGCCAGTCTCCAGCGATTCCTAGGCAGGGAAGGAGTAGGGAAACACGCAGAGCGTGTTTCCCTACTCCTCCCCCTTCCTTGGTCGCTGTTTGCTGCTGGCTGGGTCGCGGGTAATCCTTCCAGCTGGGCCACAGCTTGTCCTGTTCGCCCACGTCCCATATGGTGAGGGGCACACTGTTCTCCGGCTCCACGTCAAGCGAACCCAAATATAGTCTGTGCTATAGGCCATAGGCCCTCCGGCACTCTTCAGTACTGGCATTAGGCATTTAAAAATTTCTTCTCCCCCCCCCCCCCCCCCCCCCCCGGTCTATTTTTGCACATACCCACAGCAGGAATATTGGTTCTGAGCTCTCCGTGCTGCACAGATAATGAGCCGTTCTGCTGGTGAATGCTCCTCCCTTATTGCCACGTAGTTTCCTCTGATAGGTCTGTCTTACGTTGCCTAGCGTTGCCTGGGAACGGTTTTGTGATGGTCCTTTGTGTTTCAGAACGTTGAGTGTGTTTTTTCTGATTGGTCCGTCATGCGAGGGCAGGGCTGAGAGACATGGTCAGTGTTGTGGCTTCACCACCATGAACTGACAAACCCTTCAGGGAGTGACTGAGTGACTTCAGAACGTTGTCTTCAGAATGTTGAGGGTGAGTTTTATTATAGTAGATAATGTGTCGAGTTAATGTCAACACAATACTGAAAAAGATTAAATAAGTACAAGAGATTTACTACATGTGCACAGAACAAATCTTTCACTTAGCTTCTCCATCCAGGTGGTGACAGCAGCAAACGGCTTCCGCAAGATCTCCAATCGGGACGAGCTCCAATCAAATCCACTGCAGCTTCTGGTTGGAGATCTTGCGGAAGCCGTTTGCTGCTGTCACCACCCGGATGGAGAAGCTAAGTGAAAGATTTTTTCTGTGCACATATAGTAAGTCACTTGTACTTATTTATTTTATTTATGTATTTATTTAGAACATTTATATCCCACATATTCCCAACATAGCAGGCTCTATGTGGCTAACAGCAGTTAGAGAAATTACATCATTCTAATTCCAGGCCGGAACAGGGAATAAGGACCAACATGGGGGGGGAAATCAACAGGGGAAACAAGTGAGGGACAGCAGGTAGTTAAGTAACAGCGGAGTAAGCTTTGTCACAGAGATGAGGACTTTCTTGAACAGGATGTGGTCATTAGTCTCTTTTAATGAGGATGGTAGAGCATTCCAGTAGCGATTCTCTATTTCCCTCATTCTCTATTTCTGTCGACAACACGCTCATGCTTCCTGTCTCGTCTGCTCGCAACTTTGGGGTCATCTTTGACTCCTCCCTCTCCTTCTCTGCTCATATTCAACAGATTGCTAAAACCTGTCGTTTCTTCCTTTATAACATAGCCAGAATTCGCCCTTTCCTTTCTGAACACGCTATCAGAACCCTCATCCACACTCTCATCACCTCTCGCTTAGACTACTGCAACTTGCTTCTCTCAGGTCTTCCACTCAGCCATCTCTCTCCTCTTCAGTCTGTTCAAAACTCTGCCACACAACTAATATTTCGCCAAAGTCATTATGCCCATATCAGCCCTCTCCTGAAATCACTTCACTGGCTCCCTATCCGTTTCCGTATACAAGTCAAGCTCCTCTTGTTGACCTATAAGTGCATTCACTCTGCAGCCCCTCACTACCTCTCCACCCTCATCTCTCCCTACACTCCTTCCCTAGAACTCCGTTCACTAGGCAAATCTCTCCTAATTGCACCCTTCTCCTCCATCGCTAACTCCAGACTCCGCTCCTTCTATCTCGCCGTACCTTGTGCCTGGAATAGGCTTCCTGAGCCATTACATCTAGCTCCATCCCTGGCTGCGTTCAAATCCGGGCTAAAGACCTACCTGTTTGATGCTGCTTTCGACTCCTGACTTTTATTTTTATCTTATCCTTATGTGTCCTTCTGTATGTCCTTCCCTTATCCTTTTTGGTCCTGTCTGTTTGTCCTGATTTAGATTGTAAGCTCTTTTGAGCAGGGTCTGTTTTCTTCATGTTCAATTGTAAAGCGCTGCATACGACTGGTAGCGCTATAGAAGTGATTTATAGTAGTAGTAGTAGTAGATAAGTCTTGAGGACTTTCTTGAACAGGGTGTAGTTGTTAGTTTCTTTTAATGAGGATGGTAGAGCATTCCAGTAGCGAAGAGCAATTTGTATCTGAGATTCCTACAGTTAGGATAGTGGAGATTAAGATAAGTGCAAGACGGCTTTATGGAATTTCTAGGAGGGAGGTCAATCAGGCTGAACATATAAAGTGGAGGAGTGGCCTAGTGGTTAGGGTGGTGGACTTTGGTCCTGGGGAACTGAGTTCAATTCCCACTTCAGGCACAGGCAGCTCCTTGTGACTCTGGGCAAGTCACTTAACCCTCCATTGCCCCAGGTACAAATAAGTACCTGTAGACAATATGTAAGCCGCATTGAGCCTGCCATGAGTGGGAAAGCGCGGGGTACAAATGTAACAAAAATAAAATAAAAAAACTGGAGCATCCCTGGGTGAGAGCACAGATTTTGAATTAAATACGCTCTTTTATCGGGAGCCAGTGGAGCTTCTCTCTTAGAGGTTTTGCTGCCTCAAACCGAGATTTACCAAATAGTAGTCTTGCCGCCGTGTTTTGTGCCGTCTGGAGTTTCTTAAGGGTGTGTTCTTTGCATCCAGTGTAAATCTCAGTGCAGTAGTCAAAATGGCTCAACACAAGAGAGTGGATTAGAGTCCGGAAAAGGTCAAATGGAAGGAACTGCTTGATATGTTTGAGCAAGCGCATGGAGAGGAGCATTCTCTTCGTAATAGCTGATAGCTGAAGGTCGAGGGACAGGTGGGAATCCAGAATGACACCAAGGAGCTTCAGTTTATCTGCGATAGGGGATGGAGGAGCCCAGATTAAATTTAATCTTTTAACCTTCCAATGTGGTATATATCATTCAGTGTAAAAAATGCAACGAAGGCTGCTGCATTGGAGAAACAAGTCAGATGCTAAAGAAGAGATTTAACTTGCATAGACACCATATGAAAAATGCTAGTACCAATAAGGATGTCACGCCTGTGGGGCAGCACTTTACAAAACCAGAACACTGTACCAGTGATTTCATGGTAAGAATCCTGAAAGGGAACTTTAAAACAATACAGGAATGTAAGACCTTTGAAGTCAGAATGATTAAATATTTTGACACCCACCAGACAGAACTTAACAAAGATCTGGGTTTTCTAGCCCATTATAGACCATAAAATTGTACTTTTGTCACCCTCCTGTCTCCATGCACATCTCCCTGTCCCTCATTCATCCGACTCTTCCTGTCTCTCACCTATCCACCCCTATCCTGTTAGACTGTCACTGGAATGCTTTGATGTTTCACTTATATATACTTCATATAACTCAAGAAAACCAGTTAAGGTAAGCAAAAAAACAATTAGTTCTGAGGAGGAAAACGCCTCGAGAAGCACCTTTTCTGCTCACTTGCAAAAGGAGGGCTAGGCCGCCTTCATAATCGGCTAAAAACCTCCTAGTCTCTATGACTTGTTTAGATTCTTCTACTCAACTTTTCCTTCTCGAATTTACATTAGCTTTATGTAAATGTACTTAGCTTAAAGACGTGTGTTGTCCTTCTGTCTTTCACTGTTGCTATGACCGTGGTCAACATTGGCCCCCATTTCGCTTCTGCTTCTTCAGACCCTCTGGTCACATTTTCTGTCAGAAAGAAGAGAGAGCACTAAAATTGTGCACCTAATGCTCAACTCATAAGTAACGCAAACAAAAGCTTACATTCCATTCACTCTGCTGACAGATGCATGAAGGGCAACAACAAACAAAACATGGCTGCTTTTTCTACTTCCTATGACGTCAGACGCTGTCATTTGGACCCAATCAGAACTCTTCTAGATCGGCACTGAGGAATGGGAAAGAAAAGATCAGAAAAAAATGAATCCATTCAATCGTCCCATTGAGCCCCTTAGGAACTAAAGTATTCAAACAAAAGATCCACTGTTGTTCTTTTCTCAAGAGTGCCCGTTGGGCATCTTCATCCTGCAGACCGGTCCCAATCTGTTGCAATGTCACACATTTAAGCGAATCAAAATCATGTGTGTGTTCAGTGCAATGAACCGCTAGTGACGAGGTCATTTTCTTAGTAGAGATTACACTTTTATGTTCAATAAGCCTCACGTATAGTTGACGGGAGGTCTGCCCAACATAGAGCTTACCACATGGGCAGATGTTACAATAAATCACTCCCTTAGATCTACACGTCGTGTTAGTATACAGAGCAAACTTGCATCCTGTAGACGGATCTGTAATTTCATTAGATTCCAACATAATTGGACACATGCGACGTCTGCAGCACTTATGTCCTGCATAAGTTAGGGTGTTATCTAGTGGAGGTCTAAAAGTTGCAGGGCACAATAGCTCCTTTCGATTTCTCCCTCTACTATAGGCTGTTCTCACAGAGGACTCAGCAAACTGTGGCAGTGTCTGTATGATGATCCAATGTCTCCAGATAATCTTTGACACATATCCTGCTTGTGTGGTGTACCTCAACACATATGTGTATGTGGAAGAATCTTCATCATCCATTTTCCTATTCGGTTGTAACAACAACTCCCTGTTGGTGTATTTAGCCCTGTTGTATGCAGTTTTCAACACCGTGTTCGGTAACCCCTCACTGACAGCTGCTCACGTAACCCTCTTGCTTGGTGTCGGACATTTCTATCATCTGAACAGATTCTTCGGTAGCGTAAAAATTGAGCAAAAGGTAAATTATCTTTTAATATTTTGGGATGGCAACTGGCATAGTGTAGTAACATATTTCAATCTGTCGTTTTTTTATACACTGATGTTTCAAAATGACTCGTCTTATTCTGTACTCTTACATCCAAAAACGTCAGTTCTTGCCGATCAGCAGTCATAGTGAATTTTATGTTAGGGTGACAGGCATTCAAATAAGTGAAAATGGTCCAACGTCTCTTGGTCTCCATGTCAGACCATGAACACGTCATCTATGTAATGTATCCATAATTTAATCTTATCACCATAGCGACAAGGATACACAAAAAGATCTTCAAAATTCCTCATAAAAAGATTAGCAATTGAGGGGGCCATAGTTGCTCCCATCGCTACACCTGATATCTGTTGAAAAATCCTCCCATTGAACTTAAAATAATTCTTTTCCATCGCAAGAGAGGCAAGTTCAAGTACAAAAGACCTCAGGTGTTCTTTCAGCTGTGATTGTTGTTGAATGAATCTCTTTATAATACACAAAGCTTCTGTTTGAGGAATCACGGTGTATAGAGAGACTACATCCAGGGTCACTAGTAGAAGTCCATCTAACGATCCAGACCACCCAGCAAGTAAATTCATAAACTGCGTGGAATCTTTAATGTACGATCTCCCTTCTGCCACCAGTGGTCTAAGAAAAGTATCAACATATACTGACAGAGGTTCTAGTATTGATCCCTACTTGAGACGATGGGGCGACCTGGGGGTTCTACTAAAGTCTTATGTGCCTTCGGCAAGGTATAAAAGACAGGGACCTTCCGCGTCTTGGCGTTAAGAAATTTAAATTCTTTCTGTGTGATGAGGCTTAATGCAGAAGCTTCTCAAGTGATGTCAAAAATCTGCACCTTCAGCCCATCTGTCGGATCTTCCGTAAGTTCTCTGTAGTCCGTCTCTTTATTCAGTTGCCTCCATACTTCTGTATCATAGGTCATTCGGTCTTGGATTACCACCGCTGCCCCTTTATCAGCCCTTCTGATGATAATCTGGGGATTTTGTTGTAATACTTTGTGCCCTGCGTTCGCTCACCGGCAGATTAATAGGGGGAGTGAACGATCGTTTTTCCATGGCTTCTAAATTCCTCAGTACTACCTGTTTAAAAATTGCCAGGGTAGGGTCAAGTGGACCCGGAGGGAGCCATGTAGACTGAAGCTTAACTCTAGAACTATCTCCTGTCGTGCCAGTAGATTTAACAAAAAACAGTCTGATATCGAGCTTCCTTTAAAAACTTCTCCAGCTCTACCCTACTTTGAAACTTATCATGTTTCTGAGAGGGCACAAGAGACAATCCTTTCGATAAAACAGACAATTCAGACTCTGTTAGTTGACAGGAAGATAGATTAATCACATTTGTCTTAGTTAAGTGTGTGACCTCGTGACTTGTTTAGATTCTTCTACTCAACTGTTCCTTCTCGAATTTACATTAGCTTTATGTAAATGTACTTAGCTTAAAGACGTGTGTTGTCCTTCCGTCTTTCACTGTTGCTATGACTGCAGTCAACTTTTGGGAATGGACCATGCTTTTCTCTTTTTCTGAGAACTTTCTATTTGAGATAGAACTGCACACTAATAGCGATTAACACGTTAATCGTGATTAATAATTAACCACGTTCGCGGTTGGTCTGGCATCTCACTCCCCTCCCAGACCCCAGGGACTCTGTCCTCTCCCCTCCTGTTCTACCTTTTTATTTTCAGTATGCCTTCGCCCTGCAGCTGCAGCAGTATTGAAACGTTGCCTCGGTCTACACCGGGCCTTTCTCTCTGACTCTCTGGCTTCTGATGCAACTTCCTGCTTTCAGGATGGGATGGGTCACGATGGAAAGGCCAAGTGCAGGCCAAGGCTGCGTTTTTCAATACGGCTGCCGCTGCAGGGTGCGAAGGCTTACTGAAAATGAAAAGTTAAACCGGGAGGGGAGGGAGACGCCAGACCAACCGGGTGAGGGAGGAAAGGCACAGGGAGGCATATATATGAGAGGTTGGGTGAAGGCACGGGGGGGGGAATACATATGAGAGAGAATGGTTGACGGCACAGGGGGCGCACGTATGAGAGAGAGAGAATGGTTGACGGCACAGGGGGCACACGTATGAGAGAGAGAGAATGGTTGATGGCACAGGGGGTGCACGTATGAGAGAGAGAGAATGGTTGACGGCACAGGGGGCGCATGTATATGAGAGAGAATGGGTGAAGACACCAATCTTTAGGGCCATGGTTAAGGAGCAGGGCTTGGCAACTCGAGAACTCCCACTTTCTTATGGTCTCAACGGGTAATTTTTTGCAATAAGAAACAGATGCCAAACCGCTTCTTGACAGAACTGCCATCTTGCTCTACCCCCCCCCCCCCCCAATGCATTTAACTCTTTTATCTATGGGGGGAGGGGGTCATTTTTTGTTACATTTGCATCCCACATTTTCCCACCTATTTGCAGGCTCCATGTGGCTTACGTAGTACCGTAAAGGCATTCGCCAATTTCGGTATGAACAAATAGAAAGTGATGTTGTGGTAGAATAAGGTTCATGTGTGACAAACGCGTTAGGGAATCGTAGTGAGGAAGAGTTATTTTTTGTCCATTTTGAGCTTTGGTTTTGTTGTGTTGCAGGGTTCAGGCATTTAAGTTGGGTCGCTAGGGTATGCCTTTTAGAACAGGTTAGTTTTTAGTGATTTCTGGACGTTTAGGTGGTCATACGTTGTTTTCATGGCTGTTACTAATGCGTTCCATAGTTGTGTGCTTATGTAGAAAAAGCTGGATGCATAAGTTGATTTGTATTTGAGTCCTTTGCTGCTTGGGTAGTGGAGATTTAGGTATGTTCATGTTGACCCTGTTGTGTTTCTGGTTGGTAGGTCTGTGAGGTCTGTCATGTATCCCGGGGCTTCACCATCGACTATTTTATGAACTAGGGTGCAGATTTTGAAAGCAGTGCGTTCTTTGATTGGGAGCCAGTGCAGTTTTTCTCGGAGGGGTTTGGTACTTTCAAATCGCATTTTTCCAAATATAAGTCTGACTGCTGTGTTTTGAGCGGTTTGAAGTTTCTTTATGATTTGTTCTTTGCATCCCGCATAAATTCCATTGCAGTAATCTGCGTGGCTTAGTACCATTGATTGTATCGGGTTGCGAAATGTTTCCCTCGGGAAGAATGATTTCAGGCGTTTGAGCTTCCACATTGAGTGGAACATTTTCTTTGTTGTAGATTTCACTTGGTTCTCCAGTGAGAGGTTATAATCGATTGTAACGCCAAGAATTTTCAGGCTGTCTGTGATTGGAAGGGTGAGACCTGGGGTGTTTATGTTTGTGGGTTTGTATGTATTGTATTGGGATGAGATGATGAGACAGTGTGTTTTTTCTGTGTTGAGTTTTAGTTGGAATGCATTTGCCCATGAGTCCATGATGTTCAAGCTGAGCTTTATTTCGTTGGTGATTTCTGCCAGATCATGTTTGTAAGGGATGTATATTGTGATATCATCTACATAGATGAAAGGGTTAAGGCCTTGGTTGGATAGGGACTTGGCTAGTGGGGTCATCATTAGGTTGAAAAGGGTCAGTGATAGTGGTGATCCTTGAGGTACTCCGCAATCTGCTTTCCATGGTGATGATATGTTTGAAGTTGATTTCACTTGATATGTTCTGGTGGTTAGGAAGCCCTTGATCCATTTAAGTATGTTTCCGTCAATCCCGAAATAATCTGGGAGTCTTAGGTAGTATTTTGTGGTTTACCATGTCAAACGCACTGGACATGTTGAATTGGAGAAGAAGTATGCTTTGTTTAGTATGTATTGTGAATGCATTTCCTAACCTGACCCAGGACAACCACTAACAACATTTCAAATAAAAGATAGCATTTTTATTAGAATGTATTTATTTCATATTTTCAAACTTTTTAATGTCACTTTTCCTTTTCTTAGTGGTCAAATTGATGCTGTAACAGATTAAGACTGGTAGGGGTTGAAGCAAACAAATATATTTCTTTTTTTTTTTCTTCATTTTTTAGTTTTTATTTAATAGAAAGAGACAGCAAAAAACAGGTGATAAAGTAAGACAAATACAACATCATAATCAAATGTAACAGCAGTAATTCTCTTTAAAATACCCAAGAATACCATAAAGTAACTTCATTATTTTATCATAAATTTTGAGTACAGAAGCCCAACCAATTCCCTTGGGGTAGGAAAAAAAAACTCCTCCTTTCCTAATCCATACCCATAGCTTAAAACGAACAATGATCTACAAAAGGCGCCCAAATAGCCTCCCATTTAGACAAAGTATGATGTCGCTTAGCCCACAATCTCTCCATCTCACAAATATACCATAACTTGTTTAGCCATGGAATCAAAGAAGGAACTTTTTGAGACTTCCAATGTGCAGCTAGAGTAGCAGCAGACATAGCATGGTGAACCAATATACCCTGTGATGTGGTTAGTCCAGGAGGTATACCAGGAAATATGAAAAATTCCGGTGACCACTTAATGGATTTAGCAAGCCACTTCTGGAGTCTATATTGAATCGCTTTCCAAAATGACCGTATCTTATTACAATTCCACCAGATATGCCCCATAGTACCCCTCTGGCCACAACCTCTCCAGCATAAAGGTGAGACTGCTGGAAACATGTGATGCAGTTGAACAGGAGTCAAATACCATCGGTGTAAAACTTTGACTGCGTTTTCTTTAAAAGGGACAGAAACAAACGTTCGTAATAACGCATGTTCCATATTGGTCCAAACATCATCACCTAAAGTCAAGCCCAACTCCCGCTGCCAATGCATACGATGGCCAACCGGTGGTCGCGCTAAACCACGCAAATAGGCATATAAACCGGAGATTAAACCCCTCGTAAATCTCAAGTCTTCACAAAGACTCTCTAAGAAGGAAGCCTCCCTTATCAACAGAGGCTTGATCACACTAGAGGTTAGAAAGTGCTTCACTTGCACATAAGCGTAAATATCAGTCGGTAAAATGGAGTAAGTGTCAACCAGGTATTGAAAAGATACAAAGTTCTCCTCATCAAAAAATTGACCCCAAGTCTCTAAGCCCGCTGAAAACCAACGCGAATACAGCCCCGAACCAAGACCTGGGGAAAACGTTGGATTATATAACAAGGGCGTAAATCCAGAAAGAACCATATTCGGCGTCTCAAATAAACCATCCCAGTAATATAATGTGGTCTTGATAGAAGGACACATCACTCTAGGCAGAGAACGATAACGACGCGGGAGCCATATCAAGAAACGTAATGGACACAAGCCCACTGAAACCTGCTCCAGTTCTACCCACCGTTTCTGAGAAGAAGCATGGAACCATTCAAAAGCAGCCACAGCTTGAGCCACTTTATAATACCAGAAAAGATTAGGTACACCTAACCCACCACGTTTTGGATCACCATACAACAGGGAACGGGAAAGGCGTGGCCGTTTATTGAACCATATAAATTTAAGTAAACGATTCTGCAAACCCGAAAGAAACTCGTGAGATAAACAGAGAGGCAAAACCTGGAAGAGATACAGCAAGCGAGGAAGCACGTTCATTTTCACAGTACTTATCCGTCCAAACCAGGACAGCTCAATAGAGTCCCAAGAATCCAAGTCTCTGTAAATATCCCGTAAAAGTGGAGGATAATTAATCGAAAACAGGTCCGAAAAATCCTGTGAAAGAAGAACCCCCCAAATACTTAATTCCCCGAGTTACCCATTTAAAAGGAAAATGAGCTTGCAATGACAGCAAAACAGGTTCAGGAAGATTAGCAGCCATTGCCTCTGATGTAGACATATTCAGCTTAACACCCGAAGCAGAGGAATAGGCACCCATAAGCCCGAGTAAATTAGGCATGGAGAGGAGAGGTTTGGTCAAGGAAAGTAAAATATCGTCAGCAAATAGTGCTAATTATACTCCTGATCCCCCATAGTAATCCCTGAAATATCCGGATGGGCCCGCACAGCACAAGCAAGAGGCTCCATTACCAAGGCGAACAGCATAGGTGAAAGGGGGCACCCCTGCCATGTGCCCTGCGATAATGGAAACGCAAGGGAACTCCCACCATTGATGCACACACAAGCCGTAGGCGACCGGTATAGAGCCTGAATCCAACTTCTGAATCCATCCCCAAACCCCATACGCTCTAAAACACTGAACAGGAAAGGCCAATGCACACGATCAAATGCCTTTTCTGCATCCAACCCCAACAAACATAAGGGAAGGTCTGTCTGCTTAGCAACATGTAACAAATTGACCATGCGCCAAACATTATCTTTTGCTGCCGATGCTGGACAAAGCCCACCTGATCAGGATGAATAAGATCTGGCACCCTAGCTAAGCGGTTAGCCAAAACTTTAGCTATAATATTAACATCTGAGTTCAGAATTGAAATAGGGCGATAAGCACAATTAACTTTATCAGAACCAGGCTTCAAAATGACAGCTATCCAAGCCTCCATCATGGAAGGCGGCAAAGCATCACCGGCCCGCACTCCATTCAAAATTTCCACCAAAAGTGGGGCAAGTTCCCCACGAAAGGCTTTATAAAATTCGTGTGGCAACCCATCCAGCCCAGGAGCCTTCCCAGCCTTAATCACCTTACCTACCTCGTCCACCTGGATGAGACCATCCAACCTATCCCTTTGCTCCTCAGTCAGAGAGGGAAGCCCGTGGGATGCCAAAAAGATGTTTATGGCCCCAGGCTGCAACGCAGGGTCAGCCGAATACAGAGTTTGGTAGAAGGTTTGAAACCGTTGTCAAATCAAGGAAGAGGTTGTGAGCACCCCGCCCTTATCGGCAATTTGCAAAATAGTACGGTCAAACCTACGCTGCCGCAGCTTAAGAGCCAATAATCGACCAGGTTTGTTACAAAACATATAACGCTGTTGCTGCTGTTGACCCCGAATAAAGGCCAGCTCTTCCAAATACACAGCATCAAGTCGTAATCGCAACGAGTGGATTTGCCGCAAAACAGAAGGAGAGTGGGAAACCTTGTGGATCTCCTCTAAACGAGACAATTGAGAAACACATTCTGCAACTTCCAGTCTCCTAGCCTTTGCCCGGGAACTGGCCAGTTTCAGGAAAACCCCCCTCATAACCGCCTTCAAACAATCCCATACAATCCCCAAATTCGGACCCGAGTCCAAGTTGAGCTCAAGATAGTCTTTCAAAAGTGAACGGTAGTCAGCTAGTATTTTATCCTCTTTCAGTAAAGAAACATTCATGGTCCATCTACTATCCCGAATTGCTTCACCCAAGGACCGCTTTTCTACAGTTTTTTGCAACCACATCCAAAGCGATTTACCTGGGGCAACGGAGGGTTAAGTGACTTTACCCAGAGTCACAAGGAGCTGCAGTGGGAATCGATCCCAGTTCCCCAGGACCAAAGTCCACTGCACTAACCACTAGGCTACTCCTCGCTCCGGACGGAAGCTGTACCCAAATCGGCGAATGATCAGAAATAGTGATAGGTCCAATTTCAGAAGAACATCCCGCCTGTATTAAGGAGACATCAAACAACAAGTGATCAATACGGGAATAAGAACCATGAGGATGAGAGTAAAAGGAATAGTCCCGATCTGCAGGATGATGCAATCGCCACACATCCACCACAGCCAAAGATTGAGCCAGAGACACAAGAGCGGAAGAAACCTTAGCATCCGCGCTGGACCCCCCCAGCCGGACCTGTTCAATGCTGGATCAAAACACGCGTTAAAATCACCCCCTATAACCAATTTACCGACTGGATCAGCTTGGACAATTTTCACCAGCCGAGCAAAGAACGCCCCCTGAGAATCATTAGGAGCATAAACAGCTACCAGGGTGAGAGCAACGTTAGTTAACAATACCTGCAAAATCAAATATCTACCCGCAACGTCACTCCTAACTTTCAATATTTGTACCTGCAGAGAGCCATGAATCAATATCGCAACCCCCCGTTTCCTGGATGAATCAGCAGCGGAAGCCCAATCAACGTATGGGTAATGATGATGAGTCAAGTACTTTTCATGTTCCCTTTTTAAATGAGTCTCCTGCAGAAAAATCACTTGGGGCTTGTGGAGCAGAAGTTCCTGGAAAAGCTTATACCGCTTTTGAGGAGAGTTCAGACCTTTTACATTGTAAGACAAAAACTTAAGGTCTGCACTCATTTAGAGGCTGATTTGGAAAGCACCAGCGGAGTAGCTTACTGAGATATCTAGCAAGGGGGCAGGCTAACTGCATTGCAACATGGGGCATCGCAACAGGAGGATAGGTAGAAGGTAGAGGAGCCCCCCCCCCCCCCACACACACAACCCCCCACTAAAGACCGCCCACTAAACAACCCAAACAACCCACCAGAGAAGAGAGACCCAACCCAACCAAGCATACCCCCTCCCCTGGGTTACCCCAGCTGCTCACAAGCATAACCCCACCAACCATACCCGCAATACACCGCAAGGTAGGAGAAAACAAATTTAACACCACCCTATGTGGGAGAGTAGAGAAACCAACCCCAACACCCCCGACAGCCCGACCCAACCAACCCCCACCCACACACACTGCACACCCAACCCACACACACTCTTAACAAGTTCAATTCCAATAGCATTATACCCACATGATTCTCTCCAAAGAAGAGAAACAGGGCCATACCAAACCCCACAACCCCAAGCCCGATGTCAATTTAGAAAAGCAGGAGAGTAAACAAGAACACGTTTTGATGACTGACATGGGCCAAGCAAATCTGCTGCAAGCGTGTTAAGGCTTCTTAGAAGCACTTGGCACCCTCTGCCATTTCCAGAGTTTGGCCAGAGTTTCAGGAGCTACAGCAGGATGAGGAGCTGGTGACGGTGTTAGCCCCGCCAGATGTAGCACCCTCTATGCGTCGGCGAGCATTTGAACACGATGGCTCCGTCCATGACACGTGAAATTCAAAGCAAAAGGAAAACTCCAGCGATAGCGGATCCTTTCCTTGTTCAAAAGCTGCAAAGCTGGTTTCATCTCTATACGTCGCTGCAGAGTTAGCTGGGAAAGATCTTGGTACACTGTCACCCGGGCATTATTGTAAGTCAGGTCTTGAGACTGTCGAGCCCGTGATAGGATCTGCTCCTTTGCCGCGTAGCTTCCAAACAGCACTGCAAAATCCCTCGGTGAACCTCCTGGTCTCAGCGCCCCTGCACAGTGAGCCCACTCAAGCGCAATTAGAGACACACAGAGGTCTGCCCCAGCAGAGCCTTACACAGCGATTGAACGATGGCCGGCACGTCCTCAGTTGCCCCGCATTCTGGCACACCTCGAAAACGGAGATTTTGACGACGACCCCGGTTGTCCAGATCTTCTACTGCAAGAGGACAGCAGCATATTGAGAGCCTATCGCTTTAAACTTAGTCTCGTGAGACGCGAGGAGTCAGAGTGATCGTCCATCTTGTGCTCCAGATCTTCAACCCAACCACCCAGGTCTCAGAGATCCGCACTCAGCGTCTCAATCCTGTCAAGGATCTCTAATTTGGAGGCCTTGATGTCCACCTGTATAGCCGAAAGGAGTTTTTGAAGCTCAGCAGAGACCCCCCGCTTCGACTTAGGGATTTTGGAGTCAGCGGAAAATGCCGAGTCATAGTTGGAGTGGGATAATCGAGATGGCGACGGTGATGCGCGACCTGCCTGGGCCTTGCGTGCCGTTAAACGGGCACTCTCTCCCCCCCCCCCCTCCCTCCCTCCCGCTGCCAACTTGCTCATCGCAGCTGCTGCCACTGTACCCCGAACTCCGAGTAAGTACAGGAAGGTATGCCGGAGCTGAGTGTGGTGCTAAAGCTAAGCCCTAAATTATGTGAGTGAGTGAGGAGCGCAAGATCTAGGCTCCATTAGGGACGATGACGTCACTTCCTCCCCCAAATATATTTCTTTTTAATATTAAGTTTGCAAAATGTTTCAAGTGTCAAGCTGATTAATTGTGTTGATTTTTTTAAAGACTGACAAGATTGGAAGCACGGACATTTTTCTTTTGTTTTTGATGTTAAATTGTAGCAAATGCTTTTCCCTTAATGCACAGATTAATGAATTGACTGTATCTATATTCCTTTTCAGTGTTTGCTGGTCGTTGGTTAATGTCATTTTGGACGGGAACTGCTAAAATCCATGAACTATATACTGCTGCTTGTGGATTGTATGTATGTTGGTTAACCATTCGTGCAGTAACGGTGCTGGTGGCTTGGATGCCACAAGGTCGTACAGTGATTTTTCTGAAGGTTAAAGAGTGGTCCCTCATGGTAAGTTCTGAACAAAATGCCTATTGTATAGCTGAAAATAGTACTGTATAATGATGGTAAATGTTCTGTAATCTGGTTTGTACTCCATATTCCTTCAGCTTTCTTTTCTCTCCATTTTCTCCCTTATTAAGCTTCTCTAAATTGTACTGAGGAAACTTGACATCATGCATTATTTTTTTGAATTATGGACCACAATAAATTGAAGACGTACAACTTTGTTTCTCTTCATGGAAACTGCTCAAATTCTTAGCAGTTTATAATGATACTTTTCCATTTTCTGTATTAGGTTTCTTTCATCTAAAATACAGATTGCAGTTATTTTTGTTTACCTTCCTGGTAAATGAAACTCTAGCTTAGAATGAAAATACTGGTTTCCGTAGCATTCTCAGCAGTCCAGTCCAGAACCTTTGAGTTGTGCCCATCGACCAGCAGATAGAGAAAAAATAGGTCCTTCATGCTTTGCCCTATAATAGCACAGTGCAGCCTTTGATGCTCAGTGTTTCTCTGTCTCTAGTGGAGACGGTTGCATTGTGCAGCTCCTGGACTGATTACTGAAGCAGCTCCGTACCTAGTTTGAAAACTAGGTGTCAGTTGAGCAAAGGGATACCTTACTTAAGTTTTTAAGTAAAAAAAAAAAATGAAGAAGAGATTATATAGCAAACTTCATTCAATCTGTAGCAGGGACAATACTCAAGAGCCCAAGTTTCCCTCTGCCCTTGTTCACCACTGTGTTCTTCCTTCCCCTGAAAGGGGTTTAAATAATTAGATGAGAAGTTGCTTCCTTACCTCAAGGCATCAGAAGAACTTTGCAGCGTTTGTTACAAGCTATACTAGTGATCAGCAGAAACGGGTAAGAGTATGCACCCATATCTCAGAGAGATGATTTTTTTTTTTTTTTTTAGGTAGTTCTGAGGGAGCTTGGGTTAGAGGCCGATTGTTTAGACCAGCAGCACTGCTGCTTCCAGAGCGGTAGGCCAAAGCATCAGTCCTTCCTACTGGCTTGGACTATATGCTCAAGGTCATTTTCAGGGTGCACTTAAGGATGCAGGCCTTGACAGAAGGGGATAACTCAGGAGTCTGATCCTTCCCCCGCCCTCCCCCACCAATGCATGCACACTCACGCACACTGATTTCTTTTCCCTTAGCCAGAGTTTCTATTTAAATCTAAAATCAAGATGAGCCTTGAGAAAATCTGTATTTTTGGTGTGCAGTTACAGAGCACCATGAGTAGTTGGGGGGGGGGGGGGAGTGCCTTTTCATACAGCTGGCTCAGGGGAGCTCAGGTTGCTGCCATCTTCCTTTGCTGACAGGAGCAGCATCTTAAATGGTGTTTAGGTCATGGGTGCAGGCATACGGCCCACATGCCTGACGAAATCCTTGGGGCACATTTCAGAGGGAACCCCTGACAGGCAATGCTTATTGCAATCAGTGGATCTTTTGGTCCCAGTGACCTCTAAATGCTGACCATGAAACAAGCCAGTACCCAACTTAACAGCTATCTCTCAGCCACAAAAAAAAAAAAGACATTTATTGTGCCTTAACATGTGAGTTGTGGAAGAGTGGCCATCTTGAGCATCCTTCTGAAGTAACTCTGGTCTCTGACCTCCTGACTTTGTTGCTAATTCTTTGAGTGGTCCTTTTCAGTTAAAAGGGTTTTCTCATGGTTTGTTAGTAGTCTGACGGGAATACCTGGGAGCAGGGATTTCATTCTCCTTGGAATTTGGCAGGACTTTCTAAGTATTTTATTTTAGTGCTCTGAGGGAGCTCAGAGTAATAGAGCTCACTTTATACCTCTATATTACCCAGTGACATAGCAAGCGGAGGTCCTGAGCTCTATTGGATGTTTCTTGATTAAAAAGCAAGACAAAAAGAGTGGGAGGTTGAGCACGGATGCCAAAGACTGGAAAGATATGTACTTGAGATCAAATGTTTATTGAGTAAAAAGACTCGACACAAACGTGTTTCAGCCGCTAGGGCATCAGGAGTCTACAAAAAAATATACATACATAATGAAAAGATTTACACACAAAATATTCAAATATATAGCAAAATGCAAAGAAACGTGTAATAAAGGAATGATAAAATCATACATAAAGACAACGTACTCAGTCACAACATATGGGTACGATAATGAAGATGGTCTGAAAAAAAGATAAACATTTATTTATGGCATTTCTATCCCACATTAGCCCAAGTGGAACTTAGGTTCAATGTGGCTTACAATACAAACATAAAAAAAAGAAATGAATAGAGTTACATAATAATCTTCAATTTTTTTTACAATAAATGTTATGAGCTCCATTGTGTATATATCCCATAACAATTGGAACTAAAAGCTTCTGGAGAGAGCTGAAGATAATCTCTAGTGCTAGTCTTCATTACAGCTGGTGGCAACCAAAATCCAAGTGACTAATATAATACCACCTCTCATTGTGGGCAATCCTCCAACAAAAGGCAGACCAGAACTGCAGTAGGGTGTAAAGAAATTGGTGTGTAACGTTGCTTGGTGTAATATGCATTAAAGGATAGGCGGGAAGGGGAGAAAAGGGAATGGTTAATAAGGGCAAGAAGAATGTGATAACGTGAAATATTGTCAAAACAAATGAGTACTATGATTATCATGCTGTAATGGGGATGGTATGGTAACAATAATGCACATGCTTATATTTGGACAAATAAAACACGAGCTGAAAAAACATTTCACCATATGTTGATATATAAGGACATGTATATAACCCAAAAGATATGAAGGTAAGAAGTCCATGGAGTCTCTAGCATCTAGAGATGAATCCCTACCAGAGGAGCATGTACCAATGTACATAAAGATTGGTCCTTCTCTAGTCTCTAGAACTTCCTTTTGGTTAATTCCTATACTCTGTAGTCCTTGAGCATGGTGACTTTTTTTTTCCCCCTCCCTGGTGAGAGAACTCACCACAGGGAACTCACTCTTGGAGATCTGAGAGCCTGCAAGACCTTCTCTTTTTATCAAACCATTCAGGCTCTGATTTAAATGCAGTGAGCTTCTCCGCAAACAAGCCTGCACTCTATTTTGGTACCCGAGTAAGTGGGGAGCAGCTGAACTAACTGAGGAGGAGGATTAAATTCCAACGGTTTTCATAGATACCACCATTCCAGGTAAAAGGGATCTTTGTCCTAGTAGATAGTATTCCTAGCTGGAATCCTTCTGGAAGCAGACTTTTTATCTCACCTCTAATTCTTATGTGATAGAGTGCAGTGTCTGTGCTAACACTTGTGGGTGCTGAATCCAGCAGGCTCCAGGAACAGTACTCTTGGATAATTTGAGTAATCGGCAGATTCTGAGCATCAAGGGAATGCCACCCTCAGCCCCTTGCTCAGTGTCAGCCCAGGGCTTAACCTGGGCCTGCTATTCCACCACAAAACACAATTGGGCCACTTGATAGTATTTCCTAATATTTGGCACAGCTAAACCCTCTTCTACGTTGCTAAGAAACAAAATTGCCCTTACCAACCTTGGTCGGCGATGAAACCAAATGAATCGCTGTAGCTGACAATACCCTGTCCTCCAAGCATTTAGGCAAGGAGTGGAAAAGGTACAACAGTTTGGGAAGTAGTATAATTTTAACAGTTTCAGTATGCCCAACCCAGGAGAGAGAATATTTATCCTACTGCTCTAAATCCCTCTTAACATGCCATATCAGCTGTCTATAATTTAAATAATAAAAGAGTAATACATGGGCCCCCTATATAGATGCCTAAATAGCAAAGAGAAGATTTCACCCATTGATACGGAAGCAGAGTCTGAACCTCGGCCAGCTGTTCAGGAGATAAATTGATGTTAAGCACTTCAGATTTATGCATGTTTACTTGAAAACCAGACACATCTCCTTAACTCTGCAAGTCCTGCATAACTGCTGCTAAGGACTTAAGATTAGTCAAAGTAAACAAGAGGTCATTAGCAGACAAACTCAATTTATGACCCACATCATGAATAATTCCCGTGATAGAAACTCTTTCCTGTACCCTTTGAGCCAAAGGTTCAATTGCCAATTGAATGAGTAGGAGAGAGAGCAGGCAACCCTGTCTTTCCTCTCCCCAATTCAAAAGTCTTATTGATCTTAATACAGGCCAGCGGGACAGTGTACAGCACACAAATCCACTCCCCAATCCTACCCGTTCCAAGATCTTAAACATAGAGACCCAGTCAAAGGCTGCCTCTGCATCTGTAGAGCGCAAGACCATGCTTCGGTTAAGCCGCTTTGCATTGGCATTCAAATTCAGAACCCTTTGCAGGTTGTCTCCAGTGTGCCAACACTGGACAAATCCAGAGTAATCCGGATGGACCAGCTTCTGGAGCCAGTTCCTTAACCTGTTGGCTAACACTCTGGCAAAAATTTTTGTTTCAATACCCAGGAGAGATTGGGCAATAGGAATCACAGAAAGTGGCATCCTTTTCCCTTTTTATGGAGTACCATAACCCCCACCAGATGCATAAAATATTGAAGCGTACTACCCTCGCTTAATGAATTAAACAGACCCACCATAGGCTGGATGAGCAAATCCTAAAACATTTTATAGAACTTGATTAAAAATCTATCCAATTCTGGGTTCTTCCCTGGCCTCATAGTTCAAAGGGGCCTGTCTAACTTCCACACCTGAAATGGGCATGTCCAAATGGTCTACATCCTGGGGATCCACCTTTTACAAGTTAAAAAAAGAAGTCAAATATCTAGTAGCAACCTCCCCCACCTCCTCCTTGAGGGTATATCAAGTTTTATAAAACTCCACAAAGCATTCACATATTAACCCAGACAACACTCTCATCTGCTCTCTTGACTCGCAAAATATTGTTTTGAGTTCTACTGATTTTTAGTCTATGAGCCAGTAAACTACTGATCTTGTTAAATTCAAAAGTTTTTTGTTTTAGTAACTGAAGATGATACTTCAGATCCTCCATGTCCCTATCCTTAACTTAAGCCACCTTTAGCCTAACCCTCAAGTTCTTCCTCTCTGGCTAATGCTTATGCACAGTCTCTAAATGTTGAACCATGGCAGTCTATTTAAGTCCTCCACCCTCCTCTTTAACAAAAGTGGCAGTAGAAATCAAGTGACCCCCACATGGTTGCCTTTAAGCCCTCCCACAACCCCTCTGTGATGCATCTGCCCTATCATTAAAAGCAAGGTAGTCCTCCAAATGTCGATGAACACATGCCAAAATAGCGGGATTATCTAACAAACTATCATTCATCCTCCAGTAGAGCAAGCTCTGATCCTTAAAGCTATCCTGCAACCACACCCATACTAAAGTGTGATCTGACCAGTAGGCTGGCTCAATTATAGACCCCTAAAGCGTGAACAACAAGCTTTTATCAATAAAGAAAAATCATTACAGGAGTATGATCAATGGACATGTGAGTAAAATATAAAATCCTTGTCCACTGGTGGCATCCACAGCCACCCATCTACCAAATTGAGTTGTCAAAAACTTCAATTCTCTCTCACTCAACAACTGTCACCTAATCCCTTCCATCCCTCACCAAAATTCCTGTGGGACCATTCAGCCACCTCCACAGCATAACAAGGAAGTAACCCCGTAAGCAGCCCAATTTTAGCTGTAGTAAAGCTTATAACCCATTTAATACCCTCTCCACACAGGAGTTTGTTTTGTTTTAATTGTATTTATCCTTTTATCAAAACAATCAAGTATATATTATTCATAAACCTGAAAAGATTAGAAATTTATTTATACAAAAGTCAAAACATAATACCCACAATACTATTTTATTTATTTTTATTTTTGTTACATTTGTACCCCGCGCTTTCACACTCATGGCAGGCTCAATGCGGTTTACATGGGGCAATGGATATTTGGTCCACAGGTTTTAGGGGCAAAAATAATAAAGAAAAAACTAAATTTATGTTTCAACAATTTTTTATTTTTAGTATACAATTCCATCTCAGTCAATATAAATTGTATAACAGCGAAGTCTAGTACACATTACTAAACCTGAAACGTCCATCATCAATGTTTTCCAAACTTTTCTCCCCTATCCCTTCCTCCTTGTCTTCTTCTATATTTATAATGTGTACATGTATAGTTACTGTGCAGTTGCATAACTATTACAATAAACTTTTATATGAAACTCCAATAACTCGTGTTTTACTCAGTGTATTATCTCAACAGTATTTACTGGCGGGTCCTCTTGATGTGCTCCTTCTCCTATCTAATAATACACATGTCCCTCTATTATGCATTGAACATTACCCTTCCCATTCCTATACCCCCCTCCCCCCCCAGGAAAAACTAAATTTAAAGAAAATGACTACATATCAAAGAAGCAGAAGCAAACTACAATAGTCCACAACCGGATGCATCATTCCCCACGGTTTACCTCAGGGCTAACCACAACTCCAATTTCTTCTCTGTCCACAATAAATTAGCTGTTTTGGCTCAAAAAAACAGGAAATTTTTGTTTTGATAAGAAGTACAACATTTCACAGGAGATTTCAAAATAAAGTTGTTTGTTTGACAATTGTAGCCCAATTTTCCATGAGGGTTGAGTCCTTTTTTGGCCTTATCCAGTATCTCTGTGATGCTGTTGTTGAAAGGTATGTGGATGGTGACATTGCATATATGAATGGGTTTAAACCAGTTTTTTTTCCAGTTCCTTCCAAGTGGAGCTATCAGGACATTCCTTAGCATCCCTCCGGACTGGCCCAAGATTGGACTGATGGGTTGTGCACGCCTTCCAGCAGGTTGGAAGGCCGGTCCGGAGGGATTAAAGAAAAGCAAATTAGCAGGTAAGGTCTAATTTCTCCTTGAATAATATTAGTGATATCAGGAGAAACCTGGTGGACCCCACATTTAGGGATCCAGGAGGCTGAAAATTCATTGCACATCTTAACAAGGTAGGATCTAGTTCTTAGAAAACCGTTGAACCAGGCTACTACTGCTCCAGTTATTCCTATGTTGTCGAGCAGGATCATTAGTATTGTGTAATCTACTAGATCAAAGGTGCTTGACATATTGAATTGTAGTAGTAGTATTGACTGGCCTTGGCTTATTATTCTTCTGAATTTTGTGATCAGGATGGTTATGACTGTTTCAGTGCTATAGCACACTAGCTCAATCCTTAGGGTTTACCTTATACGTCTACGTGGACGACATTCAAATTCTTGCAACTGTAGATCACCCAACTCCTACCAGTATTAAAAATCTCAGTGACGACCTTTGCAAAATAACAAATTGGATACAAGAAAACTGCCTTATTATAATTCCTGAAAAATCTAAAGTTCTCTTATTTCACCAACCATTCTTCCAGTACTCTCCAAATGCCTATTACTCTTTAATCACCCAGTCCCTCAGCATTCGGTCACCCCCGCTGTGAGGGGGCTAAGCATTGCAGGGAGAAACCAGGTGGCATCTCAGGCTCTGTATGGCTCGGAGTAGCATCTGAAGGGACTCTTCAACCGCTAGTTCCTCTCAGATTTGGATTCTGAGCAGTCCCGTGTGATCTATCTTTTTAGATGGGAGGAGCTCTCGCATCTAATTGGTACTGTTTCAGAGTCCATTTGGCTCTCCAGAACTGCCGCCTGCTGACTCCTCTGAAGAAAACCCTCTTTTGAAGGGACTGATGTGGCCCCTGAAGCATTTCCCACTTACAAGGCACTCTCGTGCATTATGTTGGCATAGTGGAAGTCCCCAGATTGGGCTCTCAGGGGGACCATGGGCCTGGATCGCCTGTATCTATTTGCCCCTGAGGAGATGGAAGGGTACTGGAAGTGCCCCAAAGGCGATGCGCACTAGTCATAGCAGTCGCTAAAAAGACCTCTGTACTGGTGCTAGAGGTTTGTTCCTCAGGGAGCTCCATGAGAATGGAGTGGAGCAGCAACTTAGGCTAAGGTTTGCCTTTAGAGCATCTAGCTTGCAGGCCGCCTTCCATTGGGGACACCTGGCCCTGTGGGAGATACCTGGTTTAGGGCTATGCTGCATTGGTTGCAGCAGTTGCCAGAGTTCCCAAAGGTGACTCATCTGGAGTTGGGTGTGGCCTTCCTGACTGGCATCCTTTACAATCTGGTGCGTCTTTCTTCCTGGTCGCTAGCCTCCTCTGTATTAGGTCACACTTTGGTTATGCAATTGGACCTTGGACGTAGCTTCCATGTAGCTGCGCAGTCAACTGCCCTTTTGGGCCATCCCCCTGCTCACCTAGGGTTGCTTTCTGCCCTTAATACTCAGTTATATGCCCTTAACAAGACAATAAAGCTAAACTAGGCACACCCAATTAGTTTTGCTGCCTGGGAGCTATAGGGTAGGCCGGGGGGAAACACCCAAACACCTGGAGAGGTAAGTGAAGGATATAAGCAAGGCTTGGCCTCTCAAGCTTCTTGAACTTTGGCAGAAAGGTTTTCAGTGGTCCCTAGCAACTAGAAGTTCCTCCAGGAAGTGGACCAGTTTCAGGTGGGTCAGCACTTGACCCAGGCTTTATGTTGGGTTCCTTTCATGGTCTGAAAAGGTGTTAGAGATTCGGGTACCTCTGGTGGTGTGCCAGGCCCCTCAGTGGTCCCAGTAAGAGGCAAGTTGTCTTTCTTTCACCATGAGTGGGCCCACATCACCTTGGACCACTGTTCTGGAAATGATCAAAAAGGGTTATGCCCTGGAGATGGTCTGCAGCATCCCTGATGCCTTCATGGTGTCTTCCTGTGGCTCAGAGCTAAAGCGGTGTGCTGTTGCTCTTACTCTCCAGCATTCTTGTCAGTGGAGGAGGCTGAATAGTGGAGTGCCGCAGGAATCTGTACTAGGACTGGTTCTATTTAACATATTTATAAATGTTCTGGAAATGGAATGACAAATGAGGTGATTAAATTTGTAGATGACACAAAACTATTCAAAGTTGTCAAAACACAGATTGTGAAAAATTGCAGGAAGACCTTGGGCATCTCTATGGCAGATGAAATTTAATGTGGACAAATGCAAAGTGATAACATTGGGAAGAATAATCCAAATCATAATTACTTGATGCGAGGGTCCACCTTAGGAGTCAGCATTCAAGAAAAAAAAATCTAGGTGTCATCGTACATAAAATTCTGAAATTTGCCCAGTGTGAGGCGGCAACCAAAAATGCAAATGGATGTTAGGAATTATTTTGAAAGGGATGTAAAATAAGACTGAGAATATTATGATGCCTCTATATTGCTCCATGGTGCGACCTCACCTTGAGTATTTTGTTTAGTTCTTGTCGCCGTGTATCAAAAAAGATATAGTAGAAGTAGAAAAAGGTTCAAAAGAGTGACCAAAATGATAAAGGGGATGGAACTGCTTTCACACGAGGAAAGGCTAAAGAGGTTAGAGCTTTTCAGCCTGGAAAAGATAGCTGGGGGGAGGGGGGGGGGGGATATGATTGAGGTCTATAAAATCCTGAGTGGTGTAGAACGGGTAGAAGTAAATCGATTTTTCACTCTTTCAAAAAGTGCAAAGACCAGGGGACACTCAAATGACCTTTCTGAGCTCATTTGCAACTACCTTTAAATTAGTCCCTTATTTTTGTAACTCTGTTATCTATCTATACATTCCATTTTTGCTTACACCCTGTGCTGTCTATTAAAATGTTTTATTAATCTGGGGACACTTTTGGAATACCTTAACCCACAGAGCTTGTAATAGAGTACTTAATCTTACTGTTTGAATAGTTCCTGGCGGGACACATGGACAGAATCACTTTTGTAGTGTGGTTTGTTGTTTTTTTTGGTGGGGGGGCCTGTGGGTTGCTCGGGGGAGGGTTTCTTTTTAGTTCCTTTGTTTTGGCTTTACAGTTCACCGTGTTGAAAATATTTGTACCTTGGTTGGTTGTTTTGTTTTATTTTCTATTTTAATAAAAAGGATTTAAGCATAAAATGTCTTATTGTATACTAGTAAAAAAGGTCCGTTTCTGACACAAATGAAACGGGCGCTAGCAAAGTTTTCCTCGGAGTGTGTATGTTTGGGAGAGTATGTGAGAGTGACTGTGTGAGAGACAGAGTGAAAGTGTGTGTGTGTGAGAGAGAGAGTGAGTCTGGGTGTGTGTGTCTGTGAGAGTGTGTGTGTGAGAATGAGAGTGTGTGCAAGTGCGTATGTGAGACAGTGTGAGAGAGAGAGAGTGTGTGTGAGACATAGATTCTCTGTGAGAGTGAGTGTATGAGACCAAGCGAGTGTGTGAGTGACTGTGTGACACATAGAGAGTGAATGTGATACAATGTGAGACAGAGTGTGTGAGAGTGAGAGTCAGAAAGACATTGTATGTGAGAGAGAGAGTGTGTGTGTGACAGAGATACCTCCCTTCCTGTGTCTGTCTGGTGTCAGGCCCCCCCCCCCTCTGTCTCTGGTGTCTGAGATTCCCGCCACTGCACCCAAGCAATTGGTGTGCTGGAGGAGGGGGAGGGGGATGTTTTTTTTGGGGGGGGGGGTCAGGTTGGAAGAAGAGGGGTGCGGGGGGTTCAGGAAGCGCTACCAGATGCAAGTGAGAGAGTGAGTGTGTGGGGGGGGGGGGGGGTCAGGAAGCAATGTCAGATGACAGAGTGAGTGTGTGGGGGGGAGGAGGGCAGGGGGTTCAGGAAGCGCTGGCAGATGAGAGAGAAAGTGAGTGTGTGTGTATGGGGTTTCAGAAAGCGTTGCGAGATGAGAGAGGGGTTCAGGAAGCGCTGCCAGATGAGAGAAAGTGAGTGTGTGTGTGTGTACGGGGTTTCAGGAAGCGCTGGCAGATGAGAGTGAGTGTGTGTGGGGGGGGAGGGGGGTTCAGGAAGCGCTGGTAGATGAGAGATTGTGTGTGTGTGTTGGAGGGGTGTGTGTGGGGGTGTGTGTGTTGGGGGTTTCAGCTTGGAAGAAGAGAGGTGTGTGGGGGGGTCTGAAAGTGCTGCGAGATGAGTGAGTGAGTGTGGGGGGGCGGTTTATCAAGTGTTTGCACATGAATGTGTGTGTGGGGTGGGGGCTTCAGGAAGCGCTGCCAGATGAGCGAGTGTGTGTGTGTGGGGGGGGGGGGGTTCAGGAAGCGGTGCGATCTGAGAGACTGAGTGTGTGTGTGTGTGGTGGTGGGGGGGTTGCTACATGAGTGAGTGAGTGTGTGTGAGGGGGGCAGGGATTTCAGGAAGCGCTGCCAAATGAGAGAGAGAGTGTGTCTGTTGGGGGGGGCATTGAGGAAGTGTGGCCAAATGAGAGTGAGTGTGTGTGGGGGGGGGGGGGGGTCAGGGGTTTCAGGAAGCGCTGGCAGATGAGTGTGTGTGTTGGGGGGGCGTTGAGGAAGTGTGGCCAAATGAGAGTGAGTGAGTAAGTGTGGGGGGGGGGGGGTGAGGAAGCGCTGCCAGATGAGTGTGTGTGTTGTATGATTCAGTTTTTTTTTTTTTGGGGGGGGGGGAGAGGGAGGAGGGAGGAGGGAGGATGGAGGATGCTTTTAAGAAGGAATGAAGCGCCTCCTCCGTGCGATGCCCCCCGCCGCCATTCCACCCACGGCGATGCACCCGGCCGCCGCCGCCATCGCACCCACCGTCGCGTAGTTTTGCTGGAGGGGGACCCAAAATCCCGCCAGCAGAAGTCCTGTGTTGTGTGTGCTGAGTGAGTCTGAGTCCTCCAGCGATCTTCGGCGTTGCTAGCCTGTGCAGGGCGGGGTTCTGTGCGTCTGACGTCCTGCACGTGCAGGACGTCAGACGCACAGAAGCCCTGCCTGCACAGGCTAGCAACGCCGAAGATGACACCGTAGTCAGCAGACAGTACTTGTGCTGGTGGGGTTTCGGGTCCCCCGCTGGCAAAGCAACGTGAAGGTGGGTGGCTTAGGAGAGGGTTGTTGTGGGGGGGGGGGGGTGTTGGACCTCCTTCTTTTGACCTGCAACTTTGGGGGGGGGGCGGATCTACCAATCTGTGGGCGGGGCTTATACTTTTAGAGGTTTGGCGGGGGGGTGTTGGATGTCGGAACAGTGGTCTCCGGAGTCATGTGGACTCCGGAGCTTTGGAAGTGGTTTCCCTTTCCGCGGGTGGGTCGGCAGGGGGAGGAGTAGGGAAACACGCTCCGTGTGTTTCCCTACTGCTCCTCCCCCTGCATGGGTGCGATCCGTTTGTTTAGTTAAATTTTTTTTTCCGCCCTCGACGTCATGACGTTTGATGCGAGGGTGGGGCACGGGTCAGTGGGATGGCTTCACCACCATGAATCCACGAACCGTTCTGGGAGTCTGAGTGACTTCAGTGACGTCAGTGTCCTCAGAATGTTGAGGGTGCGTTTTATTATAGTAGATTGTGTTGACATTGTAGTATAGAATAGTATGCCATACTTTGTACTGTTTGAATTGTGTATAGCATATGTTTGAGTTGTTCTTGCTGTATACGGCCTTAATAAATTCCTTCAAAAAGACAGTAAATAAATCCTAATAAAATTACATGTAAACACTTTCAAAACAAATAGGAGCGTATCTGGATTTTAAAAGGTTTGGAGAAGTTCCTGGAGGAAAAGTCCATAGTCTGCTGTTGAAATAGACATGGGGAAGCCACTGTTTGCCCCAGGGTTGGTAACATGGAATGTTGCTACTAATTGGTTTCTGCCAGGTACTTGTGACCTGTCTTGGCCACTGTTGTAAGCTGGATACTGGGCTGCATGGACCATTCTTATGTTCTTATTGTCTCTAACTGGGGGCAGTGGAGCCCATCCCATTATCAGAACGGGGCCTTGGGCCTGTGAAATTTCAGTTTGGAATATATCCTGATACATATGGTATGGGGGAGTTGGATAATTGGGCATGAATTAGGGCCTCACATAGTTCAAAATGGGGAGCCTGGTCAAGCCTCAGCCTAATTTGAGCATGCCAAACTAAAGAGAAGATAATTAGTGGTGTTTCTATTTTCTTTTACATTTTCTTTGTGTGAAAGATTTTTAAGATATTTTTGGGGCGCTATTGTGAGTGGGTTTTTTGGGGGGAGGGGTTGGTAGGAGGTAGGGACATTTAGTTTGCTCATAGTATTTGTTGATCATAGACCGATGATGTAATAAGGTACCTATAGTGTAACATTATTAGCCCTATGGTGGTGCAGCAGCACACACTAGGGTTGCTTGAAGTGTTCTGATAGCCAGTGTGTTTAAACTGACAGTCTTCCATCTTCTCATCACTTATCCTTATTATAACATATTTTGAACTGAGCAACTGTAATTAGTGTGTGTAGATTTTTGGTGGCACTGTTTAGGATTTGTTTTATGCATGCATCATAGTTTTCTTTTGGGAGCTATGTATATTTGCTGGATTGCTTCTCAGAAATTTATATAGAAACCTTTTTGTTTTTAATTAGATAATAAAGACGCTCGTAGTAGCTCTCCTTCTGGCTGGAGTTGTGCCACTTCTGCTTGGGCTGCTGTTTGAACTGGTGATTGTTGCTCCACTGAGGGTACCGTTGGATCAGACACCTTTATTTTACCCTTGGCAGGTAAGTTAATGACTCCTGCGTATTGGGATGTTAGAACTCACCACTCAAAATGCAATATGTGATGTGATATTTTTTTCTTCAGATATGAGCATCTTTAATTGTCATACTTTTGGAGGCATGTAACAGGTTTCATATTTCAACATAGAAGTATCTTCCAGGTACTAGAGTTTTCTTTGGTTTCCAGCAAATAGTATCAACTTTTGGAACCAGCTGTCTTAGTTCTTTTTGCCCTAGGATTGGTAGCATGGAATGGTGCTACTTGTGTTTCTGCCAGGTACTTGTGTCCTGGATTGGCCACTGCTGGAAGCAGGATACTGGGCTGTGTGGACCATTGATCTGACCCAGTATGGCTGTTCTTGTGTTCTAAGTTCTTTTACACAAATACTTCCCTTTGGCACTGATAAAATAATACATTCATTTTTATTTTTGCTAATTGTGAACTGACAATTTTTCTAGTTCAAAGTTTCACATTGCTGCTTCCATTTGTTTGTTCTGTTTGCCAACCAAAATATTTTTTTAACAGTGCTTTTTTTGGGGATATGAGAATTTACGTTTCAGTATGTATGTAAAAGCTACACTCCTGGGAGAATTCTATGCAGCGCAGAATTCTGCATTTGCCTTGCTGTCAACGAAGGCAACAGAGGAACCAGAAACCCCAACCTGCTCTTCAACTAAAACCTAGGACAGAGTTTTGACTGCCTCCATTTATTCATTCATTCTTATATCCAGCATTATCCAAAACAAGCTTCAGTTCAATGTTTCTTATAGATAACAATATAACAAATTACATACATAGACTGTAGTGTTTAGTTAACAATTAATTGAGAAACATTCTTTGAACAAATGAGTTTTTAGTGCTTTCCTGAATTGAAGATTAGGTACTTATGCTTCTAATTTCTTTTGGAATTAGATTCTACCATTTAGAGCCTTGATAACTGAAACCAGTTGTATGAACAATCTTATAAATAACATTTTTACAGCTAGGTAAATGTAGAAGCAAATATTCTCTTGATGTTGGTTTTGCATTCCTAGCCGACAATACAGTTAGGTCCATCATGTAGTCTGGTGGCATAGAATTATAGCTGCCTACATAGATTGTATTGCAATAGTTCATTTTTCAAAGGGTCAGAGTTTGGATATGCAATCTGGAGGGATTCTTGTAAAATCAGCTTTAACCCTTTTTAGTTTCCACAATGTCTTAAATTTTCACAATGTCTTAAGTATCTTTGCTATGGCTTCATGTGCTTGGTTTTCAAAAGATGTTTGTCAAAAATGACTCCCAAGATTTTTAGTTGTGTATTTATTGGGTATATAGTTTGATCTATTATAAAATTTGGATAAGAGGTGTGACAGTATGGACTTGATAGAACCAGGAATTTTGTTTTTTCTCTATTATAGATTTTGAGTTTGAAAGTCATTGCCTACTGTTCCATTAAGTCTGTCCTTTCCTTATAATGTACAGTATCTCCGAGATATCATTAATAAAAGGAACATAAATCATAAAGTCTTCTGTATAGATGAAAGGGTTGAAACCCATATTTGTTAACTTCTTTTATAGAGGAGCCAGCCTGACCTTGAACAGGATTGGGGAAATAGATCCCTCTGGTACTCCACATTCTGAAATCCATAGAGTTGATATAATAGCATTCATTTTTACTTGGTATAATCTGTACTTTAGGAATCCCCTAAACCATTAATACACCGCACCACAAATTCCAGTATTATCCAGTAGTCTTATCAGTACTGTATGCTACACAACATTAAAAGCGCTAGGCATGTCAAATTGCAGTAATAGAATTTTCTGCCCCTTACTGATTATTTTCCTGAATCTTGTTGTTAATGTAGCTAGCACTGCTTCAGTACTATATTGTGACCTGAATCCAGACTCATGCAATATTGAGTAATTGGTTAGATATTCCATTAATTGTTGGGCTTCCAGTCCCTCTATAGTTTTTGAGGCGACTGGTCTATAATTTGTGACCTTGTTTCTTTTGAAATCGGTGTAAGTATAATGTTAACTTTATTTCCTGGGAAATGACCATTAGAGAATATGAAATTTATTTATTTATTGGGATTTATTAACCTTCTTTATGATGAGATTCATCCCAGGTGGTGAATCTCTTCATAAATGAAAATATAACCAGGATTCTGTCCATGCCAGATAACCTTCCAGTAGGAGGGAGGTTGACTTAAGTAAGCTGTTTGCCCTTTACAATCTGTCCCATCGAGTTCTAAAAATCCATGCACCACAGATGCAGAATTCACCCGTTAGCACCAGATTTCCCAACAAGGGTAGTTTATGGTTTATTAAATTTAAAAGTACAGTACAAGTTCAAAAATCCGGACTGCTCGGGGATCGGGTTGGTCCAGATGTTTGGATTTTTTGGATTCTCACGCCATACTTTTAAAATTCAAATTTAAGGAAAGATAAAGAGCTGAACAGGCAAATTTTTTTTTTGTTTTTTTGTTCCTGTCTACTGTATCTGTAGGGCTGCCAAGAGGGAGATTTTAGTACACACCCTCTAGACTGTTCCTCGTACAGCACAGCACCTCCAGTTTCCTTCCCCCTCTTACTTCCCACACCTGGCCCTGCCCACGACTCTGTAATTCTGAAGTCTTCAATGCTGTTGTGCTAGCGACAGCCTTACTTACAGGCTGCCTCTGGCATTCACTGGCCTTTCCCCTCTGACCTGTCCCACTCTTTCTGATGCAACTTCCTGTTGTTCGAAGGGCAGGACTGGTCAGAGTGAAAGGCATAGTGCATGCTAGAGGCAATCTATGAGTAAGGCTGCTGGTGCAGCAGCACCAAAGACTTCAGAACAGGTGAGAGTAAGACAGAACTGCAGGCAGGGCCACGTGTGGCGAGAAAGACGCCGCCGGACCAAAGGCTTCAGAACAGGTGAAAGAGAGATTGAGAGCAAGTGGGCAGGGCCAGGAATGGAGGAACAAGGAGAAGGAGAATGTGCAGTCTGGATTCTCAGGTAGTCCAGAAACTGCAATAAAGACATTAAAAAAAAAAAAAAGAGGGCTGGAGAGGAGAGAGAGGATTGTATGAGGTGGTACTGGGAATAGAGGAGGATGATTACCAATATAATAAACACAGCATGTGTGTTGTCTGAGGACAATCGCTGCCAAAATATACAAAAAATGCTAGTGTTGTGATGCTACTAAAGTCATATTTGAAGAACGTAGGAAAAATGCCAGTTAAAAACAAACCACAAATATTTGGGGAAATTGTAGAGCTGCGTCCATAGGGAGAACTACCATTGCAGCAGGCTGTGACCTGAACAGACCTAGGACGGACCCCTCTGATGTCAAAGAAAACCGTCTTTGAGATAAAAAGCAGTGGCAGTCACAGGTTTACAGAGTCGTGGGAAGAAAGAGGGGGAAGGAAACTGGAGGCGCTGTGCTGTACGGGGAACAGTCTAGAGGGTGTGTACTAAAATCTCCCTCTTGGCAGCCCTACAGATACAGTAGACGGCCAAAAAAAAATCAACAAAATTTGCCTGTTCAGCTCTTTATCCTTCCTTAAATTTGAATTTTAAAAGTATGGCGTGAGAATCTAAACATCTGGACCAACCTGATCCCCGAGCAGTCCAGATATTTGAACTTGTACTGTACTTTTAAATTTAATAAACTATAAACTACCCTTGTTGGGATATCTGGTGCTAAAGGGTGAATTCTGCATCTGTGGTGCATGGATTTTTAGACCTCGATGGACAGAGATTGTAAAGGGCAAACAGCTTACTTAACCTTCTAGTAGGAGGGTGGTTGACTTATCTGGCATGGACAGAATCTTGGTTATATTTTCATTTATGAAGAGATTCACTGCCTTGTACATTTGCCACTTTTCTCTTCATGTCCACCATCTGTCTGCTGTCCCAGGTTCAGCACCTCTTTACCTCTCCGTGCCCTCTCCCTTCCTTATTCCCCCCCCCCCCCAATTAATCTCTTTCTTCCTAACCAGCACCTCTCTTCCTCATTGCTCTCCCCAATGCAGTACCACTCTCTCTCCCTTCCTGATGCAGCACCTCTGTCCCTCCTTGCCCCCACCCCTAATACAGCACCTCTGTCCCTCCCTACCCCTCCTGATACAGCACCTCTCTCCCTCCTTGCCCTCCCATTCAGTATGTCTCCCTCGTGTTGGTACCCACTGCCCCAATGCATCACTTCTCTCCTTCATTGATCTCCATCATGCAGTTCCTCTCTCCCACCTTGCCACCCCATGCAGTACCTCTCTCCCTCCCTCCCTTGCCCCCCCCATGCAGCACCACTTTTCCGCCATGCCTCTCTTGATGCAGCACATCTGTCCCTCCTTCCCCCCCCCCATGCAGTACCTGACTGTGGTCCCTTGTTGCCCCCCACCACCACTACAATGCAGTATTTGCCTACCTCATTCCCCCACCCGAACCAGAATCTCTCTGCTTTCTCCCTCTTTGTCTCCCCCCCCACACACACATGCGCCTCCAAGCACCAGCTGGCGTAGGGTTTGCAGCAGGAAGGGTGCCCTTGTTTGGCGCACAGCCTGCTGATCATAAGGGAGGAATGCAGGAGACCCTCATTTGCACGCAATTAGCGGTCAGAGCCAGCGTGTTCATTTCATACGCTTGCCGGCTCTGATCCTGGGGCACAGGCAAACGGATGCTATTCCAGTGCTAATGGCCTCTAGCCGCCCGTGTTTGCTTCTGATCACCTGCCCATGAGGGTGATTTTCTGCTTTCAGAAATACTGGTACCTTTATCTAGGGCAATTATATCTAGAATACCCTTTAAGGGACCCATTACGCAATATGACAGCAACTTCCACATGTAAAGATGAAAAGTTTTTCAAAAGTAGAACCCACTTTTTACCCACAAAACTTGGTCTAACAATCTTCTTACCACAGTAGTAGGAACCTGATTGTAATGTTTGTTTTGGTGCATACTTTAAAGCTAATACATTAATGATCAGATCACCCCATAGGGGTTATAGTGGAATTAATATTAAAGCCAACATCAAATTCATCTAGAAAATAAATAAGTCAAGCATATGTCCAACCAAATGCCTAGTTCCTTGTACTATTTTTCAAAGATCTAAAGCAGAAAGAGCATTAGACATGATTATGTTCTAGAAATGACTGAGATGGAGGATCAACAGGAATGCTAGTCTCCCAATATACATAACCTTGTCATGTCAACAAAGAGAAATGCAGTTGTATCCATTAGAGTTGAATGATCTGTCCTAAGAAATCCAGTAGGAAAATAAATGCATAAAGCACTGTGTGAATTATCTATCAAGATCTATCTACTGGGCTATCATTTAGCGCCTTATGTTTAACAAATCCCATCTCTGATCGAGAAATTATTTATTCTTCTGTATTAGCATGAAAAGTAAACATATATGATTTTCCTATAACAGGACTGGGCTCTTGGAGTACTACATGCTAAAATAATTGCTGCTATAACTCTCATGGGACCTCAGTGGTGGTTGAAAGCAGTGATCGAACAGGTAAGAAAAGAAAACATTACCTTTCATTTGTTAACAGTGCTTCTGAGATACGCATGTCAAAAATTTCAAAATATTTTTTCTTAACTTTTGAATATTTCTATATAATTGTTCTTTGCATAGGATAGATCACTGAAACTCATACTTCAATGCATTTTGAATTCTGTATGTTAGACAACAATATGAAAATGTACAATGATGTGAAGATTTTTACAAAGCATTGTATCTAAGTTAACTAGCATGGTATTCAAACTACTACATTCACAGAAATAACCAGGGTTAGAAAACCACTTGTTGCTAGGTTGATCAGGTGCCCAAGAGTCTGTGCCAGCTGCAGGCGTCAAAGAAGGAAGAACAATGACTGTTGAGCTGGAAAGAACAGCAAAAGATCTGGGCCATGTGATCTCTATAGAATTCTGTGTCTGGGCTGAAAGAAAGGGGCTGGGACTAAGAGGCGAGTCACAGGAGGGCTTGGTTTCTGGTAGAATAGCCTGGAATGCAGTTTTGCCACTTCTTTTCAGATTCCAGAGCAGTATGGATATTCTGTTCCAGGCCCTCTCTCCCATGCAGCCTGCAGGAGGGAAGGAGTTGATCCTGGAGCAGAACAGAGAAGTCATTCTGTTCTCTAATCCGTTGGTTCTCTAATCTGTCAGGGACCACCAGCCAGTTGGGGTTTCAGGATATCCCTAATAAAAATGATTATATTAAAGAAACCACCTACATAACACTAAAACATGATTATAGTAACTTTATTAAATAGGTTATAAAATCATCCAACAAATGTTTCCCATCCAGTTGGTTGGTATCGCTCCAGGAGAGAGATCATCCAGCTAGCATAATCCACCCTGAAGTGATCCGTATCTTTAACAAACTGTGTATCAGTCTAGACTCCTGATGATGCCAGTTTAGGCAAAACACGGTGCTGTGTAGAGTCCAGACCAATGTTGGGTTTCAGTTATAAATCTGAGTGTTTGCCAACCCTTGGAACTTCAAATATCTTTTAGATGACGCATGGATTAAATAAATACTGTGGAATAAGATACACTAATGTTGGATCAATAGCAACATCATAGAGAATTTGTGGTGATGTACTCAGCAGTGGCAATAACACCAGTGTTTTGTAAATAGTTTTTTAGTTGAACTCGACCAGCTATTCATTTTCTTGGATTATTTGAGAACTTTACAACTGATTATGTGATCAGTAGAGACTTAGTCTATGTTTTGCTTCAATTTGGTTATAGGTAAGAAAAGATAGATATTACCACTTTACTAGTAAATTGTGAACTTGGTTCTTATTGATTTAATTATAATGAATATGCATTAGACAGATTTGCATATAATGGAGGTGACAGACGTGCAAATCTGACATATGCATATTCACTAGGGATATTTGTAAAATCTTGACTGGCTGGTGGTTCCCTAGAACAGCTTTGAGAACCACACAGTATCGCCAAGTAGTACTTGTACAAAAACAAGTGTTTTGCTGAAAAAGTAAGTCTAAAACAAGGGATATCAGTTTTAAAAAAAACAAAATAAGCCCAATTTTTAAAAAATGATGTGAAGTTTAATCATACACTAAAACACACTTTAAAACATTAAACATATTGATGTGTACATCAATTGCATGTTCTCAGCCCCTCTTCGGTTATTGGAAAAGTAATGGAAGCGATGCTGAAGGAAAGGATAGTGAATTTCCTAGAAGCAAATAAGTTGCAAGATCAGAGACAACATGGTTCTACCAAAGGTAACTCGTGCCAAATGAATCTCATTGAATTCTTTGACTGGGTGACCGGAGAATTGCATCATGGACGTACTATAGACATATTCTTCTTAGATTTCAGCAAAGCTTTTGACACGGTTTCCACAGAAGGCTCTTGAATAAACTTGACTGGCTGAAGATAGGACCCGACATGGTGAACTGGATTAGGAACTGGTTGACGGACAGCCGCCAGAGGGTGGTGGTTAATGGAATTCGCTCGGATGAGGGAAAGGTGAGTAGTGCAGTGCCTCAGGGATCGGTGCTGGGGCCGATTCTGTTCAATATATTTGTGAGTGACATTGCCGAAGGGTTAGAAGGTAAAGTTTGCCTTTTTGCGGGCGATACTAAGATTTGTAACAGAGTGGGCACCCGGGAGAGAGTGGAAAACATGAAAAAGGATCTGCGGAAGCTAGAAGAATGGTCTAAGGTTTGGCAATTAAAATTCAATGTGAAGAAATGCAAAGTGATGCACTTAGGGAGTAGAAATCCACGAGAGACGTATGTGTTAGGTGGGGAGAGTCTGATATGTACGGACGGGGAGAGGGATCTTGGGGTGATAGAATCTGAGGATCTGAAGGTGACGAAACAGTGTGACAAGGCGGTGGCCGTAGCTAGAAAGTTGCTAGGCTGTATAGAGAGAGGTGTGACCAGCAGAAGAAAGGAGGTGTTGATGCCCCTGTATAAGTCTTTGGTGAGGCCCCACCTGGAGTATTGTGTTCAGTTTTGGAGGCCGTATCTTGCTAAGGATGTAAAAAGAATTGAAGCGGTTCAAAGAAAAGCTATGAGAATGGTATGGGATTTGCGTTACAAGACGTATGAGGAGAGACTTGCTGACCTGAACATGTATACCCTGGAGGAAAGGAGAAGCAGGAGTGATATGATACAGACGTTCAAACATTTGAAAGGTATTAATCCACAAACGAACCTTTTCCATAGATGGGAAGGCGGTAATGAGAGGACATGAAATGAGATTGAAGGGGGACAGACTCAAGAAAAATGTCAGGAAGTATTTTTTCACTGAGAGAGTGGTGGATACTTGGAATGCTCTCCCGCGGGAGGTGGTGGAGATGAAAACGGTAACGGAATTCAAAAATGCGTGGGATAAACATAAAGGAATCCTGTTCAGAAGGAATGGATCCTCAGAAGCTTAGCGGAGATTGGGTGGCAGAGCCGGTGGTGGGAGGCGGGGCTAGTGCTGGGCAGACTTCTACGGTCTGTGCCCTGAAAATGGCAGATACAAATCAAGGTCAGGTATACACAAAAAGTAGCACATACGAGTTTATCCTGTTGAGCAGACTGGATGGATCTGCAGGTCTTTCTCTTCCGTCATCTACTATGTTTATCTATGTCAGTCAATCAAAATATCAGTATTGTCTGCATTGTTGCAATAAATCTCAATGGAGCCAACTCAAACACTGGCTACAATGAAAGACTTACAAGCATGCTTCTCCCTTTGCTCCCCATCTGCGGTCTATCATATTTCCCTCCACTCCACTTCCCTGCCCGCTGTCCGGCCTCTGCTCTATCCTTTATTCTCACACTGCCTCTCTCCTAAATCCAGCCACTAGGTGTCACTGTTTCATAACTACTGGTATTCCTTCTTTCTCCTGATTTTTTTTTTTCCCAGAGACACAACATGGAGAGTCACAATACAAAATAAAACGTATGTAATTTAACTGTAGAAGCCAAACCCCAACAGATGGATGGATGAATGTTCTCAGAAGAACTATAGACATTCATAGATGATTAAAGGTCCCTTGAAAACTCGGTGAAAAAAAATCACCAGTTCTGCATACGCATCCTAAATTCCTATGAAATGTATTCACTCTTTTTCAACTCGGTGAGGAAAATCATGCTTCCTATTTTTTACCTTCATTATGTGCCCTTTCCAGAGCTTCCTTTCAGTTGAAAGAGATTTGTCCCCTGTGTATTTCTGCCACTCAGGTATTTAAATGTATCATCACCCCTCCCACCTTTCTTCCAGCGTATACATATTGAGATACTTAAGTCTCTCCCCATACACCTTATGCTGAAGACCACTGGTCCATTTTAGTAGTCACTATCTGGACCGACTCCATCCTGTTTATATATTTTTAAAGGTGCAGACTCTAGAACTGTACATAGTATTGTAGACCCCTCATTCTATAATAGGTTGCCTAAATTTAAATGCCTTTTCCATGCTTAAACTTATAGAATAGTGCTTTCCATGCAGGTAACTGTACTCTGCTTGTAAATGGCAGTAGCACACCTAAGTTCTATTCTGTAGTTATGCTGTAAAATGTCATAGATCATAATTTGTTAGTAGGGTGTTCACAGGGTAGGGACATAGGCAGGGCCACCATTTATGCAGACTATTAATAGAATACTATAGGTTGATCCTTTATTTTATTTTAACATTTTTTTTTTTATTGATGACTCAGCAGCAATACAGTACAGTAGCCTTCAAAGCTACAGCAAATATTACAACCAATAAATGAACAACTTGCAATATTACATGAACAGCAGTCATCACATTTTATTTTAACTCCTATCTTATCTAATATCTACCCCCCCTTTAACCAAACCCTCTGTATTCCCCATTACTGCCCACCCACCTCTCCCCCCCACCTCCCCTTCCCCCTCCCCCTTAACCCCCCCCCCCCCCCCCCCCCCCCCCCCCCCCCATTCCAGGCTGCTCTCAGCTCTTGTAATGAAATTGGAATCACCATTCCGTTAACCAAGTCCCTTAGCTAACTTTGCTGGGTTTAAGCTCAAGCGGTTCAAAATGGAACTGCGGGCCTTAGGAGCCAGGGTATTAATGTATGGCTCCCATATTTGGTAAAATCTACGTTGCGATTTAGGCTTGTAGTAAGAAGCTCTCAGCTCCATCAATAGCAGCGCTTGCCATCTGTTGCGGCATTGCCAATATGACGGTGCTTCCAATTGTACCCAGTTTACTAGGATGCATTTCTTCCCCACTACACATGCTTTGTAAATTAATAAGTTATGACAGACCCCTCAGCAAGTCAACCCCCAAAATGGCTGTCTCTGGTGTTAATGTCACGTTTCGACCCAAAATGCCCCCTAAAAATGTCTCTATCTGCGACCAATATTCATGGATCGCTTCACAGGCCCACATTGCATGATAGTAAGTGTGATAGGAATCTCCACATCTGCCACAAGTGGCTGAATCTGCTCTGCCCATTTTAAACAGTCTCGACAGTGAGGTATACGCCCTATATATACTTCTTCCTTGGCATTCCCACAGTTCAGCACTGCTAATCCTGTTATTTGTCTCATGCTACACAACAGTGATCCTGTAGTGATCTGTTTCTGTATGTCTGCCGTCCATCTCTCCGCCAATTTTCCCAGATTCTTTATTGGCCAACTTTGTAGCAATCTTTTGTGCAGCACCGAGATGGAGGCCGGATCTGTCGTTGGCATTTCATAGAGTTCTTTAATTTTGGAGGGCACATCAACTTCCAATAACTGTGAAGGCAAAGTGGCAATATAGTGAGAAAGTTGTTTGAAAGCATATATATCTGCCCACTCAATAGAGGTCAGATTCAAGGACTCCAGTGGCTTAAGGCGCCCTGCCTGGTCTACAAAATCATCTACCATAGTAAATCCCTTTTCACACCAGCTTCGCATACGCGTGTTCTCTATTCCTGGTTTAAAAACTCCATTACCCCTAATGGGTAAGAGCCTGCTAATGTGTGCATCAAAGGACCAGAGTTTTGCTAGTTCTCCCCAAATCGTTCGCAGCGGTTTCACTAGATTACTCCTACAAATATGTACAGGCAGATCTAAGGCTGCCGCCTGTAATATATAGTTTAAATGTAGGGGACACATTCAATCTTCTTCCATCTGCAGTGGGGTATAACGAGATGACCCCTGCAGCCAGTCTCCCAAATGTCGTAATAAACAGGTTCTATTGTATCTCCAGAAGTTCAGTATACCTAGCCCTCCTCTGTTCCACCCCTCCATCATTCCTGTCATACTAATCTGTGGCTTTCTTATTCCAGATAAATTTTGATAGCAAGCCAAGCAATTTATTCCAGTCCCTTTTAGTGAGGCACAACGGCAAAGTCTGAAAACAATAAAGCCACTTAGGAAATATAATCATGTTAAACAGTGATATTCTACCCAATAGTGACACTGGCAGCTCTGCCCATCTTTCCATCCATAACTTAGTGCTAGAGAGAGAGCAGCTTGTCAGTATTCAGTTTATACAGCCTTTTCGGATCTCCTGGTAGTTGTATACCTAAGTACTTAAATGTATCTCTCGTTACTTTTAATGGGCAATTGATCTGAGACCACTCTACATCTGAGATATGCAGGGGCTGAACTTCAGATTTATCTAAATTATTACGGAAGCCCGAGTAGTCCTCAAATTCTGTAAATATCTCCAGAAGCGCTGCCAAGGAGATCCGAGGCTCCTGCAGTATCACCAATAAATCATCCGCAAAGGCTGCTATTTTAAAGTGCTCGCTTTCCTGCCTCTACCCTCTTCACCTCTTCCATACTCAGGATATCTCTAATTAGGGGATCCATCACCAAAACAAACAAAATAGGGGAGAGGGGACAGCCTTGTCTCGTGCCTCTTGCTATGGGAAAGGAGTCCAAAACTATTCCATTAACAGCTACCTCCGCTACTGGCTATATCCTCTAATTCCATATGCCTCCAGTGTTGCATACATGAAGTCCCAATTAACACGGTCAAACGCTTTTTCAGCGTCAAAGCTTACTCGGAGCGAGGGCTTACAGATCCTGTGTATTTCCTCCAGTGTTAATAATATCTTTCTCAAACTGTGTGCTACTGATCGCTTTCGAACAAATTCTATTTGCGGCTCCGCTATCAATGACTGTAATACTCAGCCAGCCTGTTCGCCATGATTTTGGCAAGCAACTTTGCTTCATACGGTAGCAGGGAAATAGGTCAGTATGAACCCGCTCTATCCGGGTCTCTGCCTGGTTTTAACAGCACAATTATCTGAGCTTTCCGCAGTGTATCCGGCAATTTCCCTGCCACCACTATGGCATTAAACACCACCGTCAGACAGGAGGCTATATCATTTATCATCAGTTTGTAAAATTCAGACGTATAGCCATCTGTCCCCAGTGCTTTACACAGTGGGCTAGCTCTGATACACCACCTCACTTCTTCCTCAGTAATCTCAGCATTAAGCATAGCTTGCTGCGCTTCCTTTATCTGAGGGAGCTCCTGGCCTGCTAAATAAGAAGTCGCATCAAGCCCTTCACCTGCCAAAGGTGAATATAGATTAGCATAAAAAATTTTAAACACCTTGTTAATATCCACATTTGTATGAGAATAAGAGCCCTGCTCATTTGGAACCCTAGTTACATACCTACTCCCCCCTACTTGATTTACCAAGCGTGCCAACAGTCTGCCCTGTTTATTAGCATGTTGATAAAGCTGGAAACAAAAATATGTTATTGACTTTTATGTTCTCACCTGAATCATTTGATTTAGTTCCACTTGTGATGCCAGGAGTTTAGTCTTATTCCCTACCGTCGGTGTACGCCCATATATCTGCTTTTCCCTTCCTACCCGGAGCTCTAACCGCACCAGCTCTGCATCTTTCGCCCTCTTTTGATACACTGAATACGAGATAATGTGCCCCCTCAAGACCACTTTTGCTGCTTCCCAAAAAAGGATCGGGTCCCTATTATAACTTTCTTGATTGCATGCTACGTATTCTCCCCATTTCTCCTGCATAAACAAGAGGAACTGAGGATCATAATATAGTGTTTTGGGAAATTTCCATCGAAATCCTATCTTCTCCTCTTTGCTCCAATCCAACATCACCTAAATCATCGCATGATCCGACACTGCAGTAATATCAATCTCTGCTTACGTTAACCTAGACGAAATGTTCCCTGATATTAATAGGTAGTCAATACGCGATTGCATACCGTGAGCTCTAGATAAGTGAGTAAAATCACGGGTACTAGGATGCAACAGGTGCCACGAGTCCACGAATTCCAGGGCAGAGCAGATCCAGGGTATTCCTCTGACAAGGTTCACAGGAGCCGCCCTTATGGGACCCGTACTGTCCATCATAGGGTCGGACACCAAGTTAAAGTCCCCTCCTATTATGATTGGGGTCTGATCAAAAGTATGCATCTGTTTAATAATTCTCTGAAAAAACTTTGTCGTATTGATTTAGCGCATACAGGTTTACCAACAGTAACGGCTTATTCAAAATGATATGCTGAATTATGTATCTACCCTTGGGGTCTATAACACTATTATTCAAAACATATTGTGTCCCTTTCCTGAACAGAATAGCTTCACCTGCTCTTTTATTTTGGGCGGGACTATCCACCATCTCCTTCACCCACCACCTGCATAGCTTCTGATGTTCAGTTCCACTTAAATGGCTTTCTTGCAACATAACGATATTCGCTTTTTGTCTATTTAAGGCCTGCAACAGCTTAGCCCGCTTAACTGGTGATGAGATACCACCTACATTCCATGGAATTATTTTGACCATCTGGTCAGGCCTCCGTATGTACATTATAGTACAGTCACTGTTGTTCCCTGCCCCCCCCCCCCCCCAATCGTCACCTGCCAGAATATCCATGTAGCGTCCCAATTTCTCTCATTACCATGTATCAGGCTGCCTGGAATGACGCCCTCCCCCCCGCCCTCTCAAGACTATCCCATCCCTACCCCATCCCGCAAACCCATTTGAACTCCTAGACGAGTTCATCACGTTTAGGCACCTCATACCTCCTCCCCTTCACGAAACCGAAGGGCCCACACCTAACACAACAAAATACTCCATCCCCGTATTCCCCGCTCCTCTATGCCTCAACACCTATCTCTAACACACTGTTATTCTGATTTATTCCAGCTCATCGCTGATTAAAACGTAAGCTCTTGTGATACCCTGGTCTTTACCAAAGAAATCCCCCAGTTATAACAAAATATGGGGATTACTTCTCAAGGAGGCGGGGTTCCTATATATTAAATACATGCCTCTCGAATGAGACCTAACACTGAACATTTTAACAGTAACATAGCAATATCCCTCCCCATGTCAAGAACCATTGTTAGAAACTCCCTCCCGTATTGTAAAACACAACTGGTTGAATATGAAAACCTGCAGTCCAGGGTTATAAGCTGTACCCGTGTACTCCCTTGTTGCATATGCAGTGACAGCTATTCTTTGCTATTGGAACACAGTCTTCTGGGCCACTTCACTAGGTTGTTATCCAGCAAAATGCAAGAGCCATCCGTCCTCTAATATTCCTCAGGTCCTTATCAAACTAGTAGTTCGCTGTCAGGGAAAACACTCCTTCAGAGTATCTTATAATGAAAAGTTAAGATCGAAACTTATTTCCAGCCTCGGGCTCAAACTTCAAACCCGATCAGCGACGTATCAGTTTTTTCTCACCCTCTCTGGCTGTAGTCAGCCTCCTGCCATTCCCGCCAGTTTTTCACTCTGTTACAGTAGGTGTTAGGGCCTTAATGAAGTCTTTAGCTGCCTGTACCGTCTCCAAAGTTTTTTCAGTCCCATCTTGAAAGATCTTTAGTTTGGCTGGGTTTATTAAAGGAAATTTGATCTTTCGATTATAAAGCTCTGTACACATCGGCGCAAAGGCTCTTCTGGCAGTCGCTACCTTTGTGGAATAATCTTGAAAACATAAAATATGCTTGCCTTCATGCTGCAGCTGCTGTCCCAATCTGAGCGCTTTCACAATCGCTTGCTTATGTCCGTACTGCAAGATTCGCAGTATCACCACTCTCGGTCTATCCCCTGCCGCTCTCCTCGGTCCCACCCGATGGGCCGTCTCGATTCAGAGCGGTTCCTTTAAGTTGTTGAGCTGCAGTTCTTTGGGGAGCCAGCACTCCAAATAGTCCACGAGTTCAGGGTCCTTAAGTTGTTCCGGGAGACTCGATCTATTTTCTAAATCTTCTAATTTTTGTTCCAGATCGTTCACTTTAGAGCGCAGGGCCTCCGTTGGTTCCGCTGCCTCCGTCATACGATCCTCGATGTCACTAATCTGCTGCTGCATGTGGTCTAGATCTAAATGAAATCCGTCCAGCCGTTCATGTGCAGCTTCAGCTCTGTCAAACAGCGCCTGTAGTTTTTTATCCAGGGCAGCTTCCAAGACCGCTGTGATGTTATTTCAGCCATCCACGCTGAACTCACCGAGGTAGGAAGTTGGCCTGGTGCCTCCGCCATTTTAGATTTGGCCCCTTTGATCTCTTTCTCTTTTTTTTTCTGCGCTTTCGAGGTCATCTCAGCGCATTCGGGAGTTGTACTCTGTCTCTCCTTCACTTCTGATTATTCCACCACTCTGACCCGGTGTCAGCCCTTTGGTTTAGCTGATTATAGCAAGATTTTAGGGAGGAAGTGTGGGAGCTCCGCTTTCCAGCGTCTTCACTCCACCATGGCACCACGTGACCTCCCTAGGTTGATCCTTTATTGTAAACTGCCATGTTGCCTGTGCTGAGGCTAACCTGCGGTACATAACTATTGCCATACTGGGACAGACCAAAGGTCCATCAAGCCCAGCATCCTGTGTCCAACAGTGGCCAATCCAAGTCACAAATACCTGGCAAGATCCCAGAAAAGTACGAAACATTTTATACTGCTTATCCAATTTAAGTCTATGGACTTTTCCTTTAGGAAGCCGTCCAAACCTTTTTTAAACTCTTCTAAGCTAACTGCCTTTACCACATTCTCTGGCAACTAATTCCAGAGTTTAATTACACGTTGAGTGAAAACTTTTCTCAGATTCATTTTAAATTTACTACTTTGTAGCTTCATCGCATGCCCCCTAGTCCTAGTATTTTTGGAAAGCGTAAACAGATGCTTCACGTCTACCCGTTCAACTCCACTCATTATTTTATAGACCTCTATCATATCTCCCCTCAGCTGCTATTTCTCCAAGCTGAGGAGCCCTAGCCACTTTAGTCTTTCCTCATAGGGGAGTCATCCCATCCCCTTTATCATTTTCATCGCCCTTCTCTTCAACTTTTCTAATTCCACTATATCTTCTTTGAGATGCGGCGACTAGAATTGAACACAATATTTGAGGTGCGTTCGCACCATGGAGCAATACAAAGGCATTATAACGTCCTCATTTTTGTTTTCCATTCCTTTCCTAATAATACCTAACATTCTATTTGCTTTTGTTAGTCACAGCAGCACACTGGTTTCAACGTATCATCAATGACGACACCTAGATCCCTTTCTTGGTCTGTTACTCCTAACGTGGAACGTTGCATGACGTAGCTATAATTCAGGTTCCTCTTTCCTATATGCATCACATTAAACTTGCTCACATTAAACATCATCTGCCATTTAGACTCCCAGTCTTGTAAGGTCCTCTTGTAATTTTTCACAATCCTCCCGCAATTTAACGACTTTGAATAACTTTGTGTTGTCAGCAAATTTAATTACCTCACTAGTTACTCCCATTTCTAGGTCATTTATAAATATGTTAAAAAGCAGCGGTCCCAGCACAGAGCGCTGGGGAACCCCACTAACTACCCTTCTCCATTGAGAATACTGACCATTTAACCCTACTCTCTGTTTTCTATCTTTTAGCTAGTGTTTAATCCACAATAGAACACTATCTCCTATCCCATGACTCTCCAATTTCCTCTGGAGTCTTTTTATTTATTTATTTATTTATTTATTTATTTATTTTTGTTTGTTCGTTGCATTTGTATCCCACATTTTCCCACCTCTTTGCAGGCTCAATGTGGCTTACATAGTACCGTAAACGGTGTTAACCGATTCCGGTGTAAACAAATACAAGGTGTGAACAATATCAAGGTGATATGGTAGAGTGAGGTACATGTATGGTAAAGACAATTGGGGAGAACTTAGGGAGGGAGAGGAAGAGTTTAGGGTATGTCCATTAGGGTCTTTGGTTACGTTGTGTCACAAATGTCCAGGTTTTTTATGTTGGGTCGGTGGGGTATGCTCTTGTGAAGAGGTCTTCTTTTTTTTTTGTGCTTTCCGGAAGTTTGAGTGGTCAAGTTTGGTTTTTACTGCTTTTGGTAGTGTGTTCCACAGTTGTGCGCTCAAGTAGGAAAAGCTGGATGCATAAGTGGATTTGTATTTAAGTTCTTTGCTGCTTGGGTAGTGGAGGTTTAGGTATGAACGTGCTGATTTTATGGTGTTTCTAAGTGGCAGGTCAATGAGGTCTGTCATGTATCCCGGTGCATCGCCGTAAATGATTTTATGAACGGTCGTGCAGATTTTGAAAGTGATACATTTCTTAACTGGAAGCCAGTGCAGTTTTTCTCAGAGTGGTTTGGCGCTGTCAAAATGCGTTTTTCCGAATATAAGCCTTGCTGCTGTGTTTTGGGCGGTCTGCATTTTCTTTATAATTTGTTCTTTACATCCCGCATAGATTCCATTACAGTAGTCTGTGTGGCTTAGTACCATTGACTGTACCAGGTTGCGAAATATTTCCCTCGGGAAGAATGATTTCACTTGTTCTAGTTTCTACATTGAGAGAAACATTTTTTTTATGGTTGAGTTGACTCAGTTTTGATGCCTGGTCGGACTGATTGATTCCCAGTGATGGTGTGCTATAGATAATATTTTTAGCTGTGAGTAACAGCTCCTGAGGACGCCTATTGAGCGAAACACATGATTGGTACGCCAATTGAGCGAAACAGATTGTTTGTGTCGAGCTGAAAATAAGCTGAAGCTGAGCTGAAAATGAGCTGAAGCTACACGATCAATAAGAAGGATTTTGAGCTGGACAAGGAGTTGAAACTATTGGATGTGAAGAGCCTTGTTGGATTGGTTACTAGATTTCAGACTGTTGGAGGTCAGTTTTATTCCGTGGTGAAATTAATGCCCTGCAGTGGGACAACATCGGATGTTGAATGCTGTTGAAACATTAAAGGTTTGGACACTAGGATGTTCTCCCACGGGATGATCTGACAGACTGATGCCTTTTTGGCTTTTTGATCTTTTGGTTCTTTGGTTTTTATGGGTAATGAATGTATGAATGAATGATGAATGGTCATGATATATTTTTATATATGAGATTTTGAGATGTGTATTTATAGAATAATTTGAGTGAGTAATCATTGTTTATATTCAATATTAATAAAGATGATATGTTAACTATATATAAAATATTTACGTTTTCCTAATTTGTAGTTGTTAGGTTTTCACTATACCAACAATGAATATGCATGGAGAGATTTACATGCAGTAAAGGCAGTGCATACAAATTTCTCATGCATATTCGTTGTGGTTATCTTGAAAACCAGACTGACTTAGATTGTCACAAGGACTGAGCTGAAAACCCCTGATGTAGATGTTATGGTGTTCTATCTCCTCCATACTAAAAGAAATAACTCTGTTATGTGGTTGTCTTGTAGGTTTATGCAAATGGTATTCGTAACATCGACCTATATTACATAATTAGAAAACTGGCAGCACCAGTCATCTCTGTGCTTTTGCTTTCCCTTTGTGTCCCCTACATCATAGCCGCTGGTATTGTTCCATTGCTAGGTATGTATGTATCTTCCAGGTAAATGGACAAATCATGGTCCGTACAATTAGGAGTCAGTGTTGCCTTGAACTGCTACTGAAAAATGCATGAGCTAAATATATCTGCTATATTTTGTATTATAAGCATGCCACCAATGTTACTTTGAGCTTAGTTCCAAAACTAAAATATTTCAGGATAAGGATATGCCGAGCCACCCTGGAGGTAATGGAATATGGATGTAATTCAGTACAGGTAGCCTAAAGTTAGGTACTAGGATACTGCGTATTAAGTGTGAGTTCTGTGTCAGCAATTACTCATGAGTTGCCTTGTAGAATTCTAGCAAAAGTCAGCAGATAAGTGCCTACATTTAGGCGTGGCAGCTTGCATTGTTATTGACTAGTGTGAATGTCCATGCCTAAATGTTACAATATGTGCATAATTGTTGATTATTCCATTACCTTAGTGTGTAAGTGCTAGGCATTCCCCAACCCCTCCCATTTCCATCCCTATTGCAATTGTGTGCAATAGAATTTGTTTACAAAATTATAGAACACCAAATAAGTGCAGTTAGTGCATAACTTCAAATTAGTGCCAATTAACTGTTATCACTGATAATTGGTTTAGTGCCAATTAGAAGTTAATTTATCATTTAGGCCAGCAGTTTCCAAATGGTGCACCTTGGCACCCCAGGACACAGCAGCAAACTTATAGGGTTGCTGCGGCATATTTTTCCACCTCCCTTCCACTGCCACCCAATTGACTGCAGTGGCAAAACAAGTTGCAGCCATTGAGGGCCACTGAGAGACTGAGCCGTGCCCGGGGCAGGGCCACCCCTCCACCCCCCCAGATCACTGTTGCCTCCCACCCGCCGCAAATACCTTGGCTGGTGGCGATCCCAAAGCCCCGCCAGCAGAATTGTCTTCCTTCACCACTGCTCTTCTTCACTTTGCTGCATGGCCTGCCCCTGTGGCTGCTTTTCTCTCACATCGCTCATGCTCAGTGTCAAAACCGAGCATGGTGCGGCCTGAGGGGAAAAGCAGCCACAGGGGCAGGCCACGCGGCAGAGTGAAGAGCAGTGCTGGATGAACATCTCTTCTGCTTGTGGGGTCTGGGGGGAGGACCCCCGCCAGCCTGCTTTATCTGTTCCTTTGGGTCCTCCCCATCCTCCAAGGGGGGCCCGGCACCGGAGTTTTCTCTCTCCTGCTCATGTCAGGATGCGATCACCCGGGTCCTGTCAGGATCAAGAGAGAGACAGACCCTAGTGCTGGGCCAACCTTGCAGCCATTGTGGGGCCGGACTCTCCATATGTACAGCTGATGGTCCTGCCCCTTTGGAAATCACTTCCTGTTCTGGGTCATCACCAGCAGCATCATGAATGAAGAGTCCTGCCACACGGTGGCTGTAGTTTTCTTTGCCGCCTCTGCTGCAGGTTTACAGAAGCGGCAGAGGTTGTGTTTGGGGGGGGGGGGGGGGGGGACACAAAGGAGGTAGATGCTGGATTGGAGGGGCTTAGGCTGAATGGAAGAGGGGAGAGAAAGAGAGCAGAAGCTGAGTGGAAGGGAGAGAGTGGGTAGAAGCTGGATGGAAGGGGGAAGAGAAGGTGGACAGAAGCTAGATGGAAGGGGGAAGAGAAGGTGGGCAGAGGCTGGATGGAAGAGGGCATTGTCAGTGGCTGAAGCATGCTACTGATTTGCTCGCTGCGCAGGCAGCATGGAGCTTAGGCTTCAGGCAGTGGACCTTTTCATTTGGCGGGTCTTTGGCATTCCTACCTGCAAAGGTGGGACTCAATACCTTCAGTGTGTTGGTGGGGGGGGAGGGAAGAGACCAGAGAGGAATATGTAGCTGTGACCCAAGAAAGTTTGGGAACTACTAAATTAAGCACATAACTATAGATATTTTATAACCTGCATGTGTATTTTGTGCACTAAGCATAAACTTGTATGCACGAAATTATAGAATGAGGAAGCATGTATGTTTAAAGCAGGAAGATCTCATTTTCCATTTTGTTCTTGTTGCAACATTGTTTAAACTTTCTGAAGCCTCGCTGACACATGATATGTAAATATAAAAGAAATAACCATGGAAAAAACAATTCCCAAGAGGTGCTCAAAAGAGAGAAAATGGCACACATCCCTGCAATATTCCAAACTGCAAAGTGTGCCAGCACATATATATCACAGGACCCCCTCAGTTACTTACCTGGGAAAACATTAAGGGGAATCCTACTCATGCTCTTCAGATGTAGTATATATCATTTGATTCAAAGAATGTGGAGAACAGCAGAACAATAGGAGGCAGGAATCTGCGAATGCACAGGCAGTGCAGATATAGAGCAGACCTTACAAACCAGATGGTAAGGTAGTAGGCTGTTAGAATAAAAAAACAGTGCCCAATGTGACCACGTTTCACTTGTGTAAGGCTCCACCAGGCCTATAACTGCTCAACGATGTCTCCAGACATACCACAATTCAAATCAGGAAATGCAGTGCAAACATCTCTCCAAATGAAATCTTCAAAGACTTTGGTGGTAACTTGTTTCACATAGGAACACAGTCCTACAACTCACCCCCATCCTCATTGATTTTTCACAAATTTTTATTGTCTTATTTTTACTTATAAACTATTTTTGAGAATTTTAATATAATAAAAATATCTTAACTTATACAGAAAGACCCACAACCAACATAAATCATGTTTTGCCAGTTGGGCTGCATTAGGGTTAGTCATCTGTCTCTGAACTATAACTACGTGATGCAAAGTTCCATGTTAGGAGTCACTGACCAAGAAAGGGATTTTGGCGTCGTTGTTGATACATTAAAACCCTCTGCTCAGTGTGCTGCGGCGGCTAAGAAAGCAAATAGAATGTTAGGTATTATTAGGAAAGGAATGGAAAACAAAAGTGAAGACATTGTAATGCCTTTGTATCTGTCCATGGTACGACCACACCTCGAATATTGTGTTTAATTCTGGTCACCGCATCTCAACAAAAAATAGACCATTGTTAAATTGACTTGGGGAAAATCCACTGCTATTTCTGGGATAAGCAGCATAAAATATATTAAACTTTTTTGGGATCTTGCCAGGTATTTATGACCTGGATTGGCACTGTTGGAAATAGGATGCTGGGCTTGATGGACCTTTGGTCTGTCCCAGTGTGTCAATACTTATGTACTTATGTAATAAAGTTCTTCTGTATGAATCAAAATAACATCATCTTCTAGCTTACCTTCAATCTCTGGGAATCTCTAGTAGTGTTCTCTGGTAGTTCTCGTCATTTCTTTCTGATTGGTATTTCTGTGTTTCTACCATCTCTTCTGTTCATCTGCTAGATCACTAAACTTCAGCTCTCTCTCAACTATTTAACATTTTCTTAAGTCCTTTAGCTCTTCTCATTCAGAATTGCAACATTAAATTCTTTATATATACGTCAATGACATTTATCTCCACTCCCAATTTTTCCAGTATCTCCACTTACTCCTGATTTAGCTCTGTTACAGTCATGTCTCCACTCACTTGTGGATTGGCTTGTACAGCACAAGATGGTAGTCAATTCTTCAAAGACTAAAACCTGTTGGATTACAGGTTTCCTTTCCCTTCCGTCTATCCCAATTAATCTCTTCATTATTCATATTATTCCCATTTCGTCCTTCCGTTACCTAGGGGTAATCTTTGATTTCTAAACTGGCATTTAATCACCAGGTTTCCCAAGTCATCAAAAAGGGTTTCTCTTGGCTTCGCAAAATTTGATTTGTTAAGCGATTTCTTGATTTCTATGCACTTCACACTCTTATTCATACTTCTGTCATTACCTGCATCGACTACTGTAATTCCATTTACTGTGGCATTTAGAACTACCTCCTCCATCGTCTACAAATCCTTCAAAACTCTGCTGTCCATTGCGTATGTAATGGCTAATGATATGATCGTGCTAATACTCGCACTGGATACCGGTATGTTTTAGATGTTAGTTTAAGGTCCTCTGTCTAATGTACAAGGTAACAGTTCCTCTGTTAACCATTCTGTACACTCATTTGTTCTTCAATCTCACTATGAATCTACTCATGCTTCAGCCTACTGTTTTCCTTCCTCCTCCCTTTGGAATGGTTTGCCCCCACCTCACCTCAGGTCAGAATTGTCATTTTGCACATTTAACAGATGAGGAACACCAGAAACTTCAACAACAATGGATGGGGGAGATATTTTATGCTTCTTCCAGGGGAAGACGTGGTGTTGCAGTTCTGTTTTGAAAAAACCTTGGCCTATAAGTCTGCTTTGGTTTTTCATTACCCTACAGGTAGATACTTTAAAAGTTTGGCTAAAGGGGAAATAATTTTATTTACTAGTAGTTTATGGCCCCTCTCCCTATGAAACTAACTTTTATCCTTATCTTCTAACTAAATTACTGCCATATCATAAATGTGGGCATCTGATAACGGGCAATATGAATTTAATAATGGACCCTGCTCTGGATCATTTGATGGGCACCAGTGTTCCTTGTCATGGGTTTGTGGGACGTAGAGTGCTTCATAATTTTGTTTTGGCGCTTGACTTTGTTGATCCTTGGTGCTTGCTCCATCCCACTGAAAAAGACTTCATGCACGTGTCTCGGGCCCATGGCATGCTTGCGCATCTGGATTATGTCTTGGTCTCAACTGATACGTTTTCTCAATATGGTCGACAGCAGTAGGTCCAAGTGAGATCTCCGATCACTCCCTGGTCTGGGTGGATATTGGAGTCTCCTCTGTGTCTAGTAATGGGTTGCATTTTCCCAGCTTCCTGGCACATACAGTGGTGGAAATAAGTATTTGATCCCTTGCTGATTTTGTAAGTTTGCCCACTGACAAAGACATGAGCAGCCCATAATTGAAGGGTAGGTTATTGGTAACAGTGAGAGATAGCACATCACAAATTAAATCCGGAAAATCACATTGTGGAAAGTATATGAATTTATTTGCATTATGCAGAGGGAAATAAGTATTTGATCCCCCACCAACCAGTAAGAGATCTGGCCCCTACAGACCAGGTAGATGCTCCAAATCAACTCGTTACCTGCATGACAGACAGCTGTCAGCAATGGTCACCTGTATGAAAGACACCTGTCCACAGACTCAGTGAATCAGTCAGACTCTAACCTCTACAAAATGGCCAAGAGCAAGGAGCTGTCTAAGGATGTCAGGGACAAGATCATACACCTGCACAAGGCTGGAATGGGCTACAAAACCATCAGTAAGACGCTGGGCGAGAAGGAGACAACTGTTGGTGCCATAGTAAGAAAATGGAAGAAGTACAAAATGACTGTCAATCGACAAAGATCTGGGGCTCCACGCAAAATCTCACCTCGTGGGGTATCCTTGATCATGAGGAAGGTTAGAAATCAGCCTACAACTACAAGGGGGGAACTTGTCAATGATCTCAAGGCAGCTGGGACCACTGTCACCACGAAAACCATTGGTAACACATTACGACATAACGGATTGCAATCCTGCAGTGCCCGCAAGGTCCCCCTGCTCCGGAAGGCACATGTGACGGCCCGTCTGAAGTTTGCCAGTGAACACCTGGATGATGCCGAGAGTGATTGGGAGAAGGTGCTGTGGTCAGATGAGACAAAAATTGAGCTCTTTGGCATGAACTCAACTCGCCGTGTTTGGAGGAAGAGAAATGCTGCCTATGACCCAAAGAACACCATCCCCACTGTCAAGCATGGAGGTGGAAATGTTATGTTTTGGGGGTGTTTCTCTGCTAAGGGCACAGGACTACTTCACCGCATCAATGGGAGAATGGATGGGGCCATGTACCGTACAATTCTGAGTGACAACCTCCTTCCCTCCACCAGGGCCTTAAAAATGGGTCGTGGCTGGGTCTTCCAGCACGACAATGACCCAAAACATACAGCCAAGGCAACAAAGGAGTGGCTCAGGAAGAAGCACATTAGGGTCATGGAGTGGCCTAGCCAGTCACCAGACCTTAATCCCATTGAAAACTTATGGAGGGAGCTGAAGCTGCGAGTTGCCAAGCGACAGCCCAGAACTCTTAATGATTTAGAGATGATCTGCAAAGAGGAGTGGACCAAAATTCCTCCTGACATGTGTGCAAACCTCATCATCAACTACAGAAGACGTCTGACCGCTGTGCTTGCCAACAAGGGTTTTGCCACCAAGTATTAGGTCTTGTTTGCCAGAGGGATTAAATACTTATTTCCCTCTGCAGAATGCAAATAAATTCATATACTTTCCACAATGTGATTTTCCGGATTTAATTTGTGATGTGCTATCTCTCACTGTTACCAATAACCTACCCTTCAATTATGGGCTGCTCATGTCTTTGTCAGTGGGCAAACTTACAAAATCAGCAAGGGATCAAATACTTATTTCCACCACTGTATCTCTGAGTTTTTTTCACTAATTATCAAATGGAATGTTTTTGTGACTAATAATGTGCAGCATGAATCTCAACTCTTGGAGCACAGCCAAGGAAGTGCTTCGGGGAGATAGCATTGCTTTTGTTAGTCGCAGGAACAAGGTTATAGCCTCTAGCATAGTTCAGATGGAGAAGGAGATGCAGTGGGCGAAGCATCAATATGTTAACATCCCTAAGGCTCAGAAAAGGAGCTTTTGGTTCTTCTACAGGCGTCCCTAAATATGTTGATCCATGAACAATACTAACTGCAGTCTTCTCTATAGAAAATAATTTTATAGATATGGCAATAAAACTGGGAGACTGTTAGCTCATGTTGTAAAGGCCTGAGGGGGCTCTCGAGCGATTTCAATGTTGACTCGAGGCGGTTCATACCCCACACACACACAGATCAGATTGCGTAGATTCTGCTCGCTCATTTTTTTATCTTTTATGTGAGGCTCCTCCATCACCTACCACATCTGCCTCCCACACCTTTTTAGATAGGGCTCATCTCCCTTCTTTATCCCTGGATGCTCTCTGAGACTTGAATAAGCCTGTTTTAGCAAAGGATCTGCAGAAGGCCATAAAATCTTTGAAGTCTTGTACTGCTCCTGGGAAAGATGGCTATTCTGGAGAATTTTACAAGATGCTTCACCTACGCCTTTTGAAGCAATTGTTGAGTTATACTGAGGTGGTGTCTACTGGAGCCTTTCCTTGTTATGAAACGCAGCTTTGATTACATTGATTCCTAAACCAGGCAAGCCTGCTGATTTGGCACATTCTTATCCCATCTCATTAATTAATGTTGACGTCAAACTTTTATCAAAGATCCTTTCCAATCATTTGGCAGTTCATTTGCCTCAATTGTTTTGTGGTGCCCAAGTAGGGTTTGCTTGAGATCGTCAATCTGTGGTCAATGTTAGAAAAATTATATTAGCTATTTGTCATTGTCCAGCCTGTGAACTTCTTGCCTTGGCTCTCAGCTTAGATGCTGAGAGAGCCTTTTGATAAGGTGTATTGGGCCCATTTGTTTAGTGTATTAGGGTGGGACTTGGTGGATGTTTTTTTGCAGGCTTTGCGCACTTTATATCATGAACCAATGGCAAAACATTTGGGTAACGGAGAACACTCTCTTCCTTTTCCCATCTTTCGGGGTATGCGTCAGGGTTGTCCCCTAACACCCTTGCTCTTTGTTTTATTCTTGGAACCCTTAATCCAGGTTATTGAGAAGATTGGGGCTATCCCTGGTGTCTCCCTTTTGGATCAACAAATTCAAACTTTGGTTTTTGCTGATGATTTGATGTTTTTATTAACCCAGCTTGCAGAGGCTGTGCCCTCCTTGTTGAAAGTTATTTCTGAATTTGGTGCCATTTCTGGATTCTCCTTAAATTTTCACAAATCGGTGGCTCTTCCCCTGCTGCCGTCTGTGCGGACGGGGTGGAGAGGTCCCTTTCCATTTACGTGGGCAACTGAGTTTAAATATCTTGGGGTTTATCTTCCAGCTAAAATGTCCACTTTATATATACTATTAATGTATAATGTATGTATTAGGTGACACTTCAGGGAAACTGCATTTTTGGGAGGCCTTTCCTTTATCTTTCTGGGGATGTATTCATCTTTTCAATTTGTTACTTGCACCCAAATGGTTGTATTTGTTTCAGTGTTGCCTGTATTTCTTTACAGGAAGGATGAGGGGGTGCTCCACTGGGCTCTTCAGATCTACCGGTGCAGGGTAAGCGGTCGCAGTTGCCACTTCATGTTCCACAGACCCCATTACCTGAATGCGGTCAGTGGCATGCGTCACATTAATGACTGTTTTTGCAGCACTTCCACATTCTTTATTCCATCTTTGGAGACTTGAATTTTGCCACACGTTCACTTCTGCATGTGCTTCATACCAGTAGTTACTTGCCACATGGGATTTTAAAGGCTTTTCCTTTTCTGAAGACTTGTCAGCAAGTGTGGCAGTGACTCTGCCGAAGACATCACTTCTCTTCGACGACGACTCCTTTTCTCTTCCTTTGTGACAGTCGTGCTTTTCCTCCAGGGCATGGATGGAGTGTATTTGTTTCTTGGGCACACAGTGGAGTGGTGTACCTTTTGCAAGTCCTCATGTAGAAGGGAAAGTTAACGACGTTTGTGGATCTTCAGAGAGAACTTTCCTTACCACCACAGGATTACTTTGCTTATCTTCAGCTCAAACATAATGTGCACTCCCTCACTTGGACAGACCTCACAGAGGATGTGCAGGAGACCTTAGCTGATGCTTTATCTTTGGGCACACAGTTGAAAGTCCCTTAATGTTTCATCACAAGTTTTTGCAGGACACGACTGAGGAACTAGGTTATGCTCATGTAGCTGCACAGTGGACAGCAGATTTATGAGAATCACTTTCAGCTTAGCTACTGAGGGACTTTATTTTGGGAATCAGCAAATATACAATTAATGTTTCTCATCAGGAAACTCTTTGTAAATTTACACTTCGTCTATATATTTTTCCATGTAGCGCTCACTGTACAGGTTTGACCCTGGGGGGTTTCTGCCCTAAATGCCAAGCTGGTGGTGCTAAGTTGGATCGTGTCCGGTGGTGATGAGGTTTTAGTCTCATCTTTTAACGTGCCTACATCATTTTTGGAATTGTGTACTTCCACAAAGCCCCTTGTGGTTATTTGGAGTTCACTTTCAGTGTTCTGCCTTCCTAAAAGATTTACAAATTTTTTAGGTAAGCCGGTTTTGCTTGCCTTAAAAACAATTCTCCCCTTCTGGTTGGAGGTTTGAGATAGTGCATGCTGCTGGTAAAACTTTCCAAACCACCTGGGAGCCTTTCTGAGGGACTTGGCACCTTACTAAACATTTACTAGATATGTTGTTCCCTTCTCTCTTTATTGTATGCACAGGCAAATTAGCTTACTACCTTACCATCTGGTTTATGTGGTCTGCGCTATATCTGCACTACTATGTGGGAGAAACAGGCCAGATGCTTAAGGCAATGGTTCCCAAACCAAAGCCTCCACTGTATGCAAATCTCTTCCATGAATATTCATTGATTTCTGACCCAAAGAAGAAGGTATTGCTTTCAAAAGCTTCTCAAAAATGTATTGCTAGTCCAATTTGGGGGGGGGGGAAAAGTATCATTTTGTCTTTTTTTTTTTGTTTGTTTGTTTTTATTTCTGTTTGCTACCTTTAAAAACAGGTTGAAAGCACCCTGGGCAATACAGCCTATAAAATAGAAGAGATATCTTGAGCAGTTTATTGAATATTGCAGTTCTACACTGGTTGTGGTTTTACAAATGCATTTGCTTATTTTGCAGGTGTTACATCTGAAATGCAGAACTTGGTACAGCGTCGCATTTATCCATTTTTACTCATGGTGGTAATTTTGATGGGAATCCTGTCCTTCCAGATTCGCCAGTTCAAGCGCCTTTATGAGCATATTAAAAATGACAAGTGAGTGACTGTTTAGAGCAGCAGCAAATATAGGGCTCCTTTTACAAAGCTGCCCTAATGACTCCAGCACAACAAATGCAGTTCAGCCCATAGGAATTGAATGGGCTTTGTCGCATTTGCCACACCGGAATCGCCAGTGCAGTTTTGTAAAAGGTGCCCATATTTTGTTTATCTTGATCACTGACAAGAGTTACAACCTTAATCACTAGAACATATGGCAGATGTTTAATGTGAGCAAGTGCAAAGTGATGCATGTAGGAAAAAGGAACCTGGATTATAGCTACGTCATGCAAGGTTCCACGTTAGGAGTCACCGACCAAGGAAAGGGATCTAGGTATCGTTGTTGATGATATGTTGAAACCTTCTGCTCAGTGTGCTGCGGCGGCTAAGAAAGCAAATAGAATGTTAGGTATTATTAGGAAAGGAATGGAAAACAAAAATGAGGACGTTGTAATGCCTTTGTATTGCTCCATGGTGCGACCGCACCTTGAATATTGTGTTCAATTCTGGTCACCGCATCTCAGAAAATATATGGTGGAATTAGAAAAGTTACAGAGAAGGGCGATGAAAATGATAAAGGGGATGGGATGACTTCCTTATGAGGAAAGGCTAAAGTGGCTAGGCCTCTTCAGCTTGGAGAAAAGACGGCTGAGAGGAGATATGATAGAGCTCTATAAAATAATGAGTGGAGAGTGGAACAGGTAGATGTGAAGCGTCTGTTTACACTTTCCAAAAATACTAGGACTAGGGGGCATGCGATGAAGCTACAAAGTTTAAATTTAAAATGAATCGGAGAAAAGTTTTCTTCACTCAACATATAATTCAACTCTGGACCTCGTTGCCAGAAAATGTGGTAAAGGTGGTTAGCTTAGCAGAGTTTTAAAAAGGTTTGGACAGCTTCCTAAAGGAAAAGTCCATAGATCATTATTAAATTGGACCTGGGGAAAATCCACTATTTCTGGGATAAGCAGCGTAAAATGTTTTGTACTTTTTTGGGGATCTTGCCAGGTATTTGTGACCTGCATTGGCCACTGTTGGAAACAGGATGCTGGGCTTGATGGATCTTTGGTCTGTCCCAGTATGGCAATACTTATGCACTTAACTCTGCTCTCATTCTGTGTCTGTGGGGAATATAAGGACATAAGAAAATTCATGCTGAGTCTGACCAAGGTCCATTTTATTTATGACATTTATATCCCGCATCATCCCAAACAAGTTCAGGTTCAGTTAGGCTAACAACAAACATTTGCAAAAAGTAAAATACAATTAGCATATGTAGTAATATAATACACAAATTTCACTACTATCTATCTATATAATATAATAATTTGCTCCTCCAACATTCCAATGTGTGTCACTGGGATTGTAACCACCTGCTGACGTCACTCCTCCAACGTTCTCTGTCCCCCCTCCCTCCCAGTTCCATGGGACCCTGGAACTGGGAGGGAGGGGGACACTGGAACTCAGAGGGGGGGGGAGGGGGGGACACTGGAACTCGGAGGGAGGTGGAGGAGGCAGGGGAGAGATGCTGCACATGGATGGATGGAGGGGGCAGGGCACAGAGGACGTTGCCTGCATATGGATGAATGCAGGGAGAGAGCATAATGCAGGGGAGGGAGGGGACCCTGAAACTCGGAGGGAGGCAGGGAGGGGACGACCCTGGAACTCGGAGGGAGAGAGGGGACGACCCTGGAACTCGGAGGGAGGGTGGATGGATGGAGGGGGCAGGGCACAGAGGACGTTGCCTGCATATGGATGAATGCAGGGGAGAGAGCATAATGCAGGGGAGGGAGGGGACCCTGAAACTCGGAGGGAGGCAGGGAGGGGACGACCCTGGAACTCGGAGGGAGAGAGGGGACGACCCTGGAACTTGGAGGGAGGGTGGATGGATGGAGGGGGCAGGGCACAGAGGATGTTGCCTGCATATGGATGAATGCAGGGGAGAGAGCATAATTCAGGGGAGGGAGGGGGACCCTGAAACTCAGAGGGAGGCAGGGAGGGGACGACCCTGGAACTCAGAGGCAGGGAGGGGACGACCCTGGAACTCGGAGGGAGGGAGACAACGACCCTGGAACTTGGAGGGGGGGGCCCTGGCACACACACTCTTGCTCACACACTCGCACCCAGTCTCACTCTCTCTCTGTCACATACACTCGCACATTCACACTCTCTCTCACACAGTCACTCTCACACACACTCTCTCAAACATACACACTCCGAGGAAAACCTTGCTAGCGCCCATTTCATTTGTGTCAGAAACGGGCCTTTTTTACTAGTTGAATAATAAAAACAGGGTTCTAAGCATGCGTGAGAGAGAACAATTACAAGTGTGAGTAAGGGATTTAGTAAATAAAAGCACTTTGAACAGGTTACAAAATAAGAGGTAATCGGTAACGCATCTTAATGAATTAGGCAGAGAATTCCATATCTTCATACTTGATAGGTAAAGCCTGCATTATGAATAGATTTATAATGAAGCTTCTTACAACTTGGGTAATGAAGGATGAGATAGTCCCTAGTTGTAAGAAAAGCATTTCGTAAAGGCAGTTCTATAAAGTTTTGCATGTAGCAAGGTAATAAACCATACAAAATTTGATAAACAAGTACACAAAGTTTAAAGGTAATCTGAGAATTTATTGGAAACCAATATATTTTTTTTAATTTTTATTACATTTGTACCCCGCGCTTTCCCACTCATGGCAGGCTCAATGCGGCTTACATGGGGCAATGGAGGGTTAAGTGACTTGCCCAAAGTCACAAGGAGCTGCCTGTGCCTGAAGTGGGAATCGAACACAGTTCCCCAGGACCAAAGTCCACCACCCTAACCACTAGGCCACTCCTCCACTCCAATATAATTTAGCCAGGAGAGGAGTTGCCTTGGTATAACGAAGAACTCTACAAAATACTGGTAGCAGCGTTTTATGCAGATTGAAGTTTCTTGACTAAGAGTACTTAAAATATGAGTAAATGGCATTACAATAAATAGTCAAACTTAGAGTACTAGTGTTTGGACCAAAAACTGGAAGATTGAACTCAGAAAGAAAGATCTCAATCGCTTCAGGATCCACAGTGTATTAAAGACACTGGATATCAAGCCCAGTACAGGTCAGAAGTACCCTACAGATCCCAAAGAATAGACGTTTAATGTAATCTGAGGCGTATTTTCAAAGCACTTAGATGTACAAAATTACAAAGTAACCTGTGGAACTTTGTAAGTCTGAGTGCTTTGAAAATGAGCCCCTCTATATAGCACCACCTAATTTAATATGAAAGCGGTTTACAATACTAGTGAACCATCTAAATTAACTTTACAGTAAGAAAATACTTTAAAACAGCTTCAAATAATGACAGTCAAAAGCTATACACAGAGCATAATATAAAGAAAACTACAAATTTCAACAAATTCCAGACTTTGTTATAACACTTTTTGTCAAAAAGGCCCACTTCAGGGCAGAACCACTGCATATGATAAAAATTGCCTGATTTCCCACACCCCCTCCAACATAGGTCAGATATAGCATCAATATAGAATAGAGAAAAGCAATAAGTTCAATTCAACAGTCTAAACATAAGTTCCACCTGAGGCAGCATATGGAGACGGACATAAGCCTATATAATTTCCCAGCCTGAGGTATCCAAAATTTCATGACGGTCTATTCCATTGTGCAACAATATGCTGGAGCATCTCATGAGCCATTGCAGCACACAAGAAAAAGTATATCCAAGGTACTCATTTCCTTTCCAAACCAGGAACACACAGAATCAGCTTCATTGGCTTGAGCCTCTAATATTGCCAACCCCCATTCACGAAGACACTGCAAAGCATCCCAAATTTGTGAGTGCAAAGCTTCAATGCAGCCTCTAGCTGAAACTCTTATTGCAATAATCCAGGTTCCTTAAGCTGCTCTTCCTGCCACCGGCTTTGATTTCTTTTTTTCTTTTCATACTCCCAGGTCTTCCAGAAGGAAAAGTCCATTAAAAAGATTATTAGGAGCTTCTCCAAGCTTCTTTTTAGTCATATTGACTACATAGTCCGACAAGAGATTCCACAGCTTGACTGTGTATTGTATAAAAAAAACATTTCATACAACCCTCTCATGATTAGAACATATCATTGGTTTAAAGTACTGACTTTGGCTCATTTGGCTTTTTATACAGGACTTCCTAGTTATCTTTCTAATTTGTTGGTTTCCTAATTGCCGCTATGGGTGCTATGTTCACAGTTTCAGAATAAGTTATCAGTCTCCTCTCCTGCTAAAGTTGGATAGTACGTTTGAAGCAGAATTGTTAAGCGAGGGGGGGAGGCGCTCCTGTTTTATATAATTCCTTGACCTGTTACCTCTGATAGGAACCCAATCTTGAGAAATTTAAGGCAGGGCTGAAGATCTATTCCTTGGGGAGCTTTGACTGGTTAGATGTACTTAAAGCTGTGGTACACATGTGACAATAGTTTTGACTTTCCTTTTCTATTGGTACATTGTGTTTCTTTTCCGTTTTTCGATCTAAATGTTTTAGATATTGTAAACTCCTTTGGTTTTAGATAGAGCAGTATAGCAAATTTTCTAATAAACTTCTGTCATATTCCTTCTGTTGTCTTCTCCAAGCTGAAGAGCCCTAACCTGTTTAGCTGCCGTATTTATTTATTTTTCATAAAGGGAGTGTTCTACCCCCTTTCATTTTTGTTGCTCTTCTCTAAGCTAGTTCTGCTACATCCTTTTTCAGCTGTGGAACCAGAACTGCACGTTGTACTCATTGAAGGAACAAAATCTAGAGTGAGAGACGCCACGTCTTCTATCTACGTAGACAGCTTGCACTAATGTCCTGGTGAACTGTGAATGGCAATGGCTCTAATATTAAATAATGGCAACAAAGGGCAACCTTGCCTATTGTCAGGGTGTAGATGTGAGAACATCCCATTTACAAAGATTATAGTACGAGTTAAAATATATTAGCTATATCATATCCAGTACAACTGTGTATTTTGTACATGCAGCTCAGATTTCTTTGCTGATTTCTTGGCCATATACTGTCTAGAGTTTCTTCGCCTAATGATAGCTCCTTCAACTGCAAAAGTTTATTCACTAAAGTTTGTAGTGTCACCTCTGTGCCTTGGGCTGCTGCCATCTTGCCCGGTGAGGGAGGCTCACATTTAGAACATTTTATTGCCAGGTTTTCAGTGCTAGTGAAATCTAATTTAGCTGGTTTGGACATAACTATGTTCCACCACCTTTTTAGATTTTCTGTATTACAAAGAGTATGATTCCTGGCTTTTAAAGATGCTTTATACAAAGTCTTTTGCAGAGCACTCACCTCAAGCAGCCACACTCTTGAGTCATTCGGGTTTTTAAGATATCTACTACTACTACTATTTAACATTTCTAAAGCGCTACTAGGGTTACGCAGCGCTGTACAATTTAACATAGAAGGACAGTCCCTGCTCAAAGAGCTTACAATCTAAAGGACAAATGTACAGTCAGTCAAGTAGGGGCAGTCAAATTGGGGCAGTCTAGATTTCCTGATAGGTATAAAGGTTAGGTGCTGAAAGCAACGTTGAAGAGGTGGGCTTTGAGCAGGGATTTGAAGATGGGTAGGGAGGGGGCTTGGCGTACGGGCTCAGGAAGTTTACCAAGCATAGGGTGAGGCGAGGCAGAATGGGCGGAGCCTGGAGTTGGCAGTGGTGGAGAAGGGTACTGAGAGGAGGGGATTTGTCCTGTGAGCGGAGGTTTCGGGCGGGAACGTAAGGGGAGATGAGAGTAGAGAGGTAATGAGGGGCTGCAGACTGAGTGCATTTGTAGGTAAGAAGGAGAAGCTTGAACTGAATGCGATATCTGACAGGAAGCCAGTGAAGTGACCTGAGGAGAGGGGTGATATGAGTATAACGGTTCAGTTGGAATATAAGACGTGCAGCAGAGTTCTGAACGGATTGAAGGGGGGATAGATGGTTAAGTGGGAGGCCAGTAAAAGGAGTAGGTTGCAGTATCCAGAATGAATGTACATGAGAGATTTTGCATTTAAGTGAGAGTGAATGCAGATCTGTCTAATGCATATTCATTATGGACATCCTGAAAACCCAGCTGTCTAGTTGTGTCCTGAGGTCTGGATTGAGATCACCTGCCTAAAACAGAAGCTGCAGCATCAGCATAAATAAAGGCTTAGACAAAGGGATAGGGGAAAACCTAAGGAACAGCTGATGTCCTAAACATTATGAGCTTTCTGAATTGAGAAAGCATAGCCAGTTCCCATATTTTCTAACAGGTGGAAGGGTTTAGTTTTTCACTTATATCTGGCTCCTGATGACAGGCAACAGATGGGTTCTGAAGTTACTTATTTGTAACAGGTGTTCTCCGAGGACAGAAGGGGTATATTCTTGCATGTGAGTGACGTCATCCACGGAGCCCAGTGCAGACAGTTCCAAGTGCACTGTCACTTTAAATCTTTGAGGAAATACGCCCACTTCACATGCGTAGGTGCCTTCCCACCTGACGCTTGAGTGCAGGACCAGCAGTACAGTACTAAAGCTAAGAAAAAAACTCCCAACGGAAAGCATGAGGGATGTGAGAATATATGCCTGCTGTCCTCGTAGAACACCTGCTACAAGTAAGTAGCTTTATCCAAGGACAAGCAGGCATGATATTCTCACATGTAGGACTCACTAGCTTACATTATAATAGTAACCTGGCAGCTGGAGAGAATATCAGCCTGGCTGAAAAGAAGGGCCAGAGGGTGGAGTTGACTTAATAAAAAGATTTTGCAGGACTGTTTGTCCAAACCAGCTATCTCACCTAGAATGCTGCTTCATACAGCAGTGAGTAGTAAAGGTGTGGATAGAAAACCACATAGCCACCTTGCAAATGTCTTCAGTGGAGGCAGAGCGGAAATGGGCTACTGAAGGCCACCATGGCTCTCGCATTGTGAGCAGTGACCCAGTCATGAAGGGTCAGCCCAGCCTGAGAATACATGTAGGATAAAGTCAGCCAACCAGGTAGATATAGTACATTTGGTGATGGGAATCCTTAATCTGTTAGGGTCAAAGGATACAAAAAGCTGGAAAGATTTCCTATGAGGTTTTGTATGATGAAGATAATAGGCTACACGCTTTTATTTTAAGGTATGCAGTATTGCTTCTCCAGGATGAGTGTATGGCTTAGGAAAGAAGACAAAGCTGAGGTGAAACTTCGATACCACTTTATGGAGGAATTTGGGGTGGGTTCAGAGGACAACCCTGTCATGGTAGAACCTGCTTGTAAGGTGGGTCTGCCACTAGGGTTTGAAGTTCACTTACTGTTCTGGCAGAAGTAAGAGCTGTTAAGAACACTACCTTATATGTGAGGAATTTTAAGGAACAGGAATGAAGTGGTTCAGAAGGAGGTTTCATGAGAAGTGTGAGGATGATATTGAAATCCCAAACCATAGGGGTTGGTTTGGTATGAAATAACCTTTTCATGAATCATGAAGGAACGTAAATCTATGTTGTGAAGAACCAAGCCGTCAGGTAAAGAGTGTGAGGGTCTGGATGGAGGAGAGATCCCTAGTTCTGTGTTATTAGGGTTGGATCTAACCTCCGTGGTTCGTTGGACAACAACTCTGGGAGAAGAGGGAACCAGATTTGATGTAGCAAATAAGGAAGAATCAGAATCATGGCCCTTGGTCTCAACACGGTTTGAGAAGCGTTTTCCCTATGAGAGGTAGTGAAGGAATGGTGCAGAGAAGATCTGTTCCCCAGTGGAAAGAAGGCATCTGGGGCTGTACGGTTCGGAGCATATATCCTGGAATAAAAGGGAGGAAGCTTGTTCTGAGAAGAGGTCTATCACTGGGATCCCACACTGCTGGAATATTCGAACTACAGAGATGCTGAGAGACCGTTTGCTCAATTTGTCTGCTACAACAGTGTTTCTCAAGTCCAGCCCTGGAATACCCCTTGCCAGTCAGGTTTTCAGGATAACAGTGAATATGCATGAACTTGATTTGGATACACTGCCTCCATTATATGCATATCAAAACCTGACTGGCAAGGGTACTCCAGGACTGGACTTGGAAAACACTGCGCTACAACATTCTGTTTGCTGGCTAGATAAACAGCTCTTATACAGTTGTTTCAAGAAGCTACCCAAGTTGATATTTGGATTGCTTGCTGACAGGTGGTTAAGATCTCTCCTAGTTTGTTCAAGTGTAATACATTGCAACTTGGTTGTCTACACGAACTAGTATCTGATTGAGAATACGGTCTTCAAAGGTTTTGAGGGCATTCCAGACTGCTTGTAATTCCAGGAGGTTTTTTCTTTTCTCCTGTGGGGACCAAGAATCCTGTGTGTGTAGGGTTACCATACGTCCGGATTTACCCAGACATGTCCTCTTTTTGAGGACATGTCCGGACGGGTTTTGCCAGTCCGCCCATTTGTCTGGATTTCTGGACAAGCAGGCAGCGGGCCTATCCTAGCTTCCCCTTACTTACTATCTACTGCCCTGGTGGTCTAGTGACCTCTTCGGGGCAGGAAAGAGCCCCATCTTTCCTTCCCGGAGTGCTGCCTTGCCCTGCATTCTGCTGCTGTGATGGTCTCTGGATTCAAAATGGCCGCCGAGAGTTGAAGCACCTTCGCGAGACTTCAACTCTCGGCGGCCATTTTGAATCCCAAGACCATCACAGCAACAGGATGCAGGGCAAGGATAGAGCTCCGGGCAGGAAAGAGGGGGCTATAAGGGGTATTGTCTGTGCTAAGGATAAATGGGACACATATTCCCTCTTTCCTTACTGGGAAAGAATTCTTTAAGCTGCGTGAGAGAGTGAGAGAAATTTAAAGTGGCAATGATGTGGGAATTCACATGTATGCTCAGAAAAAAACATAAATTTGGTACTAAAAAGGGGGGGGAGGGTTTCAAGAAAATGATTTGTAATTGTGTCAATAAAAGGCACTCTTAACCTGTGAGATACTCAGAATTGATAAGTGATGTCCCCAGTCATAGTGTGCTGTAAGAATCACCGTATTTGCCTTGTAAGAGCTGCGTTTATAGAAAATGGCCACAGTGCACCAAAATAGGCCTTTCTGTGGGGTGCACTCAGGTGTCCCATGGTAATTTTGTGATAAGTGCGTGGGAACATGCTAAAAAATAGATTTTATTTTTTAGTGCTGGGGGCAGAGAATAGTGTTCTGTTCCAGTCAGTTAGAGCCGCAATATTGCCGTGCACTAACAGATTAGCACGTGAGCCCTTACTGTACAAAATAGGTGGCAGGAACGGCTAATGCACTAATGGGAAAATTATCACATGCCCATTAATTGAAAAAAATAGAAAAGGCCATTTCACCTATGTAGTAAAAATGTCCTTATTGCGTGGGAATGACCTGCGTAAGGACGCGCTAAGACCACTTTGTACTGTAGTTTGGTAAATGGGCCCCTTAATGTGAATTAAGGACAGAATGTACAATCCAGCAATAAGACTCAGCATGATGGTGTATGTCACAGGGTGACATGCTTTAGACATAGTGAGTGGAGGAGTAGCCTTATGGTTAATGCAGTGGGCTGAGAACCTGAGGAACTGGGTTCAATTCCCACTGCAGCTCCTTATGACCTTGGGCATTGCCTCAGGTGCAAAACTTAGATTGTGAGCCCACAGGGAGACATCAGAACCTACTGAAGTCGTTTGCAGACTTCCATCATTCTAGTCCCTATTGTGACATCAGTGGGAGGTCCTGCCTTAAGCACTGCTGTGGAATGCAGGTGCATGCCCAAAGGACAGGTCCTGCCCCTTTGGAACAACTGAGGAGTGGGAATCCTTGCTTGTCTTTTTCTATGGAGAAGCGTAAGACTGGAAGGAACAAGACTGTACAGACAACTGGTATGAAGGGACCTATGGATCAACATGTAAAATTAATTTTGGACCCAGTGTCATTGAGCACATTAAGGGAGATGGGATGAACAGACTCCTGGAATTATTACTCCAGTGGAGGTGTTGTCTTCCAATTCTGACTCTAAGGTGCAGATCTTTTCAAGACCCTTGGTTAAATTACCTACACCTGTTCTGTGCTCATCAATGGCAACTGATGTTTCTTCTCGCACAAAAGGATCTTTGGTCAGTTGTAACAGAATTGATTATTACCTGAAGGATAATTTAAAGCTTTTAAGCAGATTTACAGAAGAGTCTTCAGCTAAGATTGCAGAGCATGATGATACTTTCTAAAGTGGGATAGATAAAGTTCTAGCATATACTATATGTAAACCACTTTGGTTGCATCCACAAGAAAGGCAGTATATAAAATCCATGACCCTTTACATGAGGTGGTCTTGTTTTATGTATTCAAGGAGAAAAGGCTAGGACTACAAAGAAGCTTCTGTATCTGTTTCTTTCTTTTCCATGTCGTTCTATGCTTGCTTCCCCAGTACCATAGGGAAATAAAATATTAGCCACAATAAATAGTTTATTCCATGATTCTGTATCTGCAACATCTTCCATAGTGATACAGTTAAACAGCAGGAGTTTTTTTTCATTATTTCAATTTATGACTAACCAGCTGTAACATAGCAGTATAAAACAGGACATGTAACTCAGTGTGCAAGGAATGCAAAATGATACATCGCAAAGCACAAAATGAAATTGCACAGTTTCCCAGACCACATCAACTGAGATCCACAAGTACTCATGATTCACAGCAAAATTCAGGCACAAGTAAAGATTGTAAAAGAAAGCAATGAATTTTGAGTTTCTTTTGAAAAAGTGCAAGTCTCCTATAAAGCGGTCTATTTTTGAGGAATGGTTTTTCAAAAACCAAGCCTAGTCATTAAATATATACAAGGCAGTATTCAGCCCGTGGCGGGCAACATTATTTCTTTTAACACTGCTCTTCAGGAACTTGTCCAAATGTTGTCTTCAGTGCAGCTATACCATTTGAGTAATTCACATCCTCTGCCAACAAATTACATAGGTTATGCATAGGCTGGAAAAAAAATTATAAAGTTTGCTTTAAATCTGCTTCTAGTTAGTTTCACAATTGTTCCTTTGCCCCGGTATTATTGGAAATGCTTAATAATTATTCCCTATTGATTAGCTCCATACGAAGCTTATGATAAGCTGATGGATGAGGACCCCCAGAAAATCAGACAGTCTTAAGTTTCTATCTGTGAATGTGTTTAACTGTTATGAGTTGTACCCTTAAACAGCCAGTCTTTTGTTTCATTTTGTAATTTGCATTTTAAATTTATGTAGGTAGAGACTTAACCTTTAACTATGCACAAATTTTTTAAACTTCTATCCTTTAACTTTAGGTACCTCGTTGGACAGCGACTTGTGAACTATGAGCGAAAGTCTGGTAAATCAGGCACATCAGTAGCACCTCCTTCAACCTCACAGGAATAAAACAGTTGCTTCAGTCCTGATGGCATTCGTCTTGCCCTTTTTCTTTGGCCTTCACTTAAAAGTCTCTTCCAGTGGTGGTCCTGGCAGTGTTGTTTCCCCAAATGGTCTCAGCATTCAGATAGATATTTTAAAGCCCTCCAGCTGCATTTTCTCAACGTTATCCATGCTGTTTGAGATCTGTAAATGTGTAAATAGAAGTATCCAGACACCTTTAAAACTTTGAATTTAAAAAGAGAAGGAAAAAAGTTCATTTTACATCTTTAAAAAAATGTATATTAATTTATTAAATCTAGTTGTCACTTTATTTTGGACTGTTCGGTTAACAAGAGACTAAGCAATAGCACAAAGAGGCGAGACATTTTGTACTGCTGGAGCTGACTCTACGGCATTTAACACTTTTGAAATAAATTGGCTTTTTTCTCTGAGGAACAGAAGGGGGGTTAATTGACCAAAACTTCTGAAATCAAACCTTACTGAACAATAGCTAACCAGCATTGTGGGGTCAGTGATAAGAAAACATGAACTCTGCCTTCAAGACTTCTGTTTTAACTTTGTGTAACACCAAAGCTGTTGTACATTTTTATTGTCTGATATATTTTTTTCACACGTCTTGATTTATAATGTTGTACAGTAACCTGTAGAAATTGTAGAAAGGGTTTTGGAAAAAAATTTCCCATTTTTAAGATTTTAGGAAAGATCTTTGGGGCTCTTGATGTTAATTCCTTGACGCTGGGAGTCAGGATTCTGCACTAATCCCTACAGGAAGACACATGGGTGCTGGGCTGTGAAGCACTTGATACCAAGGGGTTAAATACATTTTTCCTATCTTCTGACTCTAATTAAGGGTGCAGAAACTGGTTTCAGAACCACTATTCTGCTCACCTTCTACAGTCACAAATACTAAATAGTCTGGTAAGGTTCACATAATGCGCATCTGGTAAGTTCCACATGACCTGCATTGCCATAAATAATGTGATATGTGTTAGTAGGGGGAGAGGTGTGTTATATTGGAGAAAGGAACAAAATTTGGCTGACCAGATTTTATAAATAGTTTAATAAAAAGTTTGTTGAAGCGGCTGCTTTTTTGCTAGTGGAGGAAAGAGTTCATAGAAACCTAGCTTTTCTCTTCTTTGTAACTGCACATTAGGAACATCTTCTGTTTACAGAGCTAGGTATGGTTTCATGGCATATCCATTGGCTGTTGTACAGCATTTCTTTGTTAAGCCACTGCCGTGGTCAAACAAAAAGGCAGCAAAGTAAAAGCTCTTTCTCTCTGTTAGAATTATATTTACACACCCATTTCCTCAGTTGCTGGAATGGATTCAGTACTGAGGCTATGGGGGGGGGGGGGGGGGGGGGGGTGGAAATAAGGGTAGACAAAGACAGCACCATCCTGCATCAATTCATTAAGAATGCTATCAGTCAAGTGAAAACACAATCCTTTTTCATATTAAGACAAAACCCATCATTGCATGCAGATCTGTGGTGATGTGTGAAAGACAATGCCATGAAGCTCATATTGTAATTCATACCATTTCTCTTCTGCTATGCAAGTATAATCTTCCTTCATAGTTATCCCTGGGACACTTTTTGATTAATTTGATGATAAAATTATTCTAGTTGTGGTGCAGAACCCATGTAGAAAGTGAAATCTATTTTCTATTTTTCTACTTGGTTTGCACCCTTTGGCTGTATTATTAAAATGAATTATATATTTATAATTCTCGTATTATCAGATAAGGGTGCAGGCTTACTTAGATCAATCATGCCAATCTGAGTTGGATAAATTAATGCTCTTAGAAATGCTGAATTGTAGTACTTTAAGAAACTGAAGTTCAGATAAGTTGTCTAAAGATTTAACATTAGTCATCTGAGTTTAAAAATAGAAGTTATGTCTGTAACACTGGTTTTGCACAATAAAACATTAAGACCTTCAGAGAACAGCCACTCCTTATTCTCTCAAAGAAATATTAAAAGCATATATGAAGACAGGAAAAATGTGCTTTTTGTCTTACTACATATTGTTCTTGAATCTTTATGGAGTTATGTGCATTGCGGACCCAGACATTTCATCCAAGAGTATTGTTAAATGCAAGGTGTGTATTTGTGATGGCTGCTTTTCCTAGTGAAAATTGGAATTGCCTTTTGAACAATTAAACTCTGTTGTTTGTCAGAGCATGCATTACTATGCAGAAAAATAAATATTATTGGCAATGCCAAGTTTGCCAGTGTAGTTTGCATTGGAAACTTCCAGAAATGTGTTCTTATATTTTCTTCTTAGATCTGTCTAGAGAGACAGGAATTTGGTGGAGATTGAGAAAATTTTGTTGGTGATATGCATTGTCAGATACAAATGTAAAATTTTTATTTTAACATTTAATACAACTATCAAATAACATCTTTGAATTGTCTTGTGGGTTCTTTGGTCTTCCTTTTTTAAAAGATGGTGGTTTGTGTGACATCACTGTGGTACGGTGTTTTTATGAATCAAAATTATGCTCCTTATCAATGAAAATTTGTAATACACTTGGTAAAATTAGGGCCCATTCTTTCCTAGGCTCTATTTTAAGTTTTCAAGCGGTGACACTGAATACTTTTAAATGCCAGTTTACAAGAAGATAGCAGGATCCTTGCTGCTGTGTAATAGACCATAAAGGAAACTTTCCATGATTTCTATAAATGTTAATTTCATTTTCAATCTTGGAGTATGTTCAACTGTACCACCAAAATTCTAACTCTTAAAGAAGGTCACATTGCTTCATATGTTGGCATCTTTGAAAATCTGTGCTAGAAAACAAACTTTGGTTAGTTATGGGATTCATTATTTTATGGTAACAAATTTTCATCTTTACATACATGTGTATGTGTGTATCCTAGATTTACAGAGGGAACCAGCAGAGGAAGACAGAACACTGAGCATTCAGTGATGTCATGATTAGTATAAGGGGTAGTGGAAACCTGGAACTCAATAGTGTATTATTGAAAAAGCAGAACTGAAAGAAAAATATATTGCTATCTAATAGCCTGCAATATTCTCAGGTGGTCTCCCCCCCCCCCCCCCCCCCCCCCCACACCCCAGGGAATGCTGAGAGCCCAACTGATCTGCTGGAGGAAACTAAAAGAGAATTTTAATCCCTCAGGTCCTGCAGTGGTCTAGCAGGACTTAAGGAAAATAAATTAACAGGTAAGAAATTTTTACATCCTGCGTAGAGAAGTCCAGATGCGTAAGACATAACCAAAGCTTGAAAGACCTCATATGGGAGGAAAACGAACTCCTTCACACATTTCTATGCAGGGTGTCAATCCTTTCCCCCCAGGCATCTCCATCATAATGTTCCAGTATGGGAACAGTGACGCATAAGAAGACTGGCAGGATAGCATTTTCAGAACAACTCCCCATTTACATTCAGCAGAGTTAGAGGCAAGCAGAGCTCTGGAGTCTCAATGAGTGTATGAGACAATGATGCAGCTAAGAGGATGACATTTTTTGGTGGTGTGGTAGGGGAGCCTGTTTTGAATGGGTTGTACCTTAATCTTCATGTAATCTGGCTGCTGGTATTAATGTTTAAAAAGGTAAAAGAACAGCTTTAAACTAAATCTTGGGTGAGAGGTTACAGTTGCTCAAAAGCTGATGATTTAGAGGAGTGCTAGAGGCGTAGCTAGATGGGTCACCAGGGGAGCGTCTGCTCCCCCGAACAGACTTGCGATGGCGCCTATTTTTTCACTGATCTGTCATTTTAAATATGTGCCATCGGCAGTCCACTCTCCGCTTCCCCCCCCCCCCCCCCCCCCATGCCCTCAACCTGGCTATGCTACTGAGTAGTTTATCCATAAAAGATGTTGGTAGAATATCCATATAAAGAGGTTGTAATAAAGTAGCTAGGTACATTTAAAGAACAGACAAATGGTTCCAAATTATACCCATCAACTGCAACCAGTTTGTGAATACATTTTTTAAATTTCTTTAAATTGTATGCAAATACCAGAAGTAAAAAAAAAAGTTAGAAAGTATGGCACTAAATGAAGTAGACATAATAGAAATCTGAGATCCAATTGAAAGACACAACATAATAAAACACTGAATCCAGAGTACAAATTACATTGAAATAATAGGGTGGATCAAATTAAGAAGTGGTGCTGTGATAAGGTCAAACAGGATAAAGGTTTTCAGGAAACAAAATGCAATGTGCAGTCTTTATGGATAGAAGTTTGAAGAGACTAGTGAAATACTAACAAATTAGGAAGGCTAACAAATTTGGTAACAATAATGGGAGATTTCAATTACCTCAATATTTATTGAATAAATTTCTCAATGGGATGTTTCTAGTGAGGCAAGCTTTCTGGAAACTGTAAGTGACTGCTTCATGGAGCAGCTAATTGTGGAACAGAGAGAAAATACTGTGTAACTAGTCCTTTACAGGAATATAAAACCTGGTTTGAGAGATAACAGTAATTGCAGTAGTTGGGCTGCTTGGCAGTAGTGATCATGATATGATCATTTGTCATAATTGCCAGAAAGGAGGTCACTAAAGAATATTGCTTTTGTAGCATTTCATTTTAAAAAGGGAGACTATGATAAAATGAAACTATAAAATGTCTAATTGGAGTGGTTGCCTGGGTCAAAAGTTACATGAGAGTAAACAGTTAATGAAAAAAGTGGAGTCAATCAGTGAAAATAGGAACCCAGATGATACTCAGCGACTGATAACAAGGGAAAAACCCCACACATCTATGTTTTGGCATGACGTGCCTGCTTCAGGGGTTTAAACTCTAAAAACAAATATAAGAACAAACAATAAAAAAAATGTATTACAAAAAAATATGTAATCAAAGGAAAAGTTAAAACATGATAAACACTAATAACACAAACCAATAAATGACAGATATGAATAATATCTATGATGTACATATTAATAATATAACACTGGTGCAATAGTATAGTGTACTGGAAATATATACATATATAAGTGCTTTGAAGAAAATAGAGCAATCTTCTAAGCAAAAGGCAATCTTCCTTTTTGCCAATTTTTAAGACTGAAGAGACTGTGTTCTAGTTTTGATTATTTTGAATCAAAAGTATCAGAGATGGCTTTAATATTTAAAAACAGGGGCTATTCTGATAACTATCAAAAGAGGTCCTAACAGAGTTAGAGCTGCTAATCACGAAAGCTTGTTGAAAGCAAAAAAGATCAAAAAGACACCTAGCATAGTTTGTACTTTGGCATTCATATCTTTCTAATGATATTAAAACATTGGCATACACTTGAAAAATATGAGTGGAGGAGTGGCCTAGTGGTTAGGGTGGTGGACTTTGGTCCTGAGGAACTGAGTTCAATTCCCAGCACAGGCAGCTCCTTGTGACTCTGGGCAAGTCACTTAACCCTCCATTGCCCGCCACATTGAGCCTGCCATGAGTGGGAAAGTGCGGGGTACAAATGTAACAAACAAAATAACAAAACAATTTTTGCTTTTTCTAGAAGCAAAAATCTTAGAGAATCTTGTACCTTCTATGTTGCCTTCAGTAATACTTTGACACACACTACAATGACCACAGCTGAAATGTCTCTGAGGACTTGTGTTTAAATGTTCATTGCAAATTACCACTTTCATTGATCCCTTAGTTTTAACCTGCAATACACAATTGTAATACTATTCAAGTTGTCTATGTTATCCTGTGTTCTTGTAATTTTATATATATATATATATATATATATATATATAGGCAAGACTAAGCATATGATTAAAACTCAGATCATTGGGCATAAGACAACATCAGAATGCTCCATTAGTGCAACACTGGATGAAAGAAGGCCATTTAGTTTGACTTGAGATTTTTTTTGTATTGCAAGTCTTTCATTCCTGAACAAGAGGTGGGCAATATAGATCAGTTACTATTACAAAACGAATAACAGTTTATTTTTTTATCTTAATACTGTTCAACCTTATGGACTCAACAAAGCAATAGAATATAAACAATTTTTTGTGATATTCTTCTAGCCAGTTTTATTTATTTATTGCATTTGTATCCCACATTTTCCCACCTATTTGCAGGCTCAATATGGCTTAGAAAGAACTGATATGGCGTCAAAATACCAGGGTAAAGAATACAATTGGTGTTACAAAGAAATCAAGGAGAACAAGAGGGATTGGTCAGGCAATTATAGAAAGATATAAACTAATAAACGTGGATAGATGGGTTTTGCATAGTTTAATGCTTTATACCTATTAGGACATCATAGATGTTATTCATATCTTTGTCATGTATTGATGTCTGGTGTTCTAGTTTTTATCCTGTTTTAATTTTTCCATTTGATTTTATTGCATATTTTTTATACTACATTTTTATTTATTTTGTTCTTTTTTTTTTTTTTTTTTTAGAGTTTACACCCCCTGAAGCAGGCACATGTTGTGCCAAAACCTAGCTGTGTCAGGTTTTCCCTTGTTTGCAGTTGCTGAGTATCAGCTGGGTTCCTGTTTTCATTGACTTTTGGTTTGCTCCTTTCAAGGAGGTTTTCCCCCTTCTCTTCTTTTTTGCAGTAAACATTAGTTAACATAGAAAACAATGATAATCTGTGAAGCCTAACCACTGTGTCTGTCCTTCCATACTAACTACTAAGCTCTCTAATCCTTTCCTTTTCCTTATATCCTGAATCTCCCTTATATTTCATAATTGGTAGAAGGGAGGTCATTAAAAAAAATTGCTGTTGTAGCATTTCATTTTAAAAAGAGAGACTATGATAAAATTAAACTATAAAATGTCTAAAGGGAGTGATTGCCTGGGTCAAAAGTTACACAAGGGTAAACATTAACATAGAAAACATAGAAAATGATGGTAAAGTCCATGAAGCCTAACCAGTGTGTCCATCCATACTAACCACTAAGCTGTGCAATCCTTTCCCTTATATTCCCGAATCTGTATTGCCTCTAGTGTGAGGACCTCCATGTGACCGAAGCCGCACCTCTACCGACTCCACCACCTCCTATGAGAAGGTTCAACTAAAGACTGATGTATTCCAACTGTTACCACCACCCCATGCAAGAGGACTTCCCAGAGCTGGCATCATATCCACACCATCTCCACAACTTCCAGCATGAGGGTACAACCTCTGCATGATACCGCATTGTATGCCAGAGGACGCTGCTGCCACCAGCAATCACCTGAGGTGCAAACTGTTCCTGTCTACAGCCTCCTGTTGGAGCCCCATTGCATGTAAAGGAACATAAACACAGAACAACCCAGAATCATGCATATGCACACACAATATCATCCCTCAAAAATGGACTTCCTACCTAGCTAACCTGCATTGCCTGGGAACACTCAGTGTAAGTAATTAGAAAAAGTTAATATTATCAACTCGTGTCAATCTCAAGCCGAATAACCACTGCTATCGCCCCAAGAGCATCTCAGTCTATTTCAAAATGGCCAATATAAAGATAGACAAGTTTATAATATGGATAACTGGACTACTAGCTACCTCACAAAACAAAAGGAACAAAATCCCTGTACTTATCTCTGACAGATGCACCCAATACCAATTGGAAGAACCAAATCACCAATCCCAAAAAACACCAGAGACCAAACTGGTAACCAATTACAAAAAGATGAGATCACATAATAACCAACAGGACCAAAAATTTAAGAAAATCAGAATGCACAGACCATTACAAACCATCAAGCACACCAACATTAAATACAATAAATTTGTTCCCATCCCAATAGGCTATATAAATGCAAGGTCCACAGTAAACAAATTGGCGATAAGCAGAGACTGGATTGAATCTGAACAATTAGGGCTATTGTTTATAACAGAAACATGGGTAAAACTTAGAAGACCCATCACTACTCGACCTATTCCCACCAGGTTATAAAATAACATATCAACAGAACCAAAAAGAAAGGAGGCAGGGTTGCCTTAATATTCAAAACCTCCTTTATAGTAGAGCTTGTAGCCAAACGCATCACCTGAAATTGAAATCCCATATGCAAAATCACAGACACATCACTAGCTGGACAACTATGCTGCATCCTAATTTACTGCCCCCCCAGGAAGGTGGTCCAATGCCTTAGATGGCTTCATGGACTTTACATCAAACATCTGCACCAACTTCTCGAATGTCCTTGTACTAGGAGACATCAACCTATACCTAGAAAACCATCTTGACACCAATACCAGGTTTTTAGCAAACTTCCTGAACCAATGGAACCTTAAAACAGCACCAACTGCTTCATGCCATGCAAAAGGTCACCAACTAGACATACTAGTCTACAGGTTCTTAGCCAATAATAACCATATACTAGGAAATCGCAACTGGGAAGAGGTGCCATGGTCAGATCACAGCAAACTCACCACACTCCAATGAAAAGAGAACTGAAGACACTTCATACTATCCTAACTAGAGGAAAACTGGATAGTAATAATTTCTGGTCAACAGCAATAAACAACCAAACGAAAATAACACCCAACAACATCCATTTCATGAGCAACTGGGATGAACTAAGCAAAAACACCTTGAATGAAATAGCACCACTCAAAAAGAAAAGAGAGAAAAAGTCAACCATGTCCATGATGAACTACTAAAGACGGAAAAACTTTGTAGAAAATTGGAAAGAAAATGGTCCAAAAACAAATCAGATATGAACAAAACTATATGAAGGAAAACTCTAAGCAAGTACAACCACAGTATAAAAAGAACTAAAGTGGACTACTACAACACACAGATATGCCCAGAAGACAGAGAGACTAAAAAAAATATATATAAACTTATGAATAATTTATTAAACACACAAGCTCTGCTAACATCAAATAAAAACACCAACAGCAGGTGAGCTCACACAATATTTTATGGACAAAATAACAAAAATAAGATCAAACCTAGCTGCAACACAAACATCCCTCACAGATTTCCTACACAAATGTGAAACCAACAGGGCCGTGCCGATGCGGTAAGCGGGGTAAGCGCCGCAGGGGAGCGCCATCCTCTGGGGGGGGCGCCGCAGCTGCGTGCTTACCTTGCCCCTCCCACTCCCATGTATGAACTGCCCGCCCTCTTCTCCCCCCCCCCAAGATCCCTTTCCTTTTTTTTTTCTTTTAAATTTACCTTCCTCCAGCAGCGCAGCGTCAGTGAAGGAGGTGGTGCTCCCAGTCCCGACGTCTCTAGCCTTCCATTGGTTCGCTCAGTGTCCCGCCTTCTTCTGACGTCATCCTTGACGTCAATGCTGCATAGGTAGGGTGAAAAGAAAACACACTAAAATCAATGCAGACTGTCCAGAACACGGCAGCGAGATTGATATTCAAAAAATCAAAATACAAAAGAGCAACCCCACTACTTAAAATGCTATACTGGCTCCCAGTCAAGGCCAGATTAATATTCAAAACATGCACAATTATTTTCAAAACACTGTTTGACATGTCTCCAAAATACATGTTAGACCTGATCACACTGTCACCAATAAATGCAAACCCAGGAACCAGGGGAAACCTACTACTCCACCTGTTAAACTGCACAAACATAATCTACAAATCCATCTACATGGCACATTTCAGCTACCAGGGCTCTAAATGGTGAAACTCAATCCCCAAGGTCAGAAGAAGCATCATAATCTACCTTCAATTAAAAAAAGAGCTAAAAACCTACCTTTTCAAGAAATTCTATGACTAACCAAATGCAAACAATTAATAACCCGATATCGTTCTGCAAGAACACTGTCCTATACAACTTAAATCTATATCCCATATGTCTTAGCAACCACTATGCATCAATGTAATCTCCACAGCTGCTAACTGTAAGCCACATTGAACCGAACCTTGTTTTTGGATAATTGTGGGATACAAGCATGAATAAATAAATAAATATTTGTACTTGTGCCATTATTATTATTATTATTACATTTGTATCCCACATTATCCCACCTTTTTGCAGGCTCAATGTGGCTTACAATTCATCGTGGATACTGGAAATAGAAAAGAATGTACATTTGGTTTTACAGCAAGTTTTGGGTACATGATGGTGAAATACATGATAGTGTTGAAGCCATAGACATTAGGTGCATGATAGTGTGAAAGCAAAAGACATTAAAGAACATTCCTGAATATCTTAAAGAATGTAGAGTTACGCGTGTTGTTCTTTATGATATACTAGTAAAAAAGCCCCGTTTCTGATGCAAATGAAACGGGGGCTAGCAATGTTTTCTTCTGTGTGCATGTGGGAGTGTGTGTGTCCCTGCCCTCTGGCCTCTCTCCCCTCCCCCCTCTGAGTCCTTCACTGTTACAGAGCCAGCGATTTGATTTCGTGCTCTGCTGTTTTCCTTCACTGACTGTGTTACAGAGAGGGTGGGGCAGACACTCATAGGGAAACCGGATATCTCGCCCCCTTCACACTTCCGGCTGGAGGCTTCATAGAACGTTGGTGTTGCTTTTTATATAGAGAGATTTTGTCGAAGAGAGAAGTTTTCAGGAGTTTGCGGAAATTGGTCATTTCGTAGACCGTTTTCAGGTTACGTGGCAGTGTGTTCCAGAGCTGTGTGCTTGTATATGAAAAGGTTAATGCATGCATTGATTTGTATTTCAAGCCTTTACATTTGGGAGGATGAAGATTAAGGAATGTGCGGGAGGATTTTTTTGCATTTCTGGGTGGTAGTTCTATTAGGTCTGACATGTAGGCTGGGGCGTCACCATGGATGATTTTATGGACCAAGGTACAGAGTTTGAACATGATGCGTTCTTTGAGTGGGAGCCAGTGTAGTTTTTTGCAAAGGGGTGTTGCACTTTCATATTTTGGTTTGCCGAATATAAGTCTGGCTGCCGTGTTCTGGGCTGTCTGGAGTTTTTTGAGTATTTGCTCTTTGCAGCCGGCGTAGAGTGAATTGCAATAGTCCAGATGACTAAGTACCAGTGATTGTACCAGGTAGAGGTACAATCTTTAATTCAAATACAATTCTTGTCTCCACTAACTCTGTTAGGAGAGTGTTCCATCATGAACCATCTTTTCCATAAATAAATGTTTTATTTAGTTTATCCTAAGTCTGTCTCCTTTCGTTTTCATATTATACCTATTCATTTCAGAGCTTCCTTTCAATGGAAAAATGGCTCTGAAATTGTATTTATGCTACCATAGTATTTAAATTTCTCTCTTACCGCCACTTTTCTGCCTTTCTTCCAAAGTGAGTATATTGAGATCTTTAAGTTTGTCCCCTTATGATTTATGATGGCCACTGACCATTTTAGTAGCCAGCCCCTAGACTAACTCCATCCTGTTTATATATTTTTGAAGGTGCAGTCTCCAAAATAGTATACAGTAAAATGAGGTCTAAAGATTTCCACAGGGCTTACCCAGAGGTAATCGGGCATCACATGCTGTCTGGTTAATTTGAGAGTCCTTGGCACCACATCAATGGGTGGCAGTTAATGCTCCCTGAAATGGCCGCACAGCAAGCGTGAACTTACCATCTGGCTGTTTCATTTTTGGCTATTTTCATCCACTGTGGTAAAAGGGGCCCTGGCACTCAATAAAAACGGCTAGCGCAGGACCCCTTTTACTGCAGCTTAGTGAAAAGGTCCCTGAGTTCCTTGTCGTCTGCTCCAGACCATTCCCAGCATGTGGGTATGTGCCCTTCTACCAGCAGATTGGAGACTGAGACTTTACTGAGGGATCACTTTATATAGCTATGTGCAACCCTGAGCCCCCTCCAGCATTTCTCAGTCTGCTCAGAAGATGGTAGGTAGGTGCCTGTGCAGACTCAGTCTCACCTTTGGCCTAAATTTTCCTATTTTTCCAAATTAAAAATAAAAAAAAACATGGGTTGTAGCTTTGACTGCTTTGGGAACAACAGTCTGTGGATGCTGCATGAAAGCCCTTTTTGGGGTCCTTTTTTGTGCTGTTGCAGTGTTGATTAAAAAAACTGTAAAAAAAAAAAAAAAAAGGTTACTGAGGGGGTTTCCAACTTAAAGGCAAGCAGCACAGATTAGTGCTTAATTCCTACCTTAGCTGCCTGTTGAACAGCCCGATTTGCTTGCTGTTACTCGGGTGAGCCCTGGGGGCACATACTCCGTGCTGCAGGTCCCTCCCCTTATCCCCTCTTCTCAGCCAGTGTAGGCAGTGTGCCTTGGCCCCTCTCCTACTTTCCACAGAGGGGCCTTTCAGGCTTCCATGGGTGAGAACAAAGCAAACGCTAGCAAAAAAAAAAGTGCTCAGGACCTTACTTTGGGCAAGTTCAAGCAGTTTGGTCTGCACACTGTCTTGCCAGCAGTGAGTTATTTTTCAGATCCTTCTGGGCTCTGGTTTGCGGCTCAGGGTGCCTAGCCAAGTTCAGGTTGAGGGAGGTTCACACAGTTGTTTCCTGTGCTTTTCTTCACATGGCTGCTCCCGCTGCTACAGCGTGCCACTATGCAGCTTGTCAAGCCTGGCGTGTGTTGGACCGTGTCTCCAATGAGACATCTGCAGAGGCTGAGTCACCCAGAGAGGGTTCATCTGGGGCATCTGCACCACCATTGGGGAGACCAGAGGAGGGGTCCATGGCTGTTCAAGGAGACTCTGAGGCCATTCTTCTCTTTGGTGGTGGGGAGCTGCAAAGATGTGATGGTGTTGAGCCAGCCCTCGGCAGAGGGCCCACCTGTACTATGTCACCAGGATGCCTTGGGGCCTCCTGGGTTCTCCCCGGAATTTGTCATCTTCATTAGGCTTTGTTGTCTGAAGCATCTGTGCTCCAAGGAGGCATATTTTCAAAGCACTTAGACTTATAAAGTTACATAACAACCTATGGAACTTTGTAAGTCTAAGTGAGTGGAGGAGTGGACTTTGGTCCTGGGGAACTGGGTTCGATTCCCACTGCAGGCACAGGCAGTTCCTTGTGACTCTGGGCAAGTCACTTAACCCTCCATTGCCCCAGGTACAAATAAGTACCTGTATATAATATGTAAGCCGCATTGAGCCTGCCATGAGTGGGAAAGCGCGGGGTACAAATGTAATAAAATAAAACAAAGGTAAAATTATGTATAATCATACCTGATAATTTTCTTTCCATTAATCATAGCTGATCAATCCATAGACTGGTGGGTTGTGTCCATCTACCAGCAGGTGGAGATAGAGAGCAAACTTTTGCCTCCCTATATGTGGTCATGTGCTGCCGGAAACTCCTCAGTATGTCGATATCAAAGCTCCATCCGCAGGACTCAGCACTTAGAGAATTACACCCACGAAGGGACACTCTGCCCAGCTCACCACCGCCGAAACGGGGGAGGGGAATTAACCCAGCTCATCCCCACACAAGTGGGGGAGGGGAATCCGTCCAGCTCAGCCCCGCGGAGCGGGGGAGGGACACCACACCCGCCGATGCGGGGGGATCTGGCTTATCCTGCAACCGCAACCGCGGGAGGAGCTGACTGACCCGAACACCGCCGAAGCGGGAGGGGTACCAAACTGCCCTACAGCCGCACGAAGCGGGAGGGAGTGCCGGCAGAATTATAAGTCTCAATCCAGCCCCGTAAAACGGAGGGGAGAGGAATGCAGCAGCTCACTGTAACACAAACTCGTCTTAACTCTTGAAGAATCCAAGTGAAAAAACTTGAACACGAAGTCTTTCTGAAGTAACTGAAGACTAAACTTGAACCTGAAATGCAACCAGAATAAAACAATACAGATATCTGGGAGGGGCTATGGATTGATCAGCTATGATTAATGGAAAGAAAATTATCAGGTATGATTATACATAATTTTACCTTCCATATCATCAAGCTGATCAATCCATAGACTGGTGGGATGTACCGAAGCAGTACTCACCCAGGGCGGGACATAGAAATCCCTGACCGCAACACTGAAGCTCCAAACCGGGCCTCCGCCCGAGCAGCCACAGTCAAGCGGTAATGCTTGGAGAATGTATGGGCCGAAGCCCAAGTTGCCGCCTTGCATATCTCTTCCAAGGAGACGGAATCGGCCTCTGCCATCGAGGCCGCCTGAGCTCTTGTGGAGTGAGCCTTCAGCTGGATAGGCGGCACCTTCCCCGCGGCCACATAAGCCGCTGCAATGGCTTCCTTGACCCATCTTGCCACTGTAGGCTTAGCAGCCTGCAGACCCCTACGAGGACCTGCAAACAGGACAAACAGATGATCCGATTTCCGGAAATCATTGGTCACTTCCAAGTATCTGATGATGACTCGTCTCACATCCAGATATTTAAGAGCAGAGTACTCCTCTGGGTAGTCCTCCCTACGAAAGGAAGGGAGACAGAGCTGCTGATTCACATGGAAGCGAGAAACAATCTTGGGCAGAAAGGAAGGCACTGTGCGAATAGTCACTCCTGCCTCAGTGAACTGCAGAAAAGGCTCTCGACATGAGAGCGCCTGGAGCTCGGAAACTCTTCTGGCTGAAGTGATAGCCACCAAAAAGACTGCTTTCAACGTCAGGTCTTTCAGAGATGCCCTCGACAAGGGTTCAAACGGCGGCTTCTGCAATGCTCTTAGCACCAGGTTGAGATTCCACGCAGGCACCACTGAGTGCAGAGGAGGGCGCAGGTGATTAACTCCCTTGAGAAAGCGCACCACATCTGGCTGGGAAGCCAGGGAAGCACCCTTCAGGCGGCCCCTGAAGCAAGCCAGAGCCGCTACCTGGACCTTAAGGGAACTGAGCGACAGGCCTTTGTCCAGACCTTCTTGCAGGAACGCCAACACTGAAGAAATTGGAGCAGTGAAGGGAGAAAGTGAGCCTGCTTCACACCACGCTGCAAAGATACGCCAAACCCTGGCGTAAGCAGTAGAAGTAGAGCGTTTCCTCGCTCTCAGCATAGTGGCGATGACCTTGTCTGAGAAGCCCTTCTTCCTCAGACGCTGCCGCTCAATAGCCAGGCCGTAAGACCAAAGGGGGAGGGATCCTCCATCACCACGGGACCCTGATGTAACAGGCCCTGCTCCACTGGCAGCCGCAGAGGATCGTCGACTGAGAGCCTGATCAAGTCCGCATACCAGGGACGTCTGGGCCAATCCGGACCCACCAGGATTATCCTGCCGGGATGCTTTGCCACCCGGTCTAGCACCCTGCCCAACATGGGCCAGGGCGGGAACACATAGAGAAGCTCTTGTGTCGGCCATTGTTGGAGAAGAGCATCTACTCCCAGGGATCGAGGGTCCCGTCCTCTGCTGAAGAAGCGCGGCACTTGGCAATTGGCCGATGACGCCATCAGATCCAGGCTCGGCTGGCCCCAGCGCTTCGTGATGTCCAAGAACGCCTGAGCAGATAGCTGCCACTCTCCGGGCTCCAAGGTATGGCGACTGAGAAAGTCCGCCTTGACATTCATGACTCCGGCAATGTGGGCCGCTGACAGCTGTTCCAGGTTCGCTTCCGCCCACTGGCATAGACTCATAGCCTCCTTGGCTAGAGGGGCGCTCTTGGTACCTCCCTGGCGGTTGACATAGGCCACAGCCGTGGCATTGTCCGACAGTACCCGTACAGGCTTCAGCACCAGTACCGGGATGAACTCCAAAAGCGCCAACCGAATGGCTCTGAGTTCCAGGAGGTTGATAGACCACTTCGCCTCTGCAGGAGACCAGAGCCCCTGCGCTGTCCTTCCCAAGCAGTGGGCTCCCCAGCCCGACAATGAGGCGTCCGTCGTGACGACAATCCACTCTGGGGTCACCAGAGGCATTCCCGCAGACAACTTGTCTGTCTGCATCCACCAGCTCAGCGCCTTGCGCACTGCTGGATCCAAGGGAAGACGCACCGCATAATCCTCCGACATCGGAGTCCAGCGCTGCAGCAGAGAGTGTTGTAGTGGTCTCATATGAGCCCTGGCCCAGGGCACTACTTCCATCGTGGCCGTCATAGAGCCCAACAGCTGCACATAGTCCCAAGCCCGAAGAGGAGAGGCTACCAGGAACTGGTCCACCTGAGCCTGAAGCTTGACAATCCGATTGTCTGGCAGGAACACTCTGCCCACTTGGGTGTCGAATCGAACTCCCAGATACTCCAGGGACTGAGTCGGGCGCAGCTGGCTCTTCTCCCAGTTGATGATCCATCCCAGGGAGCTCAAAAGAGCAACTACCCGGTCCACAGCTTTGCCGCACTCTGCATAAGAGGGGGCTCGGATCAACCAGTCGTCCAGATAAGGATGGACTTGTACTCCTTCCTTTCGCAGGAAGGCCGCTATGACCACCATTACTTTGGAAAAGGTCCGCGGAGCAGTAGCCAACCCGAACGGGAGGGCTCTGAACTGGAAGTGTCGTCCCAGGACTGCAAAACGCAGAAAGCGTTGATGAGGCCAGATGGGAATATGCAGGTACGCTTCCTTGATGTCCAAGGATGCCAGGTACTCCCCTGCCTTCACTGCCGCTATAACAGAGCGGAGAGTCTCCATGCGAAAGTGCCGCACTTTCAAGGCCCGATTGACCCCTTTGAGGTCGAGGATAGGCCGGACAGAACCTCCTTTCTTTGGTACCACAAAGTAAATGGAGTAACGCCCCTTGCCAAGCTGACTTTCTGGCACCGGAACGACCGCACCCAGGCGGATCAGATTGTCCAAAGTCTGTTGCACTGCCACAGCTTTGACCGGAGACTTGCAGGGAGAGAGTACAAACCCGTCTCTTAAGGGTCGGCAGAACTCTAGCTTGTAGCCGTCTCTGATGACTTCCAGCACCCAAGCGTCTGAAGTTATTGTGGTCCACTCGCCCAGAAACGAGGACAGCCGTCCTCCAATCTGCACTGGGGCGTGGACCAATACCCCGTCATTGGGTACGAGACCCTGGGGGAGGACCGGAGGGAGCACCTCCGGGACGGCGGTCTCTGCGAAAGGAATGCTGCTTGGGGGAGAAATTCCTCTTAAAGGAAGAGGGGGCAGAAGAACCCGACCTGCCCGGGCGGTACCGACGGGCTTCCTGAAACCGTCCTCTGGAGGTACCGGGACGAGCACTAGCCCGAGCCCTGACCTCCGGTAACTTCTTGCCCTTAGACGTGCCGAGATCGGTCACGATTTTGTCCAGCTCGACCCCAAAGAGCAGCTTGCCTTTAAAAGGCAATTTAGCCAGGCGGGATTTAGAGGCGTGGTCAGCAGACCAATGTTTCAGCCAAAGCCACCGCCGCGCAGAGACTGTCTGAGCCATGCCTTTAGCTGAGGCTCTCAAGACATCATACAGCAAGTCTGCCAAATAGGCTAAGCCCGATTCCAGGGCTGGCCAATCAGCCCTCAAGGAATGGTCCGAGGGGGAAGCCCGCTGCACCATAGTCAGGCACGCCCTGGCCACGTAAGAGCCGCAAACTGAGGCCTGCAAACTTAAAGCAGCCGCCTCAAAGGACGACCTTAAGGCCGCCTCCAATCTCCTGTCTTGGGCGTCCTTCAAGGCCGTGCCACCTTCCACCGGCAAAGCCGTTTTCTTAGTCACCGCAGTGATTAAAGAATCCACGGTAGGCCACAGATAGGCCTCACGTTCACTCACAGCCAAAGGATAGAGGCGGGACATAGCCCTAGCCACTTTAAGGCTCGCTTCTGGGACATCCCATTGAGCCGAAATTAAGGTGTGCATGGCATCATGCACGTGGAAGGTTCTAGGCGGGCGCTTCGTCCCCAGCATAATGGCAGAGCCAACAGGGGCTGAGGGAGAGACGTCCTCCGGAGAGGATATCTTCAAAGTGTCCATGGCCTGTAACAACAGGTTGGGCAAATCCTCTGGGCGAAAAAGCCGCTCTGCAGAGGGGTCATCCGCTCCATCCGAGCGGGGATCCGTCTCCTCCAAGGAATCCGCAAAGGACCGTTGGGAGACCTCAGACACGCTGCCCTCATCTACATCGGAGGAGACAAATTCCTCCAAGGCCTGAGAATCAACCCGAGGGTGTTTACCTCTGGGAACCTCAACCTCCTTACCAGACGAGGGAGCGGGGGCAGCGTTGTGCATGAGGAAGGCCTGATGCAACAGCAAAACAAACTCGGGGGAGAAACCCCCCAGACTGTGCACTTCCGCAGCCTGGGCAACCGCCCTAGGCGCGCTCTCAACCGGCGCTCGCAACAGCGGGGGAGAGACATGCTGCGCATCCAAAATGGCGTCCGGCGCGAAACTCCGCGAAGGAGCCGCGCGGGAAGAACGGCTCTTAATTTTAGCCGCTTCTGTGCCGTCGCCCAAATTAAGGGCGTTCATGGCATTAATGTCTCCAACCTCAAGGGCGGCCCAAGAAGAAGCCGGCCGAGCCGCGTGGCCGGCCAAGATGGCGGAGGCGAGGAGCGGGGGATGGGCGTTTATGGCGGGAAAAACCGCCACGCCGGAGGAAAGACCGGGACATTCATCGGTCACGAAACTGTCACCCAACAAGGGCGAATCAGGCTTTAAGACCCCCGCATCCCCTCTAGAAGCGCTCAAGCGACCCGGGGAGCGACCCTTTGCGCCCTCGCCCTCCGACGCCATGTGCCACGAGGAGAAGAATCGGGGAACCCCCGCCCGCTATAAAAAGGTAAAATTACCTGCTGTCCGCTCCGAGTTGTAACGACCTGGTGTCTCAGTGAGTAGCTGCAATAGACGCTTAAATAAACGTCGAAATAAACGCCTTTAAGGCCGTTCAAAATTTTTTTTTTTTTTTTTTTTTTTTAACGGAGCCAGCGGGAGGGGGGAGAAAAGGAGGGACCTGGCACCACCAGGTTTGCACTTGCTCAAAAGAGCCCTCAACCCCAGGCACTCAACAAAACCTAAAAATTAGGCTTGGAGGCCTAGCCAGAGCTGCTGCTGTGTGTGACCACCACCTGCTGAGATAGAGAACATACAGGAGGAGTTTCCGGCAGCACATGACCACATATAGGGAGGCAAAAGTTTGCTCTCTATCTCCACCTGCTGGTAGATGGACACAACCCACCAGTCTATGGATTGATCAGCTTGATGATATGGAATAAATGCTTTGAAAATGAGCCCCCCGTTACTCCAAGATTTCAGGGAAGCTTCTGATCTTCCTGTGGCCCCCAAACACCCGAGGGTGTCTTTGCCAGGAGCTCCAGTTCTCATGGGAGTTTCCTCTCCTCTTTTGGAGGAGAAGGTCCCAGAAGAGGAGGACCAGGAGACTGAGTTTGAGCCTTGGTCTGGCTCTTCCATCGCCAGGAGTTGCCCTGGTTGACCACTCAGGTCTGTCACAAACAGAAGGAAGAAGCCTCCATGGATAGAATGCACCAGGCATAAAACAGAGGAACAAAAAAAAGAAAAAACTCTCACAGATGGTGTCCAAAAGCTTCTTTATTTCAGTAAACGTCAAGAACAATAAAGGAGACCTAACACAACTCGTGTTTCAGCCCTACTGGCCTGCATCAGGGGTCTAGGAATTTGTCATATCATACATATTCCCAGAAAGATAATCAAAAAAGTCTCCACTTGGTAATCTCTGAAAAGAAGGCACTTGGACAACAAAATGCCAGTGGAGACTTTTTTTTAATGATCTTTCTGGGAATACATATGATATGACAAATTCCTAGACCCCTGATGCAGGCCAGAAGGGCCAAAACAAGAGTCATGTCAGGTCTCCTTTATTGTTCTTGGAAGTTTACTGAAATAAAGAAGCTTTTGGACACCATCTGTGAGAGGCTTTGCTTTTTTGTTCCTCTACTATTTTATGCTTGACCACTCAGGTCCTTCACAGTTTGGGTCTCGAGGAAGACCGACCAGTAGCTCCTTGGAAGGAGGGCCCCCTCTTGAAAGGGTTGCGTAAGCTGCCATGAGTTTCCCCCCTCAATGAGGATCAAGGAACTGGTGGACAGTCAGTGGCAGCACCTGAACGCTCCGCTGCATACAGCAAGAGGCATGAACTGCCTGTATCAGCTCCCTGCTGTGGACATGGAGCATTTCTGGTTGCCTAGGGTGGACACCTTGGTCATGGCCATGACTTAAAGGCTAGAGTACTGGTTGAGGCAAAATTATCCCAACCACGTGTATAAAATGCTGGGTTCTGAGTTAGGAGTCATAATCCATGAAAAAGTCAGGGCTCTTCAGTTTGCAAAAGAAAGTGAAAGGGAATATGACTGACATTTATGAAATCATGAATGGGGTAGGATGATTAAATGTGGAACTGTTTTGGGATTTTTTTTATGAGGACACCCCATGAAACTAACAACCAGTAGCAGAGGGGGGAAATATCACAGAATGCTCTTTTGTTTGTTTTTAAACACTACAAATTAAGCTTTGGAAACTTACTGAAGGATGTGGTTAAGGTGACTGACATAGGTCAATTCAAAAGAGGTTTGCACAAGATCCTGAAGATAAAGTCCATAAAAAATTATTAGCTGGCTAAGACTTTAGAAAGCCATCACTTAAGCCTTGAAATGCACTATAAGAAAATGGATCTACTTTTTGGGATATGCCAGCTACTGGCAACCCAGAATGACTGCTGCTGGAGTCAGGATGCTGAGTTCAATGGACCTTGATCTGACTCATCATGACTTTTCTTAAGTTCTTATTCAAGATTCCTTTGTTATGTTTTTCTCATTACCTAATGCTGGTCCAGATTATCTTAAGAAAAGGTTAATTTCTTATGTGCCTCTCAGATGTTTGTGCTCTGATGAATATTATTGGATAGTTTCGGCATTAAGGGGCATTTTCCCAAGTGGCTGCTTTCCTGTTAAATTCTCTATATAATGTCTGTTTTCACTTCATCCCTGGTGATCTCAGCAAGGCTATACAGCCAGAAGAAAGGAGGAGGAGGAGAAAGTCACCTGAGACAGTGGAAGAACTTGATACAATGTTCTAGCCCCAAAATGTGCAGTGTGTGACAGCTGTAGAGCCCTTTTCTCTTTTGCCTGAACAGCATCTTTGTGTTGGCCTCGGTATTTGAAAGATAAGAACATAAGAGTAGCCATACTAGGTCAGATCAATGGTCTATCTAGCCCAGTATCCTGTTTTCCAAACAGTGGCCAAGCAAGGTCACAAGTACCTGGCAGAAACCCAAATTATGGCAACACTCCATACTACAAATCCTAGGGCAAGCAGTTGCTTCCCATGTCTTTCTCTATAGCAGACTATGGACTTTTCCACCAGGAATTTGTCCAAATCTTTTTAAAACCCAGATACGCTAACCACTGTTACTATATCCTCCGGCAACGAGGTCCAGAGCTTAACTATTCATTGAGTGAAAAAAATATTTCCATGTAACTTCCTTAAGTGTCCCCTAGTCTTTGTACTTTTGGAATGAGTAAAAAATTTATTTACTTCTACTTGTTTTACACCACTCAGGATTTTGTAGACCTCAATCATATCTCCCCTCATCCATCTCTTTTCCAAGCTGAAGAGCCCTAACCTCTTTAGCTTTTCCTCATGCAAGAGGAGTTCCATCACCTTTATCATTTTGGTTGCTCTTCTTTGAACTTTTTCTAATTTCGCTATATCTTTTTTGAGATACAGCGACCAGAACTAACACAATACTCAAGATGCGAATCCATCAAGGAGCGATACAAAGGCATTATAATATTTTCAATCTTATTCACCATCCCTTTCCTAATAATTCCTAGCATCCTGTTTGCTTTTTTGGCCCCCGCCGCACACTAAGCAGAAGATTTCAGCATATTACCTACAAAGACACCCAGATCTTTTTCTTGAGCGCTGACCCCCCAAGGTGGACCCTAGCATCAGGTAACTATGATTCAGATTATTTTTTCCAATGTGCAACACCTTCATTTGTCCACATTAAATTTCATCTGCCACTTGGATGCCTAGTTTTCCAATTTCCTAAAGTCTTCCTGCAATATTCCACAGTCTGCACGTATTTTAACAACCTTGAATAGTTTTGTAACATCTGCAAATTTGATCACCTCACTCATTGTTCGGATTTCCATATCATCTAAAAATATGTTAAATAGCACCAGTCCCACTACAGATCCCTGCGGCATTCCACTTTTCACCCTCCTCCATTGAAAGAGAGATAAAATTTCTAGAAGTATTAAATGACTGCTTCTTGGAGCAGCTGGTCCAGGAACCGACGGAAAGGGGAGTCATTTAGGATCTGGTCCTTGGTGGTGTATAGGGCATAGTGTGAGCGGTGGCGGTATTGGGTCCCCTGGGAAAAAGTGATCATAATATGAACAAGTGTGAGCTACTATCTGGGATGAACCCATAAAGGAAATCAACTGTAGCTGCATTTAATTTTCGAAAGGGTGACTATAATAAAATTAGGAAAATGGTTTAAAAGAAATTAAAAGCATTGGCTGCAAAGGTTAGGACACTAACAGGTGTGGACGTTATTCAAAAATACCATCTTGGAAGCCCAGACCAGATACATTCCATTTACAAAGGTGGAAAGAAGAGAAAACATCAGTCAGCATGGTTAAAAGGTGAAGTAAAATAGGCCATCACAGCCAAAAGATTGTCCTTCAAAGAATGGAAAAAGGACCCAAATTAAGAAAATAATAAACAACATAAGCACTGGCAAGTCAGATGCAAAGCATTAATAAAGAAGGCTAAAAGAGAATATAAAGAGAAACTTACCACAGAGGCTAAAACTCAAAGTAACCACTTTTCAGGTACATCAGAAGCAAAAAGCCTGTGAGGGAATCCATGGGACCATTAGATCACGAAGGAGCAAAAGAGGCATGAAGGAGAGGACAAGGCCATAGCGGAGAAACGGAATGAATTCTTTGTTTCTATCTTTACAGAAGAAGATGTAAGAGATCTGCCTATACCAGAAATAGTTTTCAAGGGTGATGATGTGGAGGAACTGAAAGAAATCTCAGTGAACCTGGAAGATGTACTCAGCCAAATTGGCAAATTAAAGAGTAGTAAATTGCCTGGACTGGATAGCATACATCCAAGGGTACTCAAAGAGCTGATTAGCTGTTAGTAATATGTAAGCTGTCGTTAAAATCGTCCGTACTACCTGCAAATTAGAGGGTGGCCAATGTGACAACAATTTTTAAAAAGAGTACCAGGAGTGATCCAGGAAATTATAGACCGGTAAGCCTGATATCAGTGCCAGGCAAAATAGTGGAACTATTATCTATATATATAAATAAAAATGTAAATGTTCGTTTGTTCAAAATCTTAAATCTACGAAAGTTCTTCACCGATTGCTTTCAAATTTGGACACAACGTTGCATTCGAATACGCGCATGTTTTTATATACCTACTACTATATAGATGTCACAGCTGTCGTACTCGCAGAGCAGAAGCAGTGCGACGAGTAATTGCAAATCAAACTGAGGAAGAACGGCCATCACCGAACGAGCGAAACGGACAAAGAATGGCTCAAATATGTGCCGAGGAAGCAGCAGAGCGACGTGCAGCCAGACTTGACAATGCACGGTTGCGAGCACGGTGATCGCGTTCTGCAGCTTCAGATCGGTTTCGTTCTCAACAGAATCAACGAGACAGGCTGAGTGGCTTAAATCTCCGAAAGTTCTTCAGCGATTGCTTTGAAATTACGCGCATGTTTTTATATACCTACTATTATATAGATGTCACAGCTGTCGTACTCGCGGAGCGGAAGCACTGCGACGAGTAATTGCAAATCAAACTGAGGAAGAACGGCCATCACCGAATGAGTGAAACAGACAAAGAATGGCTCAAATACGTGCCGAGGAAGCAGCAGAGCGACGTGCAGCCAGACTTGATGATGCACGGTTGCAAGCACGGCGATCGCGTTCTGTAGAAAATAAGTTTAATTAATATATGACAGCTGTCAATGGCGATCGCGTTCTGCAGCTTCAGATCTGCGTCGTTCTCAACAGAATCAACATGACAGGCTGAGAGTGGCTTAAATCTCCGAAAGTTCTTCACCGATTGCTTTGAAATTACACGCATGTTTTTATATACCTACTATTATATAGATGTCACAGCTGTCGTACTTGCGGAGCGGAAGCACTGCGATGAGTAATTGCAAAATCAAACTGAGGAAGAACGGCCATCAGCGAACAAGCGAAACACACAAAGAATGGCTCAAATACATGCCGAGGAAGCAGTAGAGCGACGTGCAGCCAGACTTGACGATGCACGGTTGCGAGTACGGCGATCGCGTTCTGCAGGAAATAAGTTTAATTAATATATGACAGCTGTCAACACACTGCAAGTGCTTGCAATGAAGTTTAAAAAATGGATGACAGCTGTCAACAATGCATGTACCTTCAAGGAAGTTCAAAAAGAAAGGGATGACAGCTCTCAACCTACTGCATGTTCCTGCAAAGAAGTTTAATAAATGGATGACAGCTGTCACCACATTGCATATTCCTGCAAAGAAGTTTATCACACGAATGACAGCTGTCAATTTATTGAATGTGCCTGAAAGAAGGTGAAAAAGGGATGACAGCTGTCAACACATTGCATGTTCATGCAAATAAGTTTAATTAATGGATGACATCTGTCATCACATTGCATGTGCCTGCAAAAACGTTTTATAAATGGATGACAGCTGTCAACCTCTTGCATGTTCCTGCAAATAAGTTTAATTAATGAATGACAGCTGTAACCACATTGCATGTGTTTGGAAAGAAGTTTAAAAACTGGATGACAGCTCTCAACACATTGCATGTGCCTGCAAAGAAGTTCATAAAGAAAGGGATGACAGCTGTCAACATATTACATGTTCTTGCAAATAAGTTTAATGCATGACAGCTGTCAACACGTTGCATGTGGCTGCAAAAAAATTTAATGGGTGACAGCTGTCAACCTATTGCATGTTTCTGTAAATAAGTTTAAGTAATATATGACAGCTGTCAACACATTGCATATACCTGCAAATAAGTTTCATTAATGTATGACAGCTGTCAACACATTGCATGTGCTTACAAAGAAGTTTAAAAACTGGATGACAGCTGTCAACACATTGCTTGTGCCTGCAAATAAGTTTAAAAACTGGATGACAGCTGTCAACCTATTGCATGTTCCTGCAAATAAGTTTAATATATGACAGTTGTCTACACATTGCATGTACCTGCAAATAAGTTTAATTAATGTATAACAGCTGTCAAAAAATTGCATGTGCCTGCAAAGAAGTTAAAAAAAAATGGATGACAGCTGTCAATACATTGCATGTGGTTGCAAAGAAGTTTAATTAAGGTATGACAGCTGTCTACAAATTGCATGTACCTGAGATGACAGCTCTCAACACATTCCATGTTCCAGCAAAGAAGTTTAAAATACAAATGACAGCTTCAATTTATTGAATGTGCCTGCAAGGTGAAAAAAGGAATGACAGTTATCAACACAGCTGTCACCCATTTTTTAAAACTTATTTGCAGTTACATGCAATGTGTTCACAGCTGTCATACATTAATTAAACTTACTTGCAGAAACATGCAATAAGTTGACAGCTGTCATACATTAAACTCATTTGCAGGAACATGCAATAGGTTGACAGCTGTCATACATTAATTAAACTTATTTGCAGTTACCTGCAATCTGTTCACAGTTGTCAAACATTAATTAATCTTATTTGCAGGAACATGCAATAGGTTGACAGCTGTCATCCATTTATTAAACTTCTTTGTAAGCATTTGCAATTTGTTGACAGCTGTCATCCATTTTTTAAACTTCTTTGCAGGGACATTAAAGTAGTTGACAGTTGTCATTTGTATTCTAAACTCTGTTGCTGGAACACAGAATGTGTTGACAGCTGTCATCCAGTTTTTAAAATTATCTGCAAGGAATATGCAATAGGTTGACAGCTGTCATCCATTTTTAAACTTCCTTGCAGGCACATGCAATGTGTTGACAGCTGTCATACATTAATTAAATTTTTTTGCAGGTACATGCAATGTGTTGACAGCTATCATCCATTTATTAAACTTCTTTGCAGGCACATGCAATAGGTTGACAGCTGTCATCCATTTATTAATCTTCTTTGCAACCACATGCAATGTGTTAAGAGCTATCATCCATTTATTAAACTTCTTTGCAGGCCCATGCAATGTGTTGACAGCTGTCATCCATTAATTAAGCTTATTTGCAGGTACATGCAATGTGTTGACAGCTGTCATACATTAATCAAACTTGTTTGCAGGAATATGCAATAGGTTGACAGCTGTCATCCATTTATTAAACTTATTTGCAGTTACCTGCAATGTGTTCACAGTTGTCAAACATTAATTAATCTTATTTGCAGGAACATGCAATAGGTTGACAGCTGTCATCCATTTATTAAACTTCTTTGTAAGCATTTGCAATTTGTTGACAGCTGTCATCCATTTTTTAAACTTCTTTGCAGGGACATTAAAGTAGTTGACAGTTGTCATTTGTATTCTAAACTCTGTTGCTGGAACACAGAATGTGTTGACAGCTGTCATCCAGTTTTTAAAATTATCTGCAAGGAATATGCAATAGGTTGACAGCTGTCATCCATTTTTAAACTTCCTTGCAGGCACATGCAATGTGTTGACAGCTGTCATACATTAATTAAATTTTTTTGCAGGTACATGCAATGTGTTGACAGCTATCATCCATTTATTAAACTTCTTTGCAGGCACATGCAATAGGTTGACAGCTGTCATCCATTTATTAATCTTCTTTGCAACCACATGCAATGTGTTAAGAGCTATCATCCATTTATTAAACTTCTTTGCAGGCCCATGCAATGTGTTGACAGCTGTCATCCATTAATTAAGCTTATTTGCAGGTACATGCAATGTGTTGACAGCTGTCATACATTAATCAAACTTGTTTGCAGGAATATGCAATAGGTTGACAGCTGTCATCCATTTATTAAACTTCCTTGCAAGCACATGCAATGTGTTGAGCTGTCATCTATTTTTTAAATTTCTTTGCAGGCACATGCAATGTTTTGACATCTGTCATACACTAATTAAACTTATTTGCAGGTAGATACAATGTGTTGATAGCTGTGATCCATTTATTAAACTTATTTGCAGGTACATGCAATGTGTTGACAGCTGTCATCCATTAATTAAACTTATTTATATGAATATTTATTTATTACATTTGTACCCCACACTTTCCCACACATGGCAGGCTCAATGCGGCTTACATAGTAACTATATAAAAAATTACAAGTCATAAGAAGAATATACAATTTGTAGTAAACATAATATTAATGGGGTTAATGGGTAAGTATTAAAGATCATAAATGTTAAAGTAAATTATAAAGTAAGTTGGATAAACAGTTCATTTCAGGCACAAGAGATAAAGGGGTAATGCGTTAATGTTCATTAATGACAAATTGATTGAAGCCATCAGGTGTAGAGAATTCGGTTTTATCTGGTTCTGATAGAGTTTTGATGATTAGGTCATTTATGATGGTTCATTATTGTATGTCTTCTTGAGCAGGTTAGTCTTTAGTAACTTCCGGAAGGCTGTTAAATCGTGCATTGTTTTTAAGGCCTTTGGTAATGCATGCCACAGTTGCGTGCTGATGTAGGAGAAGCTGGATGCATATATTGATTTATATTTAAGTCCTTTGCAACTGGGGTAGTGGAGGTTCAAGAATGTGCATGCTGATCTTTTTGTGTTCCTGGTTGGTAAGTCTATGAGGTCTGACATATATACTGGGGCCTCACCATGAATGATTTTATGAACCAAGGCACAGATTTTGAACGCAATTCATTTGTTCTTTCAGTGGGAGCAAGTGAAGTTTTTCTCTTAGGGGTTTGGCGCTTTCGTATTTTGCTTTTCCAAATATGAGTCTGACTGCAGTGTTTTGGGCAGTTTAGAGTTTCTTAATGATCTGTTCTTTGCATCCAGCGTAGATGGCATTACAGTAATCCAAGATGCTTAACACCATTGATTGTACCAGACTGCGGAAAATTTCCACCTTCCCCCTCCGATCCACCTCACCCCCCACCACATATACCACCAGGCAGTAATAACTTAGTACCACTGACTGGGAACAATGGAGGAAGAACCCCACCGTAACCAGAACACCACCCAATCCCCCCTCCCATGGCCGCCCCCCCACAAAAACCTACTCACCCCCCCATCTCCCCTGCTCCTCCAATCACACACCCCCTTGTTCCTAATCCCAACCCGTTATCTAACAACAACAATACATTACAGGAACATAGCCTATAAGAATCAGGGTAACACTAACAGAGCCTAAGCTTAAGAAAAAGAATACAGCCAGTCCAAACAAGTAAATCAGGTATCTTCCTGAGCGTTCTTATTGTGGCGGGAAACTCACTTCCATTTTTGAAGCTTGACCCTGGCAGTGGAAACCACGTCAGCTGGTAGAATATCCTTGGTCGTCAATCCAGCACCATGCAATATCTTCCAAACATCAGGTAGCAAACAAATTCGATGCAACTTGCCCTCCACAGTAAAACAAAGGGGAATGCCCAGCAATATGAGATTTTGTTCTTAACCAGCACTTCCAGCGCAGGCTTCTTCATAGCACGTCTCTGAGACAGAGTAAACCGAGACAAGTCCTGAAAGACCATAACTTTGGCTTCATTATATTCCACAAAAGGCACCTGCTGCGCCCATTGCAACACTTGCTCTTTAACCAGAAAGGAGGCAAAGCAAAGAATAATATCACGGGGATGGTTGTCCGCTGGTCTCCCGAGGGCCCTATGCACCCTTTCGATCGCCATGTCCTCCGACCCAAGCAATTTTCCACACACCACTCACACAATGGTAGCTACATCCTCTTTGTCTCCCGATTCAGGGAACCCACGGAGGCGGAGATTGTTCCGACGCCCACGATTTTCTAAATCGTCTATTTTATGTTGCAAATCCTCATAAGAAGCCAGGAGCTTTGTTAAGCGAGCATTGGCCCCATTCAGCTGTGATGATTTATATTGTGCCAAAACTGAAACCTCTTCTTTCCGGTGGATAATAAAAGGAGCTCATTGTGAACACTATCCACCCTAAAAGGTTGTTTTGTGGCTGTACATGAGGAATAGTGATATTGAATAAATAAGTGCATGTTTGTGTCCCTAGTCATGCATCCAAAGATGATATAATCCTTTCAAGAAAGCCAGTTAATTGTTTAACTTATTAGTGGAACATAACCACAGAGGCATGGAATGGTCGCATTTTCAATGTGGTAATACTAGGGCCCTGCTAACGAACAGGTTATTGTCAGTTAGTCTTCACTGGATCAAATTTACTTTCCTTGTGCCATCACTATCCAGTTGGATAGGCAGTGTCTTAAAAAGTGGAGGGTTTTTTTTTACATGTATATCCCACATTATCCCATGCAAACTCGGGTTCAATGTGGCTTACATTTGAAAATACAATGAGACAGAATAATAGAATTCAGCAACATCATGAGAGCAAGTAGATGGATATGTCTGAAACATTTAACAAAGTTGAGATTTGCATATATACTCAACTGGGCATTTAAAAGTCAGTTATTTAAACATTATCACATGCACACACATATTGCAAAAGTAAATAACTTCAACAGAGTACATCTAATTGTTTTTTCATTTCCTTTTTTCCATCTTCCAAAATTCCAGACAGCAAATCTACACATCAGTACAAAGCAGTCCAAGTCAGAAACAATACAGTTTATACTTTATTTGTTCAACCACCCTCAGGTTTCGTCTTTGGGTTGCATGTAAGGTCTAGAGTGGAGTGGAGGAGTGGCCTAGTGGTTAGGGTGGTGGACTTTGGTCCTGAGGAACTGAGTTCAATTCCCGGCACAGGCAGCTCCTTGTGACTCTGGGCAAGTCACTTAACCCTCCATTGCCCACCGCATTGAGCCTGCCATGAGTGGGAAAGCGCGGGGTACAAATGTAACAAAAAAAAAAAATAGATAAACAAATTAAACCCATCAAAGTTTTAAGCAAATGCCCCAAATATGTAATACTTAGCAATGATGGAATAGTCACATAGCAGGCAGCCAACAGATTTATTTTCCACTAAAAATAATTAACTTTGTATGAACTTAGTGGCTAAACGTATGCTGTTTGCATTTACATCCAAACAGACTTTAAGTAGAAATAAATATATATAACAGAATTGGCACATTTAGACTGATTCCGGACTTCTGCGTGAAGGTAGCTCATCTCTCATTATTCAATACCTCTCTTAAGTAGTAATAAAAATATCAAGTGCATATTTAAAATATACCACTGCATTCCACAAAAAAGGAGCATATTCCCACATACTATTTTTCTCTTCTGATCTACGCACAGGGAAAAAAGATTTTAAATGCTCCCAGGTTTCAACCTCAGTAAGGTTTAAAAAAAAACCAAAAACCTTTGTAGTTTAAAATAAAAACTGAATGTTGAGCACCTGATTCTTTTAACATGATAATCTGTTTTGGTGGCCTTTTACTACATAAAAACATCTCTGCATGAATACAATGCCTGCTAGGGTGTCCCTATAACCAGCCCCTCGAAATGACACACCGATTATGATTTAAAAGTAATTATTACTCTAACCAATGAAAGGTTATTGTGTTCTGACAGTTCCTGTGTACATCCATATGCTTCACAAGCCAGCATATTTCTGTAACCGAGATGAAATAAAAATACTACGAATAAGCATGCAGCAGCGGATAGTTTGTTTTGGTGTCACCAATAATAGTGACTGCATGGGGGGGGGGGGGGGGCAGCTTCAACTTTTGACATCATACCATCTCCTGTTTTCATTAAACCTCCTTGACGCCAAACAGTGAGATTTTTCAAATGGTGCTGCTAGGCCTAAATATGTTTCATGTTTTTTTTGCAAATGAAAAACCCCCCAATATATAATATTTGATTTCTTTTTGTGCCTCTGAAATTAAGACAATTCTCAAATGAATGTGCTACGGTAACTAAGCTCTCCAGGCTAAGAATGACCCTCTGTTCAGTGGCTAAAATTATGTACATCATAGAAGCCAATTTTTCAAAATGATGGGGGATGCTAAACCCTAGAAATTACTCCTCTCTGGATACAGTCAAGGAGTGTGCTTAATATTGGAAGTGCTTAAAGCACCAACAGGGCAGACTCATATGATGCACATAGATTTCACTGCTATACTTGTAGGTGCAGGGAAATTAAAGAGTTAGGTGGAGGCAAAATACTTCAACCACTTGTTTTTTTCTTCTGGTAGGCTTGCCTTTCATGAAAGCAGTGATCAGGTTCAGTACATTGGGGCTCCCCTGTGCAGCGTGCAAGAGAAAGGGCTCAAAGAGAATAGGACTAAGCCTTAAAATGCGTCCTAATAAAGAGATTTGGCCGTTCTGTTAGGCTGCCAAGTAAGTCCAAGCACCAGTGCCCGACAACATCTCTGCAGCTTCATGCTTGCAGCCAGGACCAAACCTGTGTACTTTCAAACAGTGGCCACGCCTTCACCTCCTCCTTTATCTCTCTCGCCCTAGCCCAACACGTCGACCACCTCTCCTTCTGCTAGGACTAGTGTTTTTAAAATGCAAAGGTTTTAGCGATATTAAATTGTACAATCCGCAGTGTAACTGTACAATCTATAGCTCCAAGCACGAGTTGGCCTTTGCCCTCAACACGGGGTCACTAAGTCATCCTAGGTGAGGCGTCACTGTTGAATCCAAGCTCCTCACCTCCATTCATGCATAAGTGTGTGTGTCTGTGCATGAACCGGAAACAGAAGGCACTTCCTCCCGGGGCTGGAGTGCTGGAATCCAGGCCGGGCTTTGTAAGCGGCTGAGCTTGCTCTAGGGAGGAGGAGGAGGAAGGCCCCCCCCTCGGCATGCACTTGATTGAAGAGCCGTGCATGTCAGGAGCTGCTGTGGGAGGAATGTGTTGAGTTGGCCTTTGTTTGGGCAGGAAGGGGGGGGGACCCAGCAGCGATCTTGTAAGAAAAGCAGCGAAAGGCAGTGGTGGGGGCGCCCCGTGCCGCTGCTGCTCCTCCTCCTCCTCCTCTTCCTCGCCGGTGCCCGGGAGCCTGGGCGCGCGCGCTCTTGCCTTTGTCCGAGCTCCTGTCTTCCGCTGCTGTGTAGCAGCCGGGAGCCTGCCCGAGTCCCCCGGCCCCATGCACCAGAGCCCGGTAGGATCCGTTCAGATTTGTGCTGTGCTCGGGATCCAAGTGGACACTTTGAACTAGTGCTAATCTCCCCCTTCCCTCCCCCCCTCTTAACTGTTTTTAAGTTCGGTGTAGAGTGATTTTAATTGTCTATTATCAGTTGTGCATGCTACAGGGTATATAGCAGGCATGAGGCAAAGGCTGGAGGACCATCACTGAGATGTGGACGGATTTTACGAGTTCAGGTTTTGTTTGATTGGTTTTAATTGTGCAATCAACAGTGTATACTCTGCAACCTATAACTGTTACTAGGTAAGGGCTAAGGAAAACGTGCTGCGATGCAAGGACTACTTTTGCAAAGCATCTCTGGCCGAGGGACCTCCAGAGACACCTCAAGAATGCGAGCATGCTCCACAAAGAGCTAGTTGTGAACGTGCCAGATTCTAGAACTGAATTAGTTCTGTAATTTAACATTTTAGCGCTAGTATTAAATTTGTTGGGAAATATTGGGCTAGCAACAAGTTTCAAAGAGCTAGATGCCATGGCTAGCGCATCACCACTTAGAAGGTTTTAATACCTCTGCAGTATTTTATGTGTGTTTTTTGCACTGAATTTCATATTTACTAATTTTTTATGGTCATTACATTAATTCACAGTAATTTGTATTGCTTTATTTTCACCCTTTATCTTTTAACTATCACCCACCCCAAATGATGTGCTGTAATGGTTCAAAGGAACTCTTGCTGGCCCCAGTGCTTTGTTGTCCAAGTTGCACCCTCACTGCAGCCTTTGGCAGAGGTTGCTAGTTTGCCCCAAATATCTTTCTCCCTGGGCCTGAGCACACCCCCTTTCCCCTTGATTGGCAATAGATTTGAATTCAGTTCTGTAATGCTAACCCTGTAAATGTTTTATATAAATTCAGTCCTCTTCATTTGCAGGATACAAGAACAGTGTGTGGGTAAGGGTTCTGCTGAATAAGGAATTTTCCTATAAGAAAAAACGTGATTAAATGTGTGTAGTGTGTGAAAAGCACCCTAGTTTGGGGATACTCAGGTACTATCAAACCCAGTCATGTAGCATTAATAGTTTGTGAGTACAGGAATGAATGCAACTTTATTCATTTTCAGTAGGTGGCTGTATTTCAAGATTGCCATCTAGGATACTTGAGTCACAAGTTCACTAATTATGTCCATGAATATAAACATACTAGTACTTAGAAACTTAGGTGCATTTTTAAAGCAAGGCTTAGATTTCATTTGTGTAACTTAACACAGTGATAACAGAAAAATTGTGTGTGTTTCTACTATGAAAAATTACTAAGGAGGGGAGTGCATGAAGATCAGGGCTCAAGGAATTTTCTGTTTTGTTTTTGGGTGCATCTTAGAGGGGAGGATTGTTTTGAATAAAGCGGTAACTGCACATTATGTACAGCTTCTTTTCAGCATTCTGTTGGGTTGGAAAGAATACAAATTGGTGTTGCAAGTTAATCACAGTTAACGCTGCAATTAATGCATTATGGGACCCTTTTACTACCCAGCGGTAGGGCTATTGCCAGGTTTGCACACAGGAAATTGGCCCTACTGTCGGGATTGCTCAGGAGCCTGGCAGTAGTTCAACGCTAGGAATGAGTTTCTTTTATTTTCTAGCATCAGGGGCGTGCCTGGCGATAATCAGGCAGTACCGGAGCCCTCGCTGCCTCCTATAGGCTCCCCCAGCAAATGGCTACATGCCAATCTGTTTTGTTGGTGCACAGCCATTTACTGACCTTTTACCCACAGTAGTAAAAGTTGGCCTTGGTGCACGGCAGTCCTACACACTGAAGCCACCACAGGCCACCTTTTACCATCATTTGGTAATAGGACCTTTAAGTTATTAATCATGGTTAAAATAATCAGTCATGTTGCAGTGTCTCCTCCAAACACCTCTTTTGCTCTTTTCCACTCCCAACCCCTGTCCTCAACATAATCTGGCATGTTTTCTCCCCACCCGCGATTCAACATTACCCCCTCCCTCCGCACTGGTTTACCTTAAAGGTGGTCTTCTGTTGGTCCCTGGCAATGACCTCATTGTACATACGCTGCCTGCAGCTTGGACCGAAGCTTTCCCTTTGACCTGTCCTGGGGATCAACAGAAGATCACCTTTAAGTTAGACTGGTGGGGAAGGGGGATAGATGGTGGAGGGAGGGAAGCGAGCTACAGACCTGCAAGCAGGACTGGAGAGGCCACTAGTGGAAGCTATGGCTGAAGTGGTGAGCTCCAGTAGCCATGAAAAGAGCTTGGTGCTGCTCATCACCAAGTTTGTGTTGCTACTGAAGGAGGTGGAGGGGAGGAAGGGATGATGAGAGAGAATGGACCCCTAGGGAAGAGAAGAGGGAGGAAAGGGACAGATGGTGATTTGAGGGTGAGAGGGAGGGATTATCAGTCCTTTAAGGAAGTGAAGGGGGTTAGGATTAGATAGATCACCTTTCTGTGGTTACAATACAAATGGTTTACATATGATATACAGGCACTTATTTTGTACCAGGGGCAATGGAGGGTTAAGTAAACTTACCTAGAGTCACAAGGAGCTGCAGTGGGAAATAAATAAAATATGTTTAATTGTGTGATTAACCCCGATTAAAAAATTGAGAGCGCTTTTCCAAAACTCAGTCTATTTTTTGTAAGTTTTGAGCTATGCGATTAATTTTATTTAAAATGACTTTTGACGCAGGAATAAGATTCAGTAAATGAATCTTGCCTTGATGAATGAAATTAATCGCATAGCTCAAAACTTACAAAAAAATGGACTGAGTGAGTTTTTGAAAAGTGCTCTTCAATTTTAATTGAAACGCAGCCCTGAAAAGAATAAATGATTAATAATTTGAAAGCATGATTCCAACGCGCTTTTCCATAAATCTTTGAGTTAAAAAAACAAAAGCTTGCTCACATTTAGCAAGGCAGTGGAGTTGCCGTTGGTAAATATCAGGGCTGTACATTGCGTTAATAAATGCAATCAACACGTAAAATGTTTATCGCATGTTACAATTTTTAATGCAAGTTAACGCCTCTCTCTCCCTCACCTGTAAACATCCAGCGTTGCTCTGGCTGCACTTCTTTCTTCTCTCCTCTGCAGCAGCTTCTCCATGCTTCTCATGGCCACTGCACTCAATTCACACTGCGTGTCACCCGACTCCAAGCCTCTCTCTGAAACAGGAACTTCCTGTTACAGAGAGGCTTTGGCACCGGCGACACAGCAGTATGCTTTCACTACAGCGGCTATGAGGAGCAGGGAGATGGAGTTGCAGAGGAGTGGGGGCTGCTGGAGAGTTCGCACTGCCAGCAGAGAAAAAGGGAGAAAGATACGGACTGCACTGGGAGGGAGTGGGCGGAGGCAGCAGAAAGAGAAGAGCCAGAGATGCGGGGAGGAAGGGGCAACGGCGGGAGAAAGAGATGAAGAGCGAGCGATATGGGGGAGGGGTGGCAGCGGCAGCAGGAAGAGGTGACAGCGGGAGAAAGGAGAAGAGCCAGAGATGCAGAGGAGGAGGGGGCAATAGCGGGAGAAAGAGAAGAGCCAGGGATGCGGGGGAGGAGTGGCAGCGGCAGCAGAAAGAGGTTCGAGGAAGAGGTGACAGCGGGAGAAAGGAGAAGAGCCAGAGATGCAGAGGAGGAGGGTCCACAGCAGGAGAAAGAGAAGAGCCAGAGATGCAGGCTAATGGGGTGCTAGAGAGATGTGCCAGAGAAGAAAGAAGAGGTGCCAGGAGAAAAAAAAAAGGAAGAGAGAGAAAGATGCTAGAAATAGGGATGGAAGAATCAAAGAAGGGAGATGATGCCCATAGAAGAGAGGAGAGAAAAAAAAAAAGCAAAAAAAAAAATGGTAATCATGGATGGAGGGAAGGGAGGACATAGTGCCAGGTGAGAGAAGGCAAGGGAGGAGAGGGAGATAGGAGGAGATGGAATCAAAGTTCTTGGATGAATGTTTAGGATCAAGTGATCAACCCCACGATTAAAAGTTTTAATCGATGGACAGCCCTAGTAAATATGTGCTCCAACTTAAGCTTCAAAATAAAAACTTATAACATTATAATACATTTGCCATATATCATTTTATTCTCTCTCTCTCTCTCTCTCTCTATCTATCTATCTACATACATACACACATTTTGTTCTGAGTTTAAAGCCTAATATCAGACAGTAGAAAAATAGAGGAGTCATAGGTTTGGTGTACCAACTCCACAGCCCTCCATTCTAGATAGTTTTACGTTTTTTTCTTTTTTTTTTCTCTGCACTGTGTGATTTTCTTTTAATGGCCAATGGAATCCAATCACCTCAAGAATTTCCAACCCAATGAAATGTTGGAAAGAAATTAGACATTTTTTTCCAATCCCTTATGTCTGTCTGCCTAAGTGCAAAATAACTGAGAATTTATTGAAATGAGACCCGATTTGGCATGGAGGAAAATAGCAGTGAAAAGACACATCAGGTTTAAAAATGGACCAGACTGGAATGGAAGTTTTGGAGAAATTAAGCCATCCTAAAAAATGACCCAGTGCATTTTTATGAGAGAAGTAATTCCAGCAGTTGCAGCATACTGACTCTGAGAGGTTAAGAAATTGCACCATTTCCAGCTGCTCATTCCTCCCCTCTCATCTCCTGGTCACTGACACACAGATAGCCATCACAAATATATACAAAAATGTGCACTCATAAACAGGGGCATAGCCAGACCTCACGGTGGGATGGGGCCAGAGTCCGAGGTTGGGGGCACATTTTGAGTGCTGCCCTACCGCCCCCCACCACCTAGCCTTGCCTCCTCGTCCCCTCTCACTGCTTCGCCTCGCTTCCCTTACAAACAAATACCATTGCTGAGCAGGGAGCAGGCAGCGAATGCGGCCGGCGCTGAAGAAGGCTTCGGCTGGCAGGGGTTGGAGACTCCCGCTAGCCAAACCAGGGGCCCAGACAAAATTTGCGGGGGACCAGGCCCCCCGTGGCCCCCCGTAAATACGCCCCTGCTTATAAACACAGCCACACACACGTACATATATAGGGGTTGGAAATAATTCAGTGAGGGATGCTTCACATGCTTTTCCTACCAGGTGAAAAGAAATGACTTTTCCTCACTTAGGGGCCATTTTACAAAGTCGCATAAGGGTCTATGCGCGTGCAGCACATGTCAAAGCAGCATTACTGCCCGGCTAGCGCTTGCGCCTGGCGGTGATTCAGAGTTTGGCGCACGCCGAAAACCTGTTAGAAAATAATTTTCTACTGCGGGGGCGTTCCCAGTGGTAATCAGCAGTTGGCATGTGCTGGGCGGTTACCACTCAGGTAATGCGTGAGCCCTTACCGGTAAGTCAGTGGGTCCTTACCGCTAAGTCAGTGGGTGTTGTTAAGGGCTCAGGCCGTAAATAGATGCACACTGGTTTTCATTTTGCTGCACTTCCATTTCCCGGCCCAAAAAGAAAACCCCTTTTTTCCAGATGCGGTGGAGAAATGGCCCAGTGTGCGTCCAATACACAGGCCCACACTAGCACGGACCACTTTTTGGTGCGCCTTTGTAAAAGGGCCCCTTAGAGAGAGTGCATCCTCTGCCTTTAAACAGCTTTTTGGTTTATTTAGGACTTTAGTGCCAATTACCTTATCAGATGTTGATGAAGAATGTTTTCCCTTTTCTTGTTTGGCTATCTATTTTCAGGATAAATTATTAGGAATTTAGTTCCATCTGATTTACAATCTGTAGTTGATCGCAGAGCCGTAGCCAGACCTCGAGGTGGGGGGGGGCACATTTTGGTCTCCACTGCCTTGCTGCCCCCCCCTCTACCGCCGCCTGACAGAGGAAGAGAGAGCGAGAGAGCAAGGCAGGCAATGCGGTGGTGCTGCTGCAGACCAGCACTGGACGAAGTCTTCAACTGGTGGGGGTTGGGGATCCCCACCAACCAACCAGAGTAAATTTTTTTTGGGGGGAAGGCCTCTGTGGTCCCACCTAGCTACGCCACTGGTTGATCATTCCATCTAGGCTTTGGAAACTTCTCTAGCTATTCCTGCTGACCGGCACTGGAATGCCTTTTTTTGGGTTAGTGCTATGGAAGCTAAGGGTTTATTATCCAACCTCTGTTTCTTCTTGTCTATAAGAGAGTTGCCCTTCATATCTTATCTTATGAAATCGCCACCATCCATAATTATTAATTGACTTACATCTTTTGTTAACTCTTTATTACAACAGGGCCTCTATCCAATTGAATTCGGCGGAATTATTCTTACTCCTGTTCTTAAGAAGTCTAATTTTGGTCCCTGTGCTTCCAGCTAATTTTAGATCGGTGGCCAGCATTCCATTATTGGCTAAACATTTAGAGTCTATTGCAGCTTCTCAATTAACTTCTTATTTGGATAGACATAGCTGTTTAAGTCCATTACAATTTAGATTTCGATCTTTCCATAGTACAAAGTTGGTCTTGCTTGCTCTCTCGTTTCAGATGCCAGATCTTTTTTAGCTTAGAGGTATTCTACTTATTTTACTTCAGTTTGATAGTTGATTATGATATTCTTCTTTTTAAGCTTAATTCCATTGCCATTACTGATAATGTTTTACATTGATTTAAAGAATTTTTAATAGATCTTACAGGGTCAAAATGAAAGATATTATCTCAGAATCTTGGCATCAACCATGTGGAGTCCCAGAGGGTTCCCCATTGTCACCCATTCTGTTTAATGTTTATATGACCCAGATGGATTTTGATTTTTCTTGTCTAGGTGTAAAATGCTACTCTGACAATATGTTTTTGCTAATTCCAGTTGAGAATGGATGGAGTGACATTTCATCAATGGTTATGTCTTGTATCGCTAAACTTAATCATTCCAGTCTTATCCGTGGATTTAAATTGAACACCAATAAGACTAAACTACTCTGGTTGGATAGAAATATTGATTCTGTTCCTGATTCTATAACAATTTCTGATAGCCTTTCTTTAAAGGTCTTTCTGTCAAAGATCTTTGGTGTCATTTTGGGCACCACTCTTTCTTTTGAACCTCAAGTAAATCACATTACACAAGTTGTATTTTTCAAACTTTGTCAGCTACGTTGAATTCATCATTTCTTTCATGCTTATCATTTTGCTACCTTGGTGCAGGCTACTGTATTATCTAATTTTGACTATTATAATATTTTATATCTATCCATTATTTATTTATTGCATTTGTATCCCACATTTTCCCACCTATTTGCAGGCTCAATGTGGCTTACATAATAACTGTTGTGACGATCGCCATTTCCAGTATAGCAGATACAGAGTGACAATGTTGAGGTTCGTGTAGGATAAACACATCAAGGAATAAGGAGGAAGGGTTGAGTTGTGATCAATTTGAGTCTTAGTTTCAGTGAGTTTTGAGATCGAGTCATTTAAGTTGGGTTATCAGGGTATGCCTTTTTGAATAAGTAAGTTTTTAGTGATTTCTGAAAGTTTGATAGTCGTGAGTTGTTTTCAAGGTGTATGGTAGTGCGTTCCATAGTTGCGTGCTTGTAAAGGAGAAGCTGGATGCATAGGTTGATTTCTAGTTAATTCTTTTGCAGCTTGGGTAGTGTAGGTTTAGGTATGTGCTTGTTGATCTTGTGGTGTTTCTGGCTGGAAGGTCAATGAGGTCTATCATGTATCCTGGGGTCTCACCATAGATGATTTTATGCACTAGAGTACAGATTTTGAAGGTAATCCATTCTTTGATCGGGAGCCAATGTAGTTTTTCATGTAGGGGTTATATTAAACTTCATTCAAAATCACAGATCTTACAAAGTATAGCAGCAAAATTGATATTGAGACTTAAAAGATTGGATAGTGCTTCTTGAGCTCTTACTTCCGTCCATTGGCTCCCATTCCAAGTTCGTGTTATATTTAAATTGTCCTGTATAATATTAAAAATGTTTGATGGTTTGGTTCCTGTTTATATTCTAGATTTTTTTTTTTCATTTCCTACAGTTAACAGTTTTGTTGGAACTAGGGATCCATTTCGCTTGTTTCTGCCTTCTTTCTTAGCAGTCGGATACAAGCGTTACCTTGAGGCTTCTTTCATTTATCAAGCTCCTCATTTTTGGTAACTCTTCCATTAGAACTACGCTCTTTGGGTTCTTATTATTCTTTTTGGAAAAATCTGAAAACTTTATTGTTTAAGACATATTTGGGTTAATTTTGTTATATCATTTTAAAAATTGTTACCTGCTTTGAACCACGTTCTATGGGAGTTAGCGGGATACAAGAGCTATATTACATTACAGGCTCTACCTCCATTCTGCTGTACTGCCCTGTCCCTGTTTGGCTGCTCTTAGTGATTCCAAAGTGTATTTCATTTTTGTTGTAGATTCTACCATGAAATTGGTGACTGAACTGGATAGCATCCTTAATAGTTGATATGTGTGTTGGCACCTAGTAACTGAGCTGTGCACTTTACTCTTGAACAAGAAAACCTAAAAATTCCACAAAAAGGGCCCTGTTTACTAAGCTGTGCTATAGGCACGCTAGTGTTTTTTGCACACGCTAATGCTAGATACATCCATAGGAATGTGGGTGTCTCTAGCATTAGCATGTGCTAATTTTTAGTGCATGCTAAAAATGCTATCTCACCTTAGTAAAAAGGGTGCTTAATATTTTAGAATTTTGCAGGCTTTATTTGCCCTCTTTTTGAGTAATAAATGATGAAGTTGCAATATAGAAATCTTTATTATCAAAGATGCAGAACATTTTAAAGTTTTGTGCAGAATTTCCCCATCATAAATCCTTACCTTGTTTCACTGCCTCCATCACACCATCTCTTTCCTTCCCTTGGCTTGATCAACCCCCCCCCCCCCCCCCCAAAAAAAAAAAAAAAAAAAAAACAACCACACACACACAGCATGCATGCACACACAGGTTTTCTCTATCACTTATCCCCCTCCAGACTCAACAGCCCATTTCCCTGTTCTGTCTCTGCCAATCCTCTCCGTGGAAGACCATCAGATTTTATTCTCCTGTTCTTGCTGTCCCCCCACCCACTCCATTCCCTCTCCCAGTTACCAGCTTATTTTTCAGACTGTTCTCAAGATTCAGTAGGTGAACAGCTGCATCTCATTTTTAAGTGGCCACAGAAGACTGAATCATCCTGCTCCACCTTAAAGCCAAGAGGAAGCATGCCCACTATTAGGCTTTAGTGGAGCACACTGCTTCTTTCTCCTGCTAGCTCTTTAACACCAAAATTATCTCTCACTGATAATGGAACCCTGGGAACAGAAAAACGGGGGAAATAGAGACAGGCTGTGCAACCACATGTGTTCTCTGAGTTTATCTCACAGGTACAATAGTCTCCTTGTTTTGCAGCTCGTTCACCTGACGTTGCTACTCTTTTTTTGCCTTTTGAATTTGTGAAATGCTGCTGCATCTCTGCAGCACTGATGTTGCTTTATAGTTCATGTGCTGAATTCTGCTCAGCAATTGCAAAATTTCCTCAGGAGTGTAGTTTGCAGCAGGTTGCTATGTGTACAGCTGTTTAGTGGTGGAGAAGCACAACGGTGGCATCTTGTGGCAAAATTGCAAAACTCATCCTTTGAAATTTGTTGCCAGTGACATCTAGTGGTTAGATATATTATCACACTTGGTTTTATTCTTTTCAAATCAATGGAATGTGTGGGTAGTGCTCCATTCAAACAGCCCTGGCCCCCTCTCCTCTAAGTTAGAGAGACACTGAGGCAACATATAAACATGCACACATGAAGGAGCTGGAAAAAATTCCATGTTCTGTAGAGAGCTGACCTGAGGACTGCATTTGTTTTGTGTGTGTGTTTGGGGGGGTGGGGGAGGTGGTCTTTGCAAAATGTAACACTTGACAACAATGTTAATGCATACTAAGTTTTACTAAAAGATCCCTTAGGTCATATATATAGGATCCCTTCTTATGAGAGATGGTCATATGTATTTCAGAAGCAATCCTATAAAGAAAAAAGTTACTTTTTTCTTTATAGGATTGCTTCTATAAAAATGTTTGGTGTATTTTTGTCATAAATGCACAGTGCTATAATATCGTACTGAAATTTATATTGATCCCATAGCATTTCAAGTGACTTGGCTTTTTAGTCTCTATGTAGTAATATTTTTTGCACTCTTGTATCTGCCTGTTTTGCTTCTTTCATTAACAGTGTGTTCCCTCTCAGCCTTAGTTTAGTTTAACAGATTATATTGGCTGGTTAGAGAAAGGTGTAACCACTTGATGAAGGGAGGTGTTGATGCCCCTGTACAAGTAATTGGTGAGGCCCACCTGGAGTATTTTCAGTTTTGGAGGCTGTATCTTGCTAAGGATGTAAAAAGACTTGAAGTGGTGCAAAGAAAAGCTACAAAAATAGTATGGGATTTATGTTACAAGACGTACAAGGAGAGACTTACTGACCTGAACATGTATACCCTGGAGGAAAGGAGAAACAGGGGTGATATTATATAGACGTTCAAATATGTGAAAGGTATTAATTCACAAACAAACCTTTTCTGGAGACGGGAAGGCGGTAGAACTAGAGGACATGACTTGAGCTGAAGGGGGGCAGACTCAGGGAAAATGTCAGGAAGTACCTTTTCATACAGAGGGTGGTGGATACTTGGAATGCCTTCTCATGGGAGGTGGTGGAGATGAAAACGGTAACAGAATTCAAAAATGTGTGGGATAAACACACAGGAATCCTGTTCAGAAGGAATGGCCTAGTGGTTAGGGTGGTGGACTTTGGTCCTGGGGAACTGAGGAACTGAGTTCGATTCCCGGCACAGGCAGCTCCTTGTGACTCTGGGCAAGTCACTTAACCCTCCATTGCCTGCCACATTGAGCCTGCCATGAGTGAGAAAGCGTGGGGTACAAATGTAAAAAAAAAAAAAGTTTAGCAGAGATTGGGTGGCAACACCGGTAATTGGTAAGCAAAGCTAGTGCTGGGCAGACTTCTACAGTCTGTGCCCTGAAAATGGCAAGGACAAATCAAGGTCAGGTATACATATAAAGTAGCTCATACAATGAGTTTATCTTGATGGGTAGACTGGATGAACCGTACAGGTTTTTATCTGCCATCATCTACTATGTTACTATGAGGGGCATTTTTGAAAGAAACGTCCGTTGGGATTTGGACGTCTTTGTAAAATGTCCAAATCCGGAGGCGGGGATAAGCGTATTTTCGAAAAAAGATGGACGTCCATCTTTCGATTTGAAAATACCAAGGACGTCCCTAGACTTGGACATCTTTGACTTTTGGCGATTTTTAGAACCAAAAACATCCATGTCTAAAACGACCAAGCCATTTGGACTTGGGAGGGGCCAGCATTTGTAGTGCATTGGGCCCCCTGACATGCCAGGACACCAACCGGGCACCCTTGGGGGCACTGCAGTGGACTTCATAAACTGCTCCCAGGTACACAGCTCCCTTACCTTGTGTGCTGAACCCCCCAAACCCTCCCCAAACCCACTACTCCCAACTGTACACCACTACCATAGCCCTTACGGGTGAAAGGGAGCACCTATATGTGGGTACAGTGGGTTTGCGGTGGGTTTTGGAGGGCTTGCTGTTTCTTCCACAAATGTAACAGGTGGGGGGGGGGGGAAGGGCCTGGGTCTGCCTGTCTGAAATGCACTGCACGCACTAAAACTGCTCCAGGGACTTGCATGTGCTATCGTGGACCTGAGTATGACATCTGAGGCTGGCACGTAATATTTTTAAAGATGTTTTTTGAGGGTGGGAGGGGGTTAGTGACTACTGGGGGAGTAACGGGAGGTCATCCCCGATTCCCTCCAGTGGTCATCTGGTCATTTCGGGCACCTTTTGTGCCTTATTCGTAATAAAAACACGTCTGGGTAAAAATGTCCAAGTGTTAGACATGGACATTTCTGCCTTTTTCCATTATAGCTCAAAGACGTGCAAGTCTTAGGCACGCCCAAGTCCCGCCTTCACCATGTCTCTGATACACCCCCCTGAGATTTAAACGGACTTCAGTTGGGGACATCCAAAATCGGGTTTCCATTATACTGATTTGGATATTTCTGAGAGATGGACGTCCAAGTTTCGATTTATGTCGAAAGATGGATGTCCATCTCTTTCGAAAATGTGCCTATATGTAATGTCCCTGAATATTTAAGGGTTTATATTCTCATTAAATAATGAACAGCGTATTCTAGATTTCAGAGTTCCTGAACATCTTCCAGCAAATGTTCCTGCGTTTTGTATGTATATAGCAAGATTTGTTGCACAATAAATTTCATACTTATAATTCTTTTAAAAATTTGCATTAATTTGGGACTGGAAGTAGGTATTGCTTTTATGAGTTGTTGTGGCTTTGGGATAATAGATATTAAACTGCATGAATATAGCTAAATAGAATTAGGATTAACAGCTGTGATTTTGCACTGATGATATGGATACTCATTAGGATACTCACCAAAGATAAAACAGGTTAAGACAAGAGTCAACAAAATAGTTTGGTAGGGTTGTTCCAAGCCTGTTCAAGGGCAGGGGTGACTTCTTCAGGAAGAGAGCATGGGAATGGTGAGACATCGTTATGATGAAAAGTTGATACCATTCAGTACCTTTTGGTGATTTCTGAGGATGGTTTGTGTGATGTGCATGTCTGTACATTTCTGATAGGCAAATGAAGAATTGCTAATGAGCTGTAATCTCTGCATGCAGATCCCATCTGAAGTTGCTGTTTTATAGCAGAAGAAAACTAAATATGTGTCTGACTGTAACATGACTAGCTGCCAGTTGCCACTTGGGTGTTAATGAGGTGATAACTTTATTTACTGGTGCAGACTGGGTTGGGGACTGAATTGTATTGAAGCTTAGGAATTAAAAGAAGAAGCAAAACAAGAATATGACAGTGCATTTGCACTAAGTTCATGTGAGCTGACTGTTTGAATCCTTGGAACGGTAAACAAAATTACAGTACTAAAGGAAGTTAATGTATATATTCTCAGGTTCATTTAAAAAGCATCCAAAGAAGGAACTTGTCTGGTCTGAATCTCATTGATGTCGTTGTTAGATAATATTTACAGAGCCAGACAAACATAAGAATTAAAAATTCTTGCCAAGAATCCCGTTCAGGACCCTGACTTGCGGGTTACATATGAGTGTTGTATTTGTGATTCTGTGGTGCAGGATAACTTTTTTTTGTAATGATTGACCGAAGACTTTGTACAGATACATTGAGCACAGTTTTACCAGGCTTTTTCTTCTGCAGTAGAGCTGTTGTTGTGACAGGGACATTTAGAGGCATATTTTCAAAGCACTTAGACTTACACAGTTATGTAGGTCACTATCCTGCTTATAATCGAACGAGAAAAATGCCCAAGTTCCGACCTAAATCGGGAGATGGACGTTTATCTCACAAAAACGAATAACGCGGTATAATCGAAAGCCAAACTTGGACGTTTTCAACTGCACTCCATCGCAGAAGCGTACAAAGTTGACGGGGGCGTGTCGGAGGTGTGGTGAAGGCGGGACTGGGGCATGGTTATCACCCAAACAGAGATGGGCGCCTTTCGCCGATAATGGAAAAAAAGTACGCGTATGTAGCTAGAATTTAGGGCACTTTTCCTGGACCCTGTTTTTTCACGAATAAGGCCCCCAAAAGTGCCCTAAATGACCAGATTACCACCAGAGGGAATCGGGGGTGACCTCCCCTGACTCCCCAGTGGTCACTAACCCCCTCCCACCACAAAAAATGATGTTTCACAACTTTTTATTTTCACCCTCAAATGTCATACCCACCTCCCTGGCAGCAGTATGCAGGTCCCTGGAGCAGTTGTTAGGGGGTGCAGTGGACTTCAGGCAGGTGGACCCAGGCCCATCCCCCCCCCCCCCACCTGTTACAATTGTGCTGCTTAATGCTTAGTCGTCCCTCCCCCCCAAACCCACTGTACCCACATGTAGGTGCCCCCCTTCACCCCTTAGGGCTATAGTAATGACTTGTGGGCAGTGGGTTTTGAGGGGGATTTGGGGGGCTCAACACACAAGGGAAGGGTGCTATGCACCTGGGAGCACTTTTACCTTTTTTTTTGTTTTTGTAAAAGTGCCCCCTAGGGTGCCCGGTTGGTGTCCTGGCATGTGAGGGGGACCAGTGCACTACGAATCCTGGCCCCTCCCATGAACAAATGCCTTGGATTTATTCGTTTTTGAGCTGGGCGCTTTCATTTTCCATTATCGCTGAAAAACAAAAACGCCCAGCTCACAAATTGTCGAATAAAACATGGACGTCTATTTTTTTCGAAAATACGGTTTGGTCCGCCCTTTCACGGACTCGTTCTCGGAGATAAACGCCCATGGAGATAGACGTTTTCGTTCGATTATGCCCTCCACGTGACTCTGTAAGTCTAAGTGCTTTGAAAATGAGCCCCTTGGTGCCGTCTAAAAAATTTTTGCATCAATGTACATTTTTCACATTCTGCTGCCTAAAAAATACAGGTAAAAATGTATTAAAGTAGGAGTTTAAGTCTTCACAGCCTTTGACTTCATACCTGGTGTAAGCATCTTTGGCAGCAGTAATAACTGAAGTAATTTAGAATAGGTATCTACCATCTTTGTGCAGTGGGATGATGAAGTTTTTGCCCATTCTTCTTGTCAGAATACTGAAGTTCTTTTAGGTTGCCAAGGGATGGTCTTTACACTGCACTCTTCAAATCATGTCATCGATTTTCTTTTGAATTGAGGTATGGGCTTTGATTGGGCCACTCAAGGACATTTGCTTTCTTCTTGCTGAGTCCCACTCCATTGTTGCTGTTGCTATATGTTTTGTACCATCGTCCTGCTGAAAAGGAAATCTTCTCATTCTCAGGTCTGTGGCAGGCTGGAGCAGGTTTTCTGCCTGAATCTGTCTGTACTTTGCACTATCAATCTTTTCTTTGCTCATCAGAAGCCTCCCTGTTCCTACAGCTGCAAAAAATCCCCACAGCATAATGCTGCCATCACCATGCTTTACTATAGACACAGTGTTAGCTTACCACAGCCTTGAAAAAGGGCCCCTTTGTGATCTTGCAAGTCAGGTACATTTTAGATAGTAACTCGTGCACCTGAATGGAACTGGCCTTGAGCTTAGATTTGGAAAAGGTTTATAATCTAAAATCTAAAACCTGTACGTTTAGAACATTTTGCATATATTAGAGATGTTTATAGCAAAATTCTGATTTTTATTTTTGGATTTTTCAGAATTTTTCCTGATATTTGGGTGTGTTTTCATTTTGTTTTACACACTTGTTTTAACTTAAAAAATGATTAACGCATTAACATACAAACATACATAATATCATGTGCTAAACACTAGAGATGCCCATAGGAATATAGGCAAAAATGTTACCACAGCTTAGTAAAACGCCCTATAAAATGTTTAAGGTATGCAAATGAATGAAATTCGCACTAAGGAACACATCCATTTTTTTTTTTTTCAGTTGTGGTTTTAGTGTACAACGGGGGTGATATGTACATTGACTTCTTGCCATAGATGACTGGGTAATACTAAGGGGGTCTTTTACTAATAATTAGCCCGTCATATGCAGGAGGGCCCATAGGAGAAAAAAATGAGCCCTGTGGCAGATAACGTGCAATAATCATTAGTAAAAGTTCCCCTAAATATCAGTTTTTTTGTAATAATGCTGTGGATTTTGTGCATGCAGTATTTTATAAGATTTCTACAGTACAGGAATTGGTCCATTATCCTGTTGAGAAACTCTCTCCTCTGATTTTGATCAAGGCAAATTTTTTTTTTGTTTTTCCACTGAACATTTTTCATTGGTCCTCATTCACATGAGAAACCCATTTACTTTATACAATATGTATATAGTCCTGCATCTACTGGGTTTACTATAATAAATAACTGGGAGCCCTTTTACTAAAGCTTAGCGTACATTCATGTCAAGTAGTGTGTGCTAAGTGCCAAATGGCCCATAGGTATAATATAGGATGTGCAGCATTTAGTGCACACTAATTCTGTTAGTACATGCTAAGCTTTTGTAAAAGGACCCTTTAAATATTAATCTACTCGTCAAATATCTGATAAAGCCCCCAACTTTAATTTCACCTCCAACTGAAAACAAATTCAGTGCTATCATAGTATGATACATTCTGGTTTTGGAGCACCTAGAGAGTCATCAGTGGTTCCGAATTTTTAACCCTTCAGTTAACAAAAGTAGTTACAAATTTCACCTCAGATAATGATGTTAATAGGACACTTTTACCTCCGTCTATGTGGCTTTTTAATATAGATAGGAGTACTTGCCTGTTGCATTATCCTCTATAAATGAAAAGAAAGGAACACAGATTTCATGAACCTTTTTGTCATTGGCTGCTTTCTTGTATGTCATTTTCTCCAAACCACACTTCCATTCCTTAAGGTAGATGGGTGTGGAAGACCACACTCCATTCTAGAGATAAAAACATTTACAGTGGTGGAAATAAGTATTTGATCCCTTGCTGATTTTGTAAGTTTGCCCACTGACAAAGACATGAGCAGCCCATAATTGAAGGGTAGGTTATTGGTAACAGTGAGAGATAGCACATCACAAATTAAATCCGGAAAATCACATTGTGGAAAGTATATGAATTTATTTGCATTCTGCAGAGGGAAATAAGTATTTGATCCCCCACCAACCAGTAAGAGATCTGGCCCCTACAGACCAGGTAGATGCTCCAAATCAACTCGTTACCTGCATGACAGACAGCTGTCGGCAATGGTCACCTGTATGAAAGACACCTGTCCACAGACTCAGTGAATCAGTCAGACTCTAACCTCTACAAAATGGCCAAGAGCAAGGAGCTGTCTAAGGATGTCAGGGACAAGATCATACACCTGCACAAGGCTGGAATGGGCTACAAAACCATCAGTAAGACGCTGGGCGAGAAGGAGACAACTGTTGGTGCCATAGTAAGAAAATGGAAGAAGTACAAAATGACTGTCAATCGACAAAGATCTGGGGCTCCACGCAAAATCTCACCTCGTGGGGTATCCTTGATCATGAGGAAGGTTAGAAATCAGCCTACAACTACAAGGGGGGAACTTGTCAATGATCTCAAGGCAGCTGGGACCACTGTCACCACGAAAACCATTGGTAACACATTACGACATAACGGATTGCAATCCTGCAGTGCCCGCAAGGTCCCCCTGCTCCGGAAGGCACATGTGACGGCCCGTCTGAAGTTTGCCAGTGAACACCTGGATGATGCCGAGAGTGATTGGGAGAAGGTGCTGTGGTCAGATGAGACAAAAATTGAGCTCTTTGGCATGAACTCAACTCGCCGTGTTTGGAGGAAGAGAAATGCTGCCTATGACCCAAAGAACACCGTCCCCACTGTCAAGCATGGAGGTGGAAATGTTATGTTTTGGGGGTGTTTCTCTGCTAAGGGCACAGGACTACTTCACCGCATCAATGGGAGAATGGATGGGGCCATGTACCGTACAATTCTGAGTGACAACCTCCTTCCCTCCGCCAGGGCCTTAAAAATGGGTCGTGGCTGGGTCTTCCAGCACGACAATGACCCAAAACATACAGCCAAGGCAACAAAGGAGTGGCTCAGGAAGAAGCACATTAGGGTCATGGAGTGGCCTAGCCAGTCACCAGACCTTAATCCCATTGAAAACTTATGGAGGGAGCTGAAGCTGCGAGTTGCCAAGCGACAGCCCAGAACTCTTAATGATTTAGAGATGATCTGCAAAGAGGAGTGGACCAAAATTCCTCCTGACATGTGTGCAAACCTCATCATCAACTACAGAAGACGTCTGACCGCTGTGCTTGCCAACAAGGGTTTTGCCACCAAGTATTAGGTCTTGTTTGCCAGAGGGATTAAATACTTATTTCCCTCTGCAGAATGCAAATAAATTCATATACTTTCCACAATGTGATTTTCCGGATTTAATTTGTGATGTGCTATCTCTCACTGTTACCAATAACCTACCCTTCAATTATGGGCTGCTCATGTCTTTGTCAGTGGGCAAACTTACAAAATCAGCAAGGGATCAAATACTTATTTCCACCACTGTACAATGGATTTGAGAAATAGAGTGGGACTGGACAGGTGAAGACTTTGGATCCAGTTTGTAAAGGAGTTTTCCATAGTGTCCCTCAGATCAGTCCAGAAACTTGTGGGATTATGTCCGTCTACCAGCAGGTGGAGATACAGAGAATACCAGAACTCTGCTATATAGGACCCTGGCAGCAGCCTCACTTTCAGTATTCTCTCCATCTAGCAGGTGGACAGACATATCCTGGCAGCTGTGAACTGATGCAAGCCCCTGACCTTCGTGACAGCGCAGTTGACCAGTGGAGTTGGGTGTGTCCGTGTGGGCTTGGGGATACACCTGGTGGGGCCAGGTCCCCTCCCCTTCTTCCTCCTTCTCCCTTCTGTGGCACTACCCGGTATAAATAGAGCTACGATCTCTTGCCTCTTATAAAAAAGAAGAGATTTTTTGTTTAAAGTAGCAAAGGCTTTGGGGAGGGGGGCGTGTAAACGGACTGTTGGAGGCTGACTGTTGTCCGGTCAGAAAGTGCTGCTCTGCCTTTGTCTCGATCCACCTCGAGTAGTGAGTACCTAGGTTACTCGGGGCTCTTGGAGCATGTTTGTGCCAGATGAATCTGTAAAACGCTGCTCTCAGTGTGAAGTCCAGAGAGCAGCATTGGGGGTGTGTGTGTGACCTGTTCTTGTGCTTCTCCCTTGCCTCCTTCCCAAGCTGCCATCTCTTCTCCCCCACGTTCCAGTGTGTTGGACGCCTCTTCTGGAGCAGTTTTGGCGGGCTCCGGACTCAGCAGTTTTGCAGCTGCTATTTTGGAAGTGCCAATGCGCGTCCGTTTCCTGACTTCAGGGCAGTTGATCTCGTGGGGAGATGGGGTGTCCCCCCTGATGTCCGGGCAGATGGGGAGCCTTGCCACAGTGGGAGCCTTCTGAGGTTCCGTTTCCCCCCAAGATTGTGCTATTGATGGAGGCTCCTTCAGAGGGACCCATGGTTCCAGGTCTAAAGCGGGCATGCATGGAACTCTCCAGGGTCCTGGATGAGGTCTCTCTGTTGTCAGTCATCAGGGCACTCCATGGGGGATCCCTTAGAGGAGGGGGAATTGTCCCCGGACAAAGGAGATGATCCCACAGTGGCATGGATATTCCACAGAGAGGAGTTGATCTTTCTTATTTCTAAAACACTTGAGGTTCTTAAGATCTCTGTGCTGGATCCGCCCGTTTCAGAGACGATGGCTCACCCTATGATGTCCAGGGTCAAGAAGCCCCTGAGAATGCTGCATATTCATCCTGCCATGCAGGTCCTGATTTTGGACCAGTGGGACGCCCTGGAGGCAAGTCTGCAGGTGGTGAGGGCGATGGCCAAGCTATACCCTTTGACTCCTATGGAGTTAGAGTATCTCTGCTTGCTGCTTGTAAATTTTCTTATTACTATGGTCACTAAGAAGACTATGTCGCTGGTGAAGGGTGGCACAGCTCTCAAGGACATCCAGGACACGAGGTTGGAGTCCTCTCTTAAGCTGTCCTTTGAGGTAGCTGTGCTTTCTTTGCAGGCCATGGTCTGCAGCTTCTACGTGGCTCGCACCTGTTTAAGTTGGGTGTAGGCGGCCGCTGAGGGGGAGGACTTTATTCAATCTCTGGAAGTGGGTCTTGCCTATTTGGAGGACCTTCTTTATGACCTTCGGGTATCTGTGAAGGAGACGTCCTTGGCTTTTACTGCTTGGTAGTGGCTTTGGCTACCACATTGGTCCGCAGATTTGGCTTTCAAGATGCAGTTTGCAAAGCTTCCCTTCTTAGGCAACTCCTATTTGAGGACAATTTGGCTAAGATCGTCAACGATTTGGGGGATTCCAAGGGTCAGCAGCTACCAGAAGATGAGGCAAAGCCACCTTCTGGCACTTCCCTGTCCCGTTCCCAGTTTCGGGAGGTGCAGCAATTCCGGCCCTTGAAGTCCAGTTCGTTTCAGCAGCAGCCCTTTTGAGGGGTTCAACATCTGGCAGGCTCTTCTGCTTCCAAAGTGGTGCAAGCTCCCGCTTTTCCCAATGTTGAGGTCTCGATCCATTCCACCAAGCTAGCCGTTGGGCGTTTGGCACTCTTTCTGGAGGAGTGGACTAAGATCACCTCAGACTAGTGGGTCTTGGAGGTCATTTGGGATGGTTACAAGCTGGAGTTTGCTCGAGCACTTCAAGATTTCTTTCTGGAATCCCCATGCAAGGTGGCTGCGAAAGTGTTGGCAGTCTGGAACACCCTCGACGGGCTGCTTCTGGTCGGGGCAGTGACAGCAGTTCTACCTGAGGAACTAGGCCAGGGCACTTATTCCACTTATTTTGTGGTGCCCTAGAAGGGCAGCTCCTGGTGTCCTGTCTTCGACCTCAAGCAGATCAACAGAGCCCTGTAAGTGAGGAATTTCCGCATGGAGACACTTCGGTCAGCGATAGTGGCAGTTCAGCCTGGGGAGTTCTTGACGTCTCTGGACCTCAAGGAGGTGTATTTGCATATCCCCATTTGGCTGCTGCATCTGCATTATCTTCACTTTTTGTGATTTCTTGGAAGACACTATCAGTTCCAAGCCATGCCCTTTGGGCTGGCAATGGCACCTCGGACCTTCTCCATGATCATGGTGGTTGTAGTGGCATTTCTGCGGAAAGAGGGCATCTGAGTACATCCCTATTTGGATTCAAGAGTCCTCAATGGAGGAAAGTGCATGGGGATGCGCCAGGTGGTCAGCCTGCTGCGAGAGCTAAGTTGGGTGATCAACCTTGAAAAGAGCAAATTACAGCCCTCACAGACCCTCGAATATCTTGGGGTATTTTCTGATATGCAGGTGGGGAATGTTTTTCTTCTGGAGGCCCACAAGCAGAAGCTGCCTTCTCAGGTGTTCCGCCTCCTCCAGTTGCAAGTAATCCCCAGGCATTTAGAGCCTTCAAGTGTTGGGCTTCATGGCTGCTAACTTGGAGGTACTTCTGTGGGCTTGGCTGCACGAGGGACCTCCAGCTGTTGCACAGGTGGTCTCCTCTGGTCAACAACTATTGCCTCTGCTTTCCCTGGACAGTGCAGGCCAGGATCGGTATACATTGGTGGCTGTGACTAGCCAACCTGTGGCAGGGAGTGTCAGCCACTCCTGACTGGGTCGTCGTGATTACGGATGTCAGCCTTTTGGGCTGGGGGGGGGGGGGGGGGTCATTGCCTGGACAGAATGGCGCAGGGGCTCTGGAATGCAGGGTATAGTATGAGAGGTATCTGTGTTGGATCTGTTGGGAAACAGTGATCATAATGTGATCAAGCCTGAGCTACTCTGGAGTGAAGCCACAAAGGGAAATCTACTGTAGCAGCATTTAATTTTCAAAAGGGCGACTATGGTAAAATGAGAATGGTTAAAAAGAAGCCAAAAGGATCGGCTGCTAAACTTAGGACATTAAATGAGGCATGGGCATAATTTAAAAATAACATCTTGGAAGCCCAGACCAGATGCATTCCATGCATTTAAAAAGGTGGAAAGAAGAGCAAACAATAGCCAGCATAGATAAAAGATGAAGTGAAAGAGGTATTAGAGCCAAAATAACAACCTTCAAAGAATGGAAAAAGGACCCAAATGACGAAAATAAAAAGCAACATAAGTGCTGGCAAGTCAGATACAAAGCATTGATAAAGAAGACTAAAAGAGAATATGAAGAGAAACTTGCCACAGAGACAAAAACTGACAGTAACAACCTTTTCAGGTACATTGGAAGCAGAAAGTCTGCAAGGGAATTCGTGGGACCGTTAGATCATGAAGGAGCAAAAGAGGCACTCGGGGAGGACAAGGCCATAGCGGAGAGACTGAATGAATTCTTTGCTTCAGTATTTACGGAAGATGATGCAAGAGATTATGCCTGTGAAAAACCTAAAAAAAGTGAACCTGCTGTGTGGACTGTTTATGCTCAGGTTGATGATGGGATAGAATTTCTTCATGTCTTCAAGTCCTTGGGTCCTGATGATGGGGATGTCATCAGAGTTTTTCAGGTTGGCTTGCAGTCTGTCTTCATGGGGCTAGGGGACATGGTATAAGGGGATTCAGAATCCATGGTTGCCATGATGGGGTTCTGTGGGAGGGAGTCAACAGAATGGAGTTTCTTCCAGAAGTTAATGGTGTCACATAGGTAGCTGGAAGTGCTGGTAGCATAGGGTCTGAGGATGGAGTCCATGTAGCCAGACACTCCTACCGTGGTGGTGGTGGTAATGCTAGAGCCAATAGGGTGTCCAGGGTTCCCTGCTTTGTATATTTTGAGTAATAGGTAGAAAATAACTGATCAAGGCTCCTGGGCTGTGTCCAGGTTATTTTTTTTGTGCATATCAGTGGGAAATCATTTCAGGAGACTGGGTAGTTTATTCTGATATTCCTCCATGGAATCTGAAGGCAAGGACTTATAAAATGCGTTAGAGAGTTGTCTGTTTGCTTCTCTTGTGTAGCTCATGATAACTGTGGCTTGCTTCTTTGATAATGATGTTAGGATTGTTTCTTGAGGCTGTGGATGGCTTCCAGTTCTGTTTTATTAATTATTTCAAATGGGGCATGGCATTGAAAGCATTCTATGTAAATATCAAGGGGACAGCAGCATTTATAAAAAGTGTGGGTTGGGCGGGAAGTAAATAGTTATGTAACCTTGATTTGGTGTAAGCAAGGAGAGTCCTAATGCCAATAGCCTGCCACTGTACTCCTTTAGTACTGGACCCAAGCGGTGATTACTGCATGACTCAAATCACAAAGACTGGGCACCGTTTGAACATGGGCAAGAGCAGGGATTTCAGAAGGTAGAGTAGATTTGTCTACAGGATAAAACAAAATGAGGAGGTTTTGTGTGTATCTGGGCAAACTGGGCCCTTTTTTTCTTTCATAGCAATGTCATTTCTGCTTCTCTTGTGTCCTCTTCAGTCTCCATATTTTGTTCTTGGTTGTTTACCAGTTTATCTTTTCTCCCTCCCCACAACTCTCACTTAAGTGTACACATTGCATAGTCAAACTGAAAATACTGTTCATGGCTTTTGAGATGCAAATTTTGGTTTTACACAGTAAATATCTCTGCTGAGGAGTGTACACCAGTGGCATAGGCAGGATTGATGTTTGGAGGAGCCTGAAATTAACATGGAGGGTACTGGGCAATGTGGATGTTGCCACCACCTTCAGTTCTCTTCTCATTGGCTTGTGCTACATGCTGCTGATTTGGTGGGCCTGACTCCAAATTGGCGACACCATGATACAAAAGAACAACAAAAAGAGTCCAAAATCTCCCGCAAAAAGACAAAATCACAACGAAAATGAGCGGAAGCTATCCAGAAGGACCAGACTGAAGCCACAATAATGAGAACCAAAATAATTTATTCCGACCCAACACGGTCCGTGTTTCGGCCAAAAGCTGTGGCTGTGCCCCTGGTGTGCACAATCTTCTACTATGAGGGATATTTTCGATATGACATCTAAATCCAACTTTGGACGTTTTGCTAAAAATGTCCAAAAATCAAGTGGTGAACGTGGCCATTTTCGAACCTGAAAAAAACATTTGTCTTTTTGTTTCGAAAATGGCCATTTCCTAGAAGTTTTGTGCTCAGTGCGTTTTTTTTCTTTTGTGGCCATTTTTGGAAAACAAAAATGTGCAAAGGAAAAACGCACAAAAACAAGCCATTGGGATGTATGGGGGGGGGGGGGGGCAACATTCACATCCAAGCAGAGCAGTGAGGCACCCTAGGGGGCGCTGCAGTGGATGTCACATAAAAGGTCCCCCGTTGCCCCTTTATATTGTATGGGGAGCCCTCCAAAACCCACCAAACTTCTGTACCCAACTGTACACCACTGCAATAGCCCTTATGACTGCAGGTGTCATCTATATTGTGGGTATGATAGGTTTTTGGTGGGTTTTGGATGACTCACACTTTCCACCATAAGTGTACCAATTACAGTGGGATATGGGCTTGGGTCCCCTTCTCTACAATCCACTGCACCGACCACTACTCCAGGGACCTGCTTGCTGTTTTAATAGGACTGGCCATAGCATCTGACGCTGTCATAGAGGCTGGTATGTACTGTTTCTTTCACATCTTTGGGGGGGTGGGAGAGGGTCAGTGACCACTGGGGGAGTAAGGGGGGTCATGCCTTAATCTCTCCAGTGGTGATCTGGTCATTTAGGGGCACCTCCTTATTACTTAGTCGCAATTGAAACAAGTCCAGACTAAAACATCCAACTTTTAGCTCTGGAAATTTTTGCTTTGTTCCATTATGGCAGAAAAACGTCCAAGTTGTAGGAACGCCCATATCCCGCTCCCAACGAGCCTCCTTGTGATGTGGATGCATTGCAGATGAACTGCATAGAAAAACGTCATACAAATGTCTTAGCGATTTGGACGTTTTTGCATGAAAAACATCCATCTGGCACTTTATGCCACTTTTTGGATGTTTTTCTGTTTCAAAAATGATTCCCTATATGAACTGAGCCCCAGATCTGAAAGGCTTTAATGTTAAGATGTGCACATTTCTTTTCTTTTTCAGGAATTTTATCTTGCTGGCAAAACGTAGTGGAAAATGCAAAATAACGAAATACTCAAGCCTGCCAAATACTTCTCAGAACTAGAGAAGAGTGTGCTGCTTGCATTAGTCGAGAAGTACAAATATGTTCTTGAGTGTAAAAAGAGTGATGCGAGAACCATTGCACTGAAACAGCGCACCTGGCAGGCACTTGCCTATGAATATAATTCGCAGCCTAGTGTATCATTGAGAGATTTCAAGCAGCTGAAAAAATGCTGGGAGAATATCAAAGCACGGACCAAAAAAATTATGGCACACGAGAGAAGGGAAAAGGTCAAGTGGAGTGTTGGCCCAGCTATGAACAGTCATGAGTCGCTGAAAGAGAGAGTTGCCAGCATGATTCCGGAGCAGATTTACTTTTTACAGAATCCCCCGGATGAAGATTCTGAGTTCAAGCAGGAAACTTCTAACCAAGGTATAAACGCAGCTGCACATGTGTGTGTGCACAGGTGGGAGTCAGCTCTTGGGTTTCCAATGGCAGAGGTAATGCCAAAAGAGGTTTTATCACTCTTCAGAATTTGTTATGTTTATGACAGATTTGCATAGGGAAAGGGAAAGTGAGATACTTCTTTTATTGTTTGATATTAAATTGAGCAGTACATTAATCAGCACTAATTTAAAAAAATTTGTTAGTGTAAGGGAGAGAGGAATATAGTCTATGAATCAATAATAGTGTATGTGTTTTGTTGGGGGGGGGGGGGGGTTGAGAGGGGTTGGCTCAGCATGTTTTCCTCGAGCTACTTTTGGGTTTCCAGCTCAGCCAGTATTGACCTCTGTTCAGGATTGGCATGACCTTTCATTTGCAACTGCCCATGGTTTATTCCCCTATTTCTTTGATGCCCCTCCCACCTCAGCCCAGACATCACTGTAACAGCCATCAGCCAGGGACCACAAAGTAGACTAGATGTACTAAAGGCTGCTACTGCGTTAGTGCCATTAACATGCACTATAAATATGCTGTAGGTCCCACTGCAATAAATGTTCATGTGTGTTAATGCATGTTAGCGTGCCATAAGTCTGTAGCACCTTTAAGTAAATCTAGCCTTGTGGTACCCTCCAGGACTCGGCAAAACTGGCCTTTTCAGTCTGGCCCCTAGCTGTAGCTGTTAAACAATGGCTGAAGCTCCTTCTTTCACAGTAACCTCAGCCAGGCTGCAAATCAAACCCAGATTCTCTGCATGGCAGCACACAGCACTTGTCACTTAGCTATTGGGGTGGCTCTTGAATCAATAGTTCTGATGAATTCTAGATATATTTTTAAGGTCTGGCACATAATGCAAAGACTTGCAAATTGGAAAGGTAAATTTTAGAAACATTTGAATCGGGATGAGGGAGGGGAGGAACTTTGCCATCCAGATAGAATATAGAGTTAAAATGAAGATGAAAAGTTAAGTGACTGGCAAACCATGCTGCCTATAATGATTGGTGGTGAAAGCCTGTGCAGTACATTGTGGATTTTATGCCATCAACACATCTGATGAAGCATTAGGATGTACAAAGAATGGAGTTTTCCCTAGCATCAATTCCGTTATCAACACGCTGCATTCAGTAGATAACATAGCAATATTGTAAGATTTAGTACAATCTATGCCTAATTAGCAGTCTAAGATTTTAAGTGGTTATATAGCAATAAGATGTTTTAGGACATAGGCTTGGTTTTCTAAGTGTTGTTATGGAACGACAGTGATTTGAAAACATTTTTGCCCATCCTCCTGATTTCCCCTATTATTGCATACAATATGTCACACTGAATGGTTTCTGATCTTGAAACAAAATGTATATTATACAAAGAGGACCTGAGTAAAGACATTAGCACAGTTTTTATTTATTTAAGGAACACAATTATCTAGCACTCGTATCACCCATTTGAAAATAACTGCTCCTTAGCTACCCAGTTGACCAAATTTAGAGTCCAGTGCACTGCCCACTAGGCTACCCCTCATACTTCAATTGACCTCATTTAATTTATAATTAGATTCATTTGATTGAACACAGCCAGGTTTGATTTCAGCCAGCCACGTTGAATCATTCTAAACCTGACTTTATATTGAACCTTACCATGAGTGACGTAGTCACCACAAAGTTTCAACAAGACTGCTATGCCAAGGTTAAAGGAAACTTTAGAAGAGATGAGAAAAATGTTGTAGGAATAAATTGATCTATTAAAATGGTTACAGAGTCATTTCTAATATTCTGGAATGTCACCAAACCATAGTAAGAGCCTTTATCTCTAAATGGAAAAGATTTGGAACAGTGGTGAAATGGCATGCCAAACTTACTCCAAGGGTGCAGTGTCAACTCATCGAGGAAGTCACAAATCATCCCAAAATGTGATCCAAAGAACTGCTGGTGTCTCTAGCTTCAGCTAAGGCCAGTGTTCATGAAGCCAGAATAAGAGAGATGCAGGACAAAAATGGGATTCATAGAGTAGCAAGGTGGAAACCACTGGTATGCAAGAGTACTACTACTATTACTATTTAGCATTTCTATAGCGCTACAAGGCGTACGCAGCGCTGCACAAACATAGAAGAAAGACAGTCCCTGCTCAAAGAGCTTACAATCTAATAGACAAAAAATAAAGTAAGCAAATCAAATCAATTAATGTGTACAGGAAGGAGGAGAGGAGGGTAGGTGGAGGCGAGTGGTTACGAGTCAAAAGCAATGTTAAAGAGGTGGGCTTTCAGTCTAGATTTAAAGGTGGCCAAGAATGGGACAAGACGTAGGGGCTCAGGAAGTTTATTCCAGGCGTAGGGTGCAGCGAGACAGAAGGCGCGAAGTCTGGAGTTGGCAGTAGCGGAGAAGGGAACAGATAAGAAGAGTGCATGGGAAGGGGTGTAGGGAAGGACGAGTGTGGAGAGATACTGGGGAGCAGCAGAGCGAGTACATTTATAGGTTAGTAGAAGAAGTTTGAACAGGATGCGAAAACGGATAGGGAGCCAGTGAAGCGACTTGAGGAGAGGGGTAGTATGAGTAAAGCGACCCTGGCGGAAGACAAGACGGGCAGCAGAGTTTTGAACCGATTGGAGAGGGGAGAGGTGACTAAGTCGGAGGCCAGCAAGAAGCAGATTGCAGTAGTCTAAACGAGAGGTGACAAGAGTGTGGATGACGGTTTTGGAAGTGTGCTCGGAAAGAAAGGGGAGGATTTTACGGATGTTGTAAAGAAAGAAACGACAGGTCTTGGTGATCTGCTGGATATGAGCAGAGAAGGAGAGAGAAGAGTCAAAGTTGACCCCAAGGTTTTGAGCTGAGGAGACAGGGAGAATGAGAGAGCCATCAACAGAAATAGAAAACTGGGGTAGTGGGGAGGTGGGTTTGGGGGGAAAAATGAGAAGCTTGGTTTTGGTCATGTTTAATTTCAGGTGGTGTTGAGACATCCAGACAGCAATGTCAGACAAGCACGCTGAAACTTTGGTTTGGATGCAAGGTGAGATATCAGGGGTAGAAAGGTAGATTTGGGAGTCATCAGCATAGAGATGGTAGGAAAAGCCATGGGATGAGATTAATGAACCAAGGGAAGAAGTGTAGATAGAAAAGAGGAGGGGACCAAGAACAGAACCCTGAGGTACGCCGACAGGCAGAGGGATAGAAATAGAAGAGGCTCCACCAGAGTGAACACTAAAGGTGCGGAGGGAGAGGTAGGAAGAGAACCAGGAAAGGACAGAGCCCTGGAATCCAAGTGAGGACAGGGTATCGAGAAGTATGCTGTGATCAACCGTGTCAAAAGCAGCGGAAAGATCAAGAAGAATGAGGATGGAATATTGACCTCTGGATTTAGCCAGTAATAGGTCATTGGAGACTTTAGTAAGCACAGTTTTGGTTGAGTGGAGAGGGCGAAAACCAGATTGTAGTGGGTCAAGAATAGCATGTGAGGAGAGAAAATCAAGGCAGCGGTGGTGAACAGCACGCTTAAGTAATTTGGAGAGAAAAGGGAGGAGGGAGATGGGTCGGTAATTAGAGGGACAAGTAGGGTCGAGTGAAGACTTCTTAAGGAGAGGTGTGACCACAGCATGTTTAAAGGCAGTAGGGACAGTTGCAGTGGAAAGTGAGAGGTTGAGAATGTGACAGATAAAAGGAATAAGAGCAGGTGAGATGGCATTAAGAAGGTGGGTGGGAATGGGATCAGAGGAACAGGTGGTACATTTTGAGGAAGAAAGGTGAAGTGTAGTTTCCTCTATAGTAACTTCAGGAAAGGAGGAAAAGTAATGAGGGGAAGGAGAGAGAGGGGAACGGACTAGTGGAGGGAGATGTGGCGAGGTAGAGAATTCAAGGTTTATCTTTTGAACCTTGTGAAAGAATTCAGCAAGGGTCTGAGGAGATAATGAAGGGGGGGGGTTGGGGGAGGGGGCACCTTGAGGAGAGAGTTCAATGTGGTGCAGAGAAGTCAAGGGTTAGAGCCAAGAGAGTTGGTCAGTTGGATATAATAATCCTGTTTGGCGCGTAAAAGAGCAGATTGGAAGGAGGTCAGCAGAGTAACATTAATGCTTGTCTCGCATTTGCAAAAACACACCTGGATGATCACCAAACTTTTTGGGATAATTTTCTAAGAACCAATGAATCAAAAGTGGAACTCTTTGGACAACACAGGTTCCATTATATCTGGTGTAAAGCAAATAAAGCATTCTACAGTAAGGTCATCATACCAACAGGCAAACATAGTGGTGGTAATGTGATGGTGTGGGGAAGGCTTTACTGCCTCACTACCTGCAAAAACTGCCATAATTGAAAGAGCCATGAATTCTGCACTGTACCAGAAACTTCTTAAGGAGAATGTCTGGTTGTCTATCTGTGAGCTGGAGCTGAAGTAGTAATTGGGTTATGCAGCAATATAGTGATCCATAATTAAAAAGCAAGTGTACATCTGAATGGTTGAGAGGAAACAAAATTGAAAGTTGTTTGGATTGGCCTAGTCAAAAGTCCTCACTTGAGCCCAATAGAGTTGCTGGATTGCAGGTCCTAAAATGAGCAGTTCATGCCCAAAAACGTATCAGTGTGTCTGAATTAAAGAAGTTACGTGAAGAAGAGTGGGCTAAGATTAATCAACAGTGATGTAAAAGATGGATATAATAATAATACAAAAAAAATAATAACTATACTTGTATACTGCAGTGGTTCCCAAACCTAGTCCTGGAGGTTCCCCCAGCCAGTCAGATTTTTCAGGATATCCACAATGAATATTCATGAGAGAGATTTGCATGCACTGCCGCCATTGCATTCAAATCTCTCCACTGGTATACCGCTGCTACCATAGAGTTCTAAGCAATTTGCATAATTAAAGAAGAATAACCAAGACCATCACTTGGGAATTACATTACAGAGTATAGAAAGCATATTTAAAGCTTTAATAGATTTAAAAATTTAAAAAAACAATTATTATCCTAAAGAAGATACTAAATTACACAATTAACATAAATATTTCCTAAACAGCAAAGTTTTTAAACTATTTTTTCTAAAAACCAAATAAGAGTGTGGTTGATCAGAACATCTACAAACTTCATTCTATATCTTAGGGGCTTGATAGGCTAAAAGCATTTCAAATATCTTAGGCCTTTTTGTATGTTTCGCAGAGGGAAAAGCAAAAGGAATTTTCTTCTATTTCTACTGATGTTAACAAATGAGGAAGCATGTAGGCAGGGCAGTCTCCATTAAGAACTTTATGTAAAATACAAGCACATTTGAATAAAATCCTAACTTCGATAGGAAGTCAACGAAGCCTAACATAAACTCCCTGAAATATTATCTTTTTTATTCAGTGAGTCCTCTGCAGTTTTTGTATCAACTGTTTATGAAGACTAATATAGCTAAAATTTCAATAATCTAGCTTAGAAAGTAGTAGAGACCAAATTAGAAGTCTAAATTGTTCTCAACTAAAATATTTTCTCGTCTTGGCTTTCTCATCAGAAAAAAAGAACTTTTGACTAAAGCAATAACTTGAGCAGTGAAAGAAAGTTTGATCAAGTCATACACCTAGGGTCTTAATTATCGGCAAGAGCACATATCTAGTCTGATCAATAAGGATGTGGTTAATTAAAGGATCTGGTTTATTGTCAAATGGCAAAAAATTTATTTTCTCTGTGTTCAATTTTAATTTATATTTCATTTTGAGGAAGTGGATAATAAAGAGCACTCCCTCACTGTTAATACAGTTTGGCCACCTGGCAGTAGGTGGCACTAGTCTGCAGAGGCTGAGCCTGAGGGGTGAGGCTCAGGCCAGGAGGGCGTTTAATTCCCTGAGCCCGAACGGTTCAGGGAGGCCCTGATACAGAGGCCCATGGGTTAAAGAGACCCCGATACAGAGGCCCTGGGAGGAGAGAAGCCCTGGAATGAGGGTCTCCACAGCTTGTAGGTAAGCTACTTGACCTGATACAAGATAGGGTAAACTTTAAGCCTCGTAAGTATGCTGTTCCTGGGGTCTTGCTGGAAGCAGACCTGTGTGTGATACTGTATATAAACTTTGAGAGTGAAAAGCCTGTGAAGGAATAAGCCTGTTATTTCCTTTTTTTTTTATACAGAATAAGTCCTTTGCCTTTTTGACATTACACTGCCTCCGCCTGTATTTTATGAGGATTCCATGCCTTGCCATGGTTCACATTATTTCTGTGTATCTCCAGGGCTGGGGTCTCAGTTCAGTTTTGGGGGACAATTTATACAAAAGGCCTTAGAGAGAGGGAAATAAAAGAGTATTAAGTACTGGATAAGTGTAAAATATATTAAATAATGTTGGAGATAAAGGGGATCCTTGTGGAACACCACATGAGTTTTGCTAATTATCAGAGAGATCATTATTCAGTTTTATAGGACTTGGTGGATAAAAAAACCCTTGAACTAAATCAAGACATTATGAGAAATCCCAGTTCTCTCAAGCTCAGCTAACAAGATTTCATGGATCAAACTGCAGGATAAGGACTGCCACCACAGACAGAAAAGAGCCCGCAGAACCCCTTTGTGCATCGTCCACTGAATACCGTTCTCGCTAAACCGGCTGGAGCCGGTCAAAAATGCACGGTGCTGGCCTGGTAAATTTTGTGCATCAGGCCCTTAGTAAAGATCTAGCTGTATCTAATAATGATTCTACAACTTTCTTAGTACTATAACACATCCTGAATCCAGATTAAGATGAGTGTAAGATGTTGTGACAAAACAAACAATCATTGAGCTGAACACAAACCAATCCTTCATTTAGTTTTCCAAAACAAGGTATTGATGCAACTGACCTTCAATTGGAGACAAGGTGGATTGGTTCCAGTGGTCTGCTGGAACCAGCCAGATTTCTTAATATTTTAAGAATTTTGGGATCTGAAAGCCATATTTACCTAATGCACCAGGCTACTCTGCGGGTCCAGTATTTCTGCAGTTGCACTCTCCCTCTGACCCCTCCTTGGCTTCTCTTAGTCCAACATCTCTCCCTCCTTGAACCCATTTCCCCTGAGTCCAGCACCTTTTTCCTTTTTTTTTTTTTTTTAAATCTCGCCCCCCCCCTTGAGTCCAGCACCTCTCCTCCCTCCAAGTCAGCATCTTTCTCTCTCCATGCCCTCCCCTCCCCCCCCCCCCCCCCCATTGCAGTCTAGCACCTCTCCTTTTCCCTTCCCTTCACTGCTTCCTGCATACCTGCTCCTTCTTGATTAATGTTTAGGTCCCTTGGCCTCCTTCCATCTCTCTTCCCCCAACAATCATGATCACCCCAACACCACCCTTCCCAGAATAATCTGGGTAAATGAACTATTTGAAAACTGCCCCCTTTCCCTGTTGGTGAAAATCCACCCCCCTCACCCTTCCCAATTGTTTCTTTTGAGTTTGTGTGGTCAGGACCTATATAGGTTTGCTTTGTAGCTGCTTTTTTTTTTGTGTGCACTGTAGACGCTGCTGCCCTAGGCAACTGCCTAGTCTTGCCCATGGGCTGAAACCATTTATTACTCTACTTTATTAACAGTTCCAGGCTAGATAGAATATCAGTTCCCCTCCCTGCTTTCACAGCTTCCCCAACCAAGCCAGGAAAAAAAATTAGCTTTTAATATGAAAACTTAACTTTTGTCTCTCTTACTGCATGTTCTCCTATCTTAGCTAAAGAACATGTCTCCATATTCTCCAGCATAGTTTAAAGCTGCCTTGGGATATACTGTCTAGAAATCCAAGGATTTCAATCCATGGACTCTTCAAGCTGTGTGTCTGATTATGAAGCCTGCTCAGAGTCCGTGATTTAACTAACTACTTGAGATAATGTGGATAACGTGTTCTTTGGCTCTGGGTTTCTGCAGCATATGATCATAGAAACCACTGTATAAAGTTGAATGAGTTGCTGAAAACTTTCTTTACATTTTAGATCTGTAAGCTAAATTCACTGTGCTCTATAGTTCACATCACTTGCTTTAAATATACCTTAGAATTATAATACAGGTTGTAATGCCCTAGTCTACTAAAACTATGTATATATATATATAAGAGAGAGAGAGTATATACACACACACACACACACACATTTATTTGCATTGATTGGGGATTTAGACCACCATTTGAGTAACACCCATGTACCTTAGCTAACAAACGTTATGTCCTTTTCTGTCCTATATAATCTCAAAAATATCTCTCACGTGCTGGCACAAAATGTGTATGTATGTGTATATATATATATATATATATATATATATATATTCTGTGAAGTGCATTTAGAAAACTTCTTTTGAAAAAAAGGTAGGGAAAAAGCCTCAGCAATAAGCCCAACCATCCACCCAGAGAAACATTACAAACAACTTGGGTGCAGAAAACTCAACAGGCGGTTGTATCTTCAGGGGCTCCAAAAAACCCCCTCCTATTTCAAAGTGTAAAAAATGTAAAAATGCTGACTTCACAGAACTGACTTAAAGTGGATCCCCAAAATAATAGAAGTGCATTTAGAACATTTCTTTTGGAAAAAAAAAGGGAGGAAAAAAGCTGCAGCAATAAGCCCAACCATCCACACTTTGTGCCAGCATGTGAGAGATATTTTTGAGGTTATATAGTATCTACACTCTCCAAAATCCTTTTTTTGTGATGGATACTTTTCTGTCCTATCACATTTTTCATAGCAGAGTCAAATATTATCTAGTGTGCTCTCAACAATTTCATTCTTACAAGTGTTGAAGCAAAACAGCCATGTGTTAAGTCATGCAAATACAGTTAAAGAATTAGAAGGAAAAGTATGCCTTTTTGCAGATGACACATATTAGCAACAGAGTTGATACTTGGAAGGGAATGGAAATCATGAGAAGTGATCTACAAAAATTAAAAGCATCAACTAATGCTTGGCAGTTAAGCTTTAATGTGAAGAAACATAGCGTGATGCATTTGGGTGCAGAAATCCAAAGGAAATGTATGGGATAGGAAGCGAGCGTATGTTATGCGTGGACCAGGAAAAAGATCTCAGGGTGATGGTACTGAGAATATAAAGGTGGGGAAATGGTGGCAGTGGCCAAGGCCAGAAGGATGCTGAGCTGCATAAAGAAGGGTTTAACCAACAGACAGGAAGTGGTGATAATGTCCCTGTACAAGTTACTGTGTTCCATTTTGGAGAGCGTATTTTGCCAAGGACATAAAGACTCGAAGTTGTTCAGAGGAAAGTGACCAAAATGGTATGAGGTCTGTACCAGAAGATGTAAGAGAAGAAACTTGAAGACCTAAATATGTATATGCTGGAGGAGAGGAGTGACAGGGGAGATATGATGGCTGTTATAAAATTTCAGATTTATTTGATATACTGTCTTACAAATGAAATATCAAGGCAGTTTACAGTATAACAGTATAAGGCAGAACAGAAAAAAATAGGAACTACAGTTATGATAGGAAAAAGAATTAAAACAAAGATCACGTGCCCCCAAACCCCATAAAGCCCACCACTGCCTTCTTGTAGTATTTAAAAGTCAAGGTAGTGTAGCAGAAATTAATGGTTGGTCAAATACCTTTTGAAACAGATGTACCTTTCCCTGATGAAGGGATAAAGGGAGACCTGTTCCAAAGGGTTAGGGCTTGTAATACTAAACAGTATTTCTGGAGGTATCTTAAAAAATAAAAAGTGACGGAATGAAGGAACAACCAAAAAATGTTGGTAAGAAGAATGGAGAGTACATGAGGATGAATACAGGATTAAGTAACGGTAAACAAAGGATGGTAATCCTGAACAGTACATTTTGTGTTGAAGGATAAGTATTTTATAAACTATTTTGGTTTCAATAGGCAGCCAGTGTTCTGCTTTCAAGAGAGCTGTAACATAGTTGAATTTTTTTCAACTGTAAGCGTCTGATAATCAAGCATATAAAGACCCTTAAATAAGGCATTATAGTAATTTAAGTGTGTAATTACTAAAGAATGTATACGAATTTGTAGTGCTTTAGCCGCAGGTATGTTGCAAACAGAGCAAATTTGAAAATTTTTTTTTAACCCATTGGCTGATGGCTTATGAGATACGTGAGCAAAAAGTCAGCTGGGAGTCAAGAATAACTCTTGGAATATCGGTAGTCTTGCTAATAGAAATCTGTGTGTCTTCGAGAATAAGAGATTCCAATAAGGTATGCCTCTGACCTTTGGACAATAATAGTGCCTTTGTTTTATTTAGATTTAATTGCATTCTATTCTCTTTCAGTCATTGAGAAACATAGAAACAGAGAAAAATGTAGGTTGATAAAGATTATATGGCCTATCCAGTCTGCCTGTCCATGCCATCTACAGTAAGTTTTGTATTAAATGCCGAAAGTTCTTGTATACCACATGACTCAAAAGTTGGTAAATTTAGTATGTTGTCTACATAAAGGGAATTAATTCTAGTGTCTGTATTTGTGTAGCAGTGAGAATATAAAGATGGTTTTAAATAGAATAGGAGCTAGGAGGGGAGCCTTTCGGTACTTCACATGTGAGAGCGAAAGATTACTGTAGTATCATTATGCCAGAATACATTGTAAGTTCTATCAGAGAGGTAAGAGTTAAACCATTGCCAGTAGTGGAAGTTGTATTGATGTCTGTCTTGTATTCTGTGTAGGAGAATATGATGATCCACAGGGTTGAATGCAGTTGAAAGATCAGGAGATAATAGAATTACAACCTTGTCTTAATCAAGGCAGCTTGAATAGATGTGATTCATACCTATAAGGGTTGTTACGATATCATGGTTTGCACAGAAACTGGTTTGATCCAAGTGTAAAATATTTGTGTGCTTGATAAAAGTAATAAGTGATCTCGTATAATACATTCTCCTGTTTTTGAAACGAAAGGGAGGTTTGCTATTGGACGGTAATTGGAAGATAGATCCTTATCTAGATTGGAATCTTTTTTGCTGGGACTCACAATAGCCGATTTCCAAACATGGGAGACAATACCATGACTGAGACTCCTAAGACCATAGATTAAATAAATGGAAGAAAAAAGTCATCAAATCTTTTAACCAGTTGTGATGGGAATGGCTCATGTGGGTGAGTTGTCAGTTTTATGGTCCTTAATGCTTGTGTAACTGTAAGAATTGACGGTGGGGGATTTTAATGTATGTATGAGCCCAAACATTGATAGTTTGTTGTATCTTCTGGAGAAGATTTTAAATTGGCTAAAGCATTGCATTGGCTGGTTGAAGCAGTAGGATTAGTGGACGTTTTGAGAGATGGACATGCAGGTCAGCGTGACTCTACATTTTATTTCCACTTTCACAGGACTTATTCCTGCTTTGATTGCATATTTTGGGGATAAACTCCTAGCTCATGGGGATAGTCCTGCACATTTAGGTAATACCACCTTTTCAGACCATGCCCCATGCTGGGTCATTCTGTCTGACCTTCAGGAGGAGAGAGCTACAGCCTGGTCCTTAAACAGTACTTTATTGCAGGATGGAGAGATAAGAGGCCTTTGTTAAGTTGCTAAAGGTGTACTTGGGAGGTCAGTAAGCACTCTGGCTCCTCTATAGGGATGGTGAAGGATACATTAAAATCTATTGCTAGGGGGTTCTTCATACAGAAGACATCACACTCGAGTGTAAGAGGGAGCAGGATGCCTTGCACTGGAGGGCCCAGATTAAAATCTTGGAGGAGAGGCATCAATGCACTGGATCCATCAAGGGGGTGGCATGAGTTACAAATTCCACGGCTTTATTTGGATAGCCTGCCTTTTGTTAATGCTAGACTATGTTTGACACAATATAAGAAGCATAATAAGATTAGTTCTCAATTGGTGTACAAGCTGTGTAAATTAAAATCAGACTGATGCATATTAAAAACAAGGTACAAGGATGGATCCTCTTTAAATAGTTTCTTTTTGATTCGGGAACGGTTTAAAAACTTTTACTCATTTTTATCAGGAAAAACCCGGGCATAAACGACAGTCGGGTTGATCAGTACTTGGAAGGCATGGAGTTGCTAATACTGATGGTAGAGCAACAAGCTATGCTAGATGGTGCTATTACCACAAAGGAAGTATTGCAGGCCATCAAGGCCTTGTCTTTGGGCAAAGCACCTGGACTGGATGGCTTCACTGGGGAATTTTTTTATAAAGCATCTACAGACCTCCAACACAGATGGAGATTCTGGACAAAGATCTGGTTGTATATATCCAAAGGCTGGGAATGAACGAAGAGGTGCTGTTGCTGCGAGATTTCAACTTGCCGGATATAGATTGGAATGTTCCATCTGTAGAATCGGAAAGAAGTAGAGAGATCATGGATAACTTTCAAAGTGCTCTGCGTAAACAAATGATGATGCAGTCCACAAGAGAAGGGCAACACCGGATCCTTCTCATGAATGGGGAAAATGTGTCTTATGTCCAAGTGGGTGCTCCCCTCCCCCTCCTGGGCTGTAGTAATCACACTGTATGGTTTGATTTAAGAGCTAAAGTATAGACACAAAAACCTCTAGTCAAGGATTTCAAACATTCAAACTAATAAAATGAGAGGAGTACCTGAACGAAGAGCTGGTAAAATGGGAGGATATAAGAGAAGTTGAGTGTCAGAGGTCTAATCTGAAAGAAGCTATAAAAATGGTAACAGATATCTATGTAAAGAAAGTAAGCAAAAGCAAGAGGAAAAGGCAAACAGGAGGTGTTTATGAAATATAAAAGAATACAAAAAAGAACACAGAAAAGAATACTACTTAAAACTCAAAGAAGTGAAGAGCAATATATGGCTGGCAAAAGCCCAGGTGGAAAAAAAATAGCTAAAGATTTTTAAAAGAGGGGACAAGAATTTTTTAAGGTATATTGGAGTTAGGAAGAAGCTAGAAATGGAATTGTGATTCTGAAAGTGTCGGAGGACTGATATGTGGAGAGTGATGAAGAAAAAGCAGGCATTGTAAACAAATACTTCTGTGTTCACAGAAGAAAATCCTGGAGGAGGGCCTCTTGTCAGCTGACAAAGGCATACATGGGAGTGGGAAAGGGAAATGGGACTTGATATACTGCCTTTCTGAGGTTTTTGCAACTACATTCAAAGCGGTTTACATATATTCAGGTACTTATTTTGTACCAGGGGCAATGGAGGATTAAGTGACTTGCCCAGAGTCACAAGGAGCTGCAGTGGGAATCAAACTCAGTTCCCCAGGATCAAAGTGGAGTAGGTATTGTACTGTTCACAAAGAAAGTGTTTTTTCTGAACAACTGGAAAGACTGAAAATGGACAAAGCTGTGGAGCCGGATGAGATACACCCAAGAGGTTCTGGTAGGGCCCTCTTCTAGATTTGTTTAATAGATTTTTGGGAGGTTCCATGAGATTGGAGAAGAACAGATGTGATCCCTCTGCATAAAAATGATAGCAAAGAAGTGGGAAACTATAAGCTCGTAAGCTTCATTTCAGTGGTTGGAAAAATAATTAAGGAGCTGCTGAAGGAAAGGATAATTAAACTACCTGGAATCCAATGGGTTACAAGATCCAATGCAACATGGCTTTACTAAAAGGAATCATGGCAAACAAATATGATTGATTGATTTCTTTGACTGAGTGACCAGAGAACTGAAATGAGGGCATATGCTAAATGTGGTCTATTCGGATTTCAGAAAAAAAAACTTTGACATGGTTCCTTATAGGAGGCTCATGAACAAATTGAACTGTCTGAAGTTAGAACCCAAAGTGGTGAACTAGATTAGAAACTGATTGATGAGCATGGAAGTGCTCTTCTGCTCCAGATTTGTCCGTGATTTTGCTTAAATTGGATTATCTCTGTTTGATGTTGGAACTGACCACTATTAGGAGGAGACAATTCACCAAATTTCATAACATCTGGGTTGTTTATTGCACTTGGCTGTATACTCCAGCAAATCAGATGTGACTGGAACCTTTCCATTCAGTGGTGGTTATTCTTATTTATTATTTATTTATTGCATTTTTACCCCACATTATCCCACCTATTTGCAGGCTCAATGTGGCTTACAGAGAGTTGTTATGACATCATCATGACAGGATCTAGATACAATCAATATTAAGCAGAAGATGGAAGAGGGATAAGAGAAGGAAGGGTTATGTAGGGTGGTGTAGGGTATGTTTTAATTCTTAAGTGGGTTGGGTGGTGATAGTGTCATTAAGGGTTCATTTTGTAGGCTTTGTTGAAGAGATATGTCTTCAAGGATTTGCGACAGTTGGTTAGATTGTCCATGGTTTTCAGGGCTGTGGGCAGTGCGTTCCATAGCTGTGTACTCCTGTACGAGAAGGTAGTGGCGTATGCCTGCTTATATTTAATTCCTTTACAGCTGGGGAAGTTCAAATTGAGGAATTTGCGGGCTGATCTTTTGGCGTTTCTGGGTGGTAGGTCCACTAGGTTTAACATGTAGAGTGGGGCATCTGCGTGAATGATTTTATGTACGGTCGTGCAGATCTTAAACTCAATGTGTTCCTTAAGAGGGAGCCAGTGCAGTTTTTCTCTTAAGGGTCTCGTACTTTCGTATTTTGTTTTTCCAAATATGAGTCTGGCTGCGATATTCTGGGCTGTTTGGAGTTTCTTAATAGTCTGCTCTTTGCAGCCAGCATACAGTGTGTTGCAATAGTCCAGATGGCTTATTACCATTGACTGTACTAGGGTACGGAAAATGTTTCTCGGGATGTAAGGTTTCACTCTTTTGAGTTTCCACATCGAGTAGAACAGCTTTTTCTTCGTGTTCTTCACGTGGGTATCGAGTGTGAGGTTTCGATCGATGGCGACTCCAAGGATCTTCAGATTTTCTGATATAGGAAGAGTGCAGTATGGTGTGGTTATAGTGGAGTATTTGTTTGTGTTGTATTGGGAAGTGAGTACTAGGCATTGAGTTTTTTCTGCATTGAGTTTTAGCTGGAAGGAATCTGCCCAGGAGTGCATGATTCGGAGGCTTTGGTTGATCTCATTGGTGATTTCATTTAGATCATGTTTGAACGGGATGTAGATTGTGACATCGTCTGCATATATGTACGGGTTAAGATTTTGATTAGCTAAGAGTTTGGCTAATGGTTTCATCATTAGGTTGAAAAGAGTTGGTGAGAGGGGGGATCCTTGAGGAACTCCGCATTCCGGTATCCATGGTGGTGATCTTTCATCATTTGTTGTTACTTGGTAAGATCTGGTGGTGAGGAATCCCTCGAACCATTTGAGAACTGGGCCTCCGATTCCGAAGTATTCTAGTATATGAAGTAATATTCCATGGTCAACCATGTTGAAGGCGCTAGACATGTCAAATTGTAGTAGGAGTATGTTCTTACCAGTTGCAATTGTTTTTTTTGAATGTGTTCATTGCAGACACTAGTACTGTTTCGGTGCTATGATTTGTTCGAAATCCTGATTGGGACTCGTGTAGGATTGAGTGTTTAGTTAGGTACTCAGTAAGTTGTTTCGTCACTATGCCCTGCATGAGTTTGGTAATGAGCGGAATGGATGCAACTGGGCGGTAATTGGTTAGGTCCATTGTGTTTTTCTTAGCATCTTTTGGCAGTGGAGTGAGCAGGATGTTTCCTCTATCCGAGGGGAATAGACCATTTTGGAGTCTGTGGTTTACTTGATTCGTGATGTCTTTTTTGAATTGTTTGGGGCGGCTCTTATTAGGCTAGTAGGGCACGTGTCTAATTTGCATTGAGACTTGGCGTATTTTCTAAGCCATTGTGAGAGATCATCTACTGAGATCTTGTTGAAGTTGATCCATGATCGGTCTGCTGGGTGTTCACCAGGTTTTGGATCTAGGGATTCAAGGATGGTTGTGTATTCGATGGTTTTGGTGGGTATCATGCGTTGGAGCTTTATAATTTTTTCGTCAAAGAATTTCACTAAGTTGGTTGCAGATGGGGTGTCTGTGTTATTAGAGGTAACCGGTGTAGTATTTAGGAGTTTGTTTACGAGTGAGAAGAGTTTGTGTGTATCCTTGTAGTTTGGTCCTATTATGGTTTTATAGTACGTTCTTTTGGTTTGTCTGATGTATTTGTATTTTCTTTATAATTGTTTCCAGTCTTTGAGGGTCTGTTCATCTTTTTTTCTTGCTCCATGCTCTTTCTAGTCTTCTCCATGTCCTTCTATCATATAGTTCCTTGGGGAGGGAATCTCAGGGATGGGATGGGGGTATGAATGAGGGGCAGCCTATTGGAAGTTTGGGTTTTTTTTGTATACCTTCTATCTGGTTTCTGTATCTGTTTTGAAGATTTTCAATAAAATAAAAAAAAAAAAACCCAAAAAAAACCTGGCTGACCACATAGAAGGGTGGTGAATGGAATTGACTTGGAGGAACGAAAGGTGAGGCATATTGGCATTGGGGCCAATTCTATTCAGTATATTTGGGAATGAATTTGCTTTAGGGTTAGAAGGTCAAGTTTGCCATGTTGCAGATAACACAAAGATTTGGAGTGGACACCCCGGAGGAAGTAGACAACATAAGAATTGATCTAAAAAAAATTGGAAGAATGGTCTAATGTTTGGCAGGTAAAATTTAATGCGAAGGTGTGCACATGATACACATGGGTGTAGAAAACTATAAGAAAGCAAATAGAATGTTAGGAATTATTAGGAATGGAAAACAAAAATGAGAATGCTATAATGCCTATGTGTTGCTCCTTTGTGCAACTGCACCTCGACTATTGTATGCAGTTCTGGTCACCACATCTCAAAAAATATATAGCGGAATTAGAAAAGGTACAGAGAAGGGTGACAAAAATTATAAAGGGGATGGCATGACTCTTATAAGGAAAGGCTAAAGCAGCTAGGGCTCTTCAGCTTGGAGAAAATGGACGACTGAGGGGAGATAAGATGTTTACCCTTTTCAAAAATACCAGTACCAGGGGGCATGCAATGAAACTACTTAGTAGTAAATTTAAAATAAACCAGAGAAAATATTTCTTCACTCAGGGGTCTTTTACTAAGCCGCAATAGGTTTTCTAGCTCGCGGTAGAAATCAGCTGGCAGTAAACGCCGAGACACCCATAGGAATGTTATTATTATTATTTGTTACATTTGTATCCCACATTTTCCCACCGTTTTGCAGGTTCAATGTGGCTTACATAATACCGTAAGGCGTAAGCCTAGGCCGGTAGAGAAACCAGTACAAAGTTATATTGTGGTGGAATAAGTTACGATTGATCCAGGCATAATGGGGTCAAAGAGCGGAAGGTTAAAAGTGCCCAGTACTATAATGGGCATCTTGGCATTTACCGCAAGCTAAAAATATTACTGTGACTTAGTAAAAGACCCCCTCAATATATAATTACTCCGGAATGTGTTGCCAGAAAATGTGGTAGAAGCAGTTAGCTAGCAGGGCTTAAAAAAGGTTTGGATAATTTCCTAAAATAAACGTCCATAAGCCATTATTAAGATGGGAAAATCCAATGCTTACATTGATCGTAACCGGGCTGATGATTATAACCGGGAATTACATATGCATTTTACTCTCATGTATTGCGTTTTGCCTAATTACTGATCTGTGAATTGTCCATGGTGTCATTCTGTTTACACTGCAGTGCTGGTAAGGTTATCCGTTTTTTTTTGTTTATTTTTACTTTGGTACCATGATTTTATTTGCCCTAGAACATAGCTTGGTTTTATAGCCCTTTTATGACCTTTGTATGAGTATTTGATTTTTGTGCCGTTTTCATTTTTTTTATAATGATAATCGGTCACAGCGTCTTAACCTGTTTTTTATGTTAAGTGGCTTAACCAGTTATTTAATACATTTATAACCGTCTATCATGTTTTAAATGCACCGCTAGCCATTGTTCTTACCTTGTTTTACCTGTTTTCTTTTAATTTAGATTCATTTATCCCCCACACTCATGTATTGCTGTTACTTTCCCTCTGATGTTATTTTTTTTTTTTTTAAATATCACTATGTATATCTTCTATAGTGGAGACGGCTTCTTCATTGGCTTTTGCTACCTCACCAGGCATTACTCTCAGTTGTCTCAGAGATTTCAGGTACTCCGATTATTTATGCACTAGTTTAGTTATGCTATCTTGAATAGTGTCTGAACACTTGGGGCCCTGTTTACTAAGGTGCACTAGTGTTTTTAGTGCGTGCTAACAGTGTAAACGCCCATAGGACTATTATGGGCATCTACATGGTTGGCGCACGCTCTAAAAATGGTAGCGGGCCTACATGGCTTAGTAAACAGGGCACTTAATGTGTGCTCATCTCCTTTACCATTATGTCGTTTATCTCTGCCAGCAAGTCACTGTAACAATTATTTAAATCATATCCTACAGTGGTGGAAATAAGTATTTGATCCCTTGCTGATTTTGTAAGTGTGCCCACTGACAAAGACATGAGCAGCCCATAATTGAAGGGTAGGTTATTGGTAACAGTGAGAGATAGCACATCACAAATTAAATCCGGAAAATCACATTGTGGAAAGTATATGAATTTATTTGCATTCTGCAGAGGGAAATAAGTATTTAATCCCTCTGGCAAACAAGACCTAATACTTGGTGGCAAAACCCTTGTTGGCAAGCACAGCGGTCAGACGTCTTCTGTAGTTGATGATGAGGTTTGCACACATGTCAGGAGGAATTTTGGTCCACTCCTCTTTGCAGATCATCTCTAAATCATTAAGAGTTCTGGGCTGTCGCTTGGCAACTCGCAGCTTCAGCTCCCTCCATAAGTTTTCAATGGGATTAAGGTCTGGTGACTGGCTAGGCCACTCCATGACCCTAATGTGCTTCTTCCTGAGCCACTCCTTTGTTGCCTTGGCTGTATGTTTTGGGTCATTGTCGTGCTGGAAGACCCAGCCACGACCCATTTTTAAGGCCCTGGCGGAGGGAAGGAGGTTGTCACTCAGAATTGTACGGTACATGGCCCCATCCATTCTCCCATTGATGTGATGAAGTAGCCCTGTGCCCTTAGCAGAGAAACACCCCCAAAACATAACATTTCCACCTCCATGCTTGACAGTGGGGACGGTGTTCTTTGGGTCATAGGCAGCATTTCTCTTCCTCCAAACACGGCGAGTTGAGTTCATGCCAAAGAGCTCAATTTTTGTCTCATCTGACCACAGCACCTTCTCCCAATCACTCTCGGCATCATCCAGGTGTTCACTGGCAAACTTCAGACGGGCCGTCACATGTGCCTTCCGGAGCAGGGGGACCTTGCGGGCACTGCAGGATTGCAATCCGTTATGTCGTAATGTGTTACCAATGGTTTTCGTGGTGACAGTGGTCCCAGCTGCCTTGAGATCATTGACAAGTTCCCCCCTTGTAGTTGTAGGCTGATTTCTAACCTTCCTCATGATCAAGGATACCCCACGAGGTGAGATTTTGCGTGGAGCCCCAGATCTTTGTCGATTGACAGTCATTTTGTACTTCTTCCATTTTCTTACTATGGCACCAACAGTTGTCTCCTTCTCGCCCAGCGTCTTACTGATGGTTTTGTAGCCCATTCCAGCCTTGTGCAGGTGTATGATCTTGTCCCTGACATCCTTAGACAGCTCCTTGCTCTTGGCCATTTTGTAGAGGTTAGAGTCTGACTGATTCACTGAGTCTGTGGACAGGTGTCTTTCATACAGGTGACCATTGCCGACAGCTGTCTGTCATGCAGGTAACGAGTTGATTTGGAGCATCTACCTGGTCTGTAGGGGCCAGATCTCTTACTGGTTGGTGGGGGATCAAATACTTATTTCCCTCTGCAGAATGCAAATAAATTCATATACTTTCCACAATGTGATTTTCCGGATTTAATTTGTGATGTGCTATCTCTCACTGTTACCAATAACCTACCCTTCAATTATGGGCTGCTCATGTCTTTGTCAGTGGGCACACTTACAAAATCAGCAAGGGATCAAATACTTATTTCCACCACTGTATCTAATAAAACGCACCTCCAACGTTTTGAAGCTGACTGCGTGGCTGTCTGGCTGAGGCATTCGTGCCTCTCTGCTGTAAGGCTACTGAACGTCACGTAGTTCCGGGAACGTCAGCCGCAGCACTGACCAACCGCACGAGGCCCCGCCCCTGCCGCCCTCGCCGCAACGCCACACCCCCCACAGGTCGCCGCCACCAGGCGTGCAGGCTCGGCCCTTCTCTCTCTGTTAGCTCTGGTCCCGCCCTCATTTCCTCTTTCCGCAATGAGGGCGGGACCAGAGCTAACACAGAGAGAAGGACCGAGGCTGCATGCCTTTAAACGCTGCTTTCCTGTGAAGATGATTTTTAAAACTTGGAGCGAGTGCGGATGGAACTGGGAGGGAGGGAGGGAGGGACGACGACCCTAGAACTGGGAGGGAGGGGGACCCTGAAACTAGGAGGGAGGGGGGGAGGGGCAGGGTGACACTGGAACACGACGGAGGGAGGGGGGGGCGACCCTGGAACTCGGAGGGAGGGACGACCCTGGAACTCGGAGGGAGGGAAGGGGGGTGACCCTGGAACTCGGAGGGAGGGGGGCCACCCTGGAACTCGGAGGGAGGGGGATGACCCTGAAACTCGGAGGGAAGGGAGGGGGACGACCCTGGAACGCGGAAGGAGGGAGGGGACGACCCTGGAACTCGGAGGGAGGGGGGCCCATGGCACACACTCTCATTCTCACACACACACTCTCTCATAGACACACTTGCACCCAGTCTCACTCTCTCTCTCTGTCACACACACACACACTCGCACATTCACTCTCTCTCTCTCTCTCTCACAGTTAGTCTCACACACATTCTCTCAAACGTACACACTCCAAGAACAACCTTGCTAGCGCCCGTTTCATTTGTGTCAGAAATGGGCCTGTTTTACTAGTTTCTTAATAAATCTTTCTATATGCTTTTACTACATTGTGACAATATATACTGTTGCAGTCCACTTTTGTTTATTTACATTCATTTTATATTTTATTTATGCTCTTTGAGATACTAATTCATCTCTTATACTTGATCATGGATGTTGATTTTTCTTTTTGCATGCAGTTGAAAATAGTGATCGCGGCTGTGTCCGCTGAAACACGGCCCATATTGGGTCTTTTAGTTTTGGTGCTCTAATAAAGCTGCTTTCAATTTGATCTCCCTGGTGGATTGTCGTTGTGTCATCCTGTACTGCTTTGCTTCATTTCAAGCCACCAGTCATTGGAAAGAGTTTGTTGGGACATTTCAGTTATCTTATTCTTATCTGTCATTTAGGAAGAATATAAAGACTCTGCTCTTTCGGAAATTGTACTACAAAAATATTTTTATTCATAATTTTGTCACACTTTTTTTTTGTTTTTGTTTTTTTTTTACTGTCCTCCCAGAGGATTGTTCTGGCTCTTTATGTTACTGTTACCCACTTCGAACAGGTGTAAGCAGGATATATGACCAGATGTTATGTTATTAACACAAGTTGTCTATAATTGGTGTTAATTGGTACTAATTAGCAGGCGCATAGCAAAGTGCAAGGGGGCATGGGTGTGTTAGGGGCGTGCAAGCACTTGTACACACCAAGCTACAGAGTGCACAAGCATATGCACCAACCATTGAGCTAGCATAAGTGCTCATACCTACAGTCAGGTGCGTAACTATGGACTTGCACTAGTCTACTGGCAGTTGTGCGCACCATTGTTGATACAGAATTCGCATCCCAGTGCCTAACCTTAGGTAATCGATCGATAATTACCGGTACACCCTATATAAGTAATTTATTTTCATTAAGAACAGTTTAACAAGTTCATACGGTGCTGTTTAATGCTTTTGATTTCATAATTATTTTTATTTTTTAACTTTAGATCCCGACTGCAAGAAAAATGTCTTGGATCTGGAGCTATTTATCGATGAAAAAGGCAAGATCCAAACCAAATCATTTAGGAGATCACCTGCATCCAACTCGGTGTTATTTGATGGAAACTCACCTCCAAGATCTTTAATTAAAGGTATCTCAAGTGAACAATGTTCTCGACAAAGGGTGCAGAGCAGTGGGATACACCGTAGGAAAATATTGGGCAATGGTAGTGGGACAGGAAAAGCATATAGGAATGAAAGAGTTCAAAAAGCTAAACTAAGCTTAAAATTAGGATGTGCAGTATTTGTGATGAAATTTAACAGAGAGCTCTGAGAGGTACTGAAATGCAATTCATTTGTACTCTTTTTCCAGACCCATGGATGTCTGCCTTCTGTCTGTGGGTAAATGCAGGGGGCATGTTCTGCATTTACTGTACAGGGCAGATGGCACAGGGACATGGCCAGATCAATTTAGCACAGGCCCCCCCCCCATGCTATGGGCCCAGGCATATAATGCAGTCGGCTTGGGCGATGCAGGTGGTTTGCAATCCCCCCCCCCCCCCCCTTTCACAAACCCTGCATCCTGTGATAAAGCCCTGCTGCCCCCTCTCCATTAAAAAGCCGCCTCCGACAGCAAACCTATCCCCTGGCAGTACTGCAAGACTACTGCTAGAGGTCATTGGTGCCATTTTGGAATGAGGTGCCAACCAGGACTACAGTGGAGGAGGATCGCTGCTGTTTGGCCCCACTGCACTACCAATTCTGATCCCTGGGGGGTAATCGGGAGAGGCCCAGGTTTGCTGTCATAGGGTGGATCTTCTCGTGTGGGGCAAGGCTCTTGATTTGGGAGGTTTGGTACTTGAATCCGGAGGTTAGGCCAGGGTTGTATCGGAGGATGCAAGGTTTGTATGTGTGTTTGGGAGAGGGGGATCAGAGTCTGTGCCACCACAACACTTTCACACACACTGTAAATTTTATTATTTTTTAATTGTTTTCCTAAGGTACTTTTATTTATCTGATGATTAGAATAAACATAGTGGTGATGTAATAAAATGTTAAAAAACCACTTTGGAGGTTATACTTTACAAAACGTTTGTGTGTTTTTACAGTAGTGGCCTGTTAACAGTGAATTTCCTGAAATGAAACAAGATTTGAAATGAATGATAAATCCAGTGCTAGGATCTTAAAGCATCTTCAGAGAACTGATGTGTTCTCATCAAGGTGGAGAATGATTTGCCAAGAAATAACAATTTTTATACCATGTCTTCTGGGTAGAGGGCCCTATTTGGGTGTAAATTTGTATTGTAGCATGTATTCTTTCTAAGGCCCTGCAACTGCTAATGTAAAAACTAGAAATATGGAGGGTTTGCACTTCGCCATGGTCTCTGTGATATACACCAATCAACCATTTTAGATATCTGTTTACTCAAGTGAACTAAGGTTTTGCAATTGCCATGTAGCAATTAACACATGATAACTGCATGCTATCTTTGTGACGAAAGGCGATCAGTTAAATGTAAATAGATAAAAGGAGATAGAACAGCATTTAAACTATAAATTGGGGGAAAAGCTGACAGTTGCTCAAAAGCATATGGTTTGGATAATGGTATCTTTAAAAATATCACCAAAACAGGGAAGATAGGGCAGCTCGATAGCGAGGCTGCAATAGAGACCATAGTAGACTAAGAGGCATATTTTCAAAGCACTTAGCCTTCCAAAATTGCATAGGTTTCTATGGAACTTTGGAAGGCTAAGTGCTTTGAAAATATGCCTCCAGGTGTCTTTAAATATGGAACAGATAGATTTTAAAGATTGTAAATTATCACTGTCAGCTGCTGAGCAAGTTGTAAATAGGAACAAACATTGTTTGAAATGTATGTGTGCAAATGCCAAAAAAATAAGGTGGGAGAGTTAGACTATATTGCTCATGCATTGCTCATGCAACTATCATAATTCTGGGTGATTTTAATCTCCATCTGGATAACCCACAATCGTTGGATGCGAACCATTTCCTGGACCTTCTCCGTCTTTGGGACCTAATTTGCCCTAGCATTTGTCCATCTCACTCAAAAGGTCACTCGCTAGATCTCATCTCATCTATAGATTCCTGGCCGAAGTGAATTTCCAGCTAGATGGCTACACCTTGGTCCGACCATCTCAAACTGCAATTCACCTTGCACTGGTTAAAATCGGGCATGCCTCAGCCAAGCGAACCCTCTGCATATTACTCAAGAGGAATAGTCGATCCTCAGTTATGTTGGTGGTCAATATACAGTGATAGCTGGATAGCACAATCAGCCTCAGAATACTATCAAACTGCCTGGGAGAATAGATGCAGATGTGTCCTAGATGATATAGAGGCATATTTTCAAAGCACTTAGCCTTCCAAAGTTCCATAGAAACCTATGGAACTTTGGAAGGCTAAGTGCTTTGAAAGTATGCCTCATAGCGCCCTTCCAACGTAAAACCTCATACAATCGCAATTCTACACCTTGGTTTACAAAGGAGCTCAATAAAGACACAAACTAGAAAACTTGAAAGAGCGTGGCGTAAAGTGAGAGCTGAACATACACTAAACGTGTGGAAATCCAGTCATAGGAACTACAAATATGCTATCAAACAAGCAAACCGTTCATACTTTTCAACAAAGCTAGCCGTCTGCAGACAATGACGCTAAAAAGCTTCATGAACTCTTCGTTCCTTGATACAAGCAAGATAGTGTCCACGCAAACAGACCGTCCCTCTGCTGACAAACTAGCTACATATTTCAATGAGAAAATCCAATTGTTACGACAACCACTATTTAGTAGTACTACTGTTGTCGAGGACTTTCTCATGACACTGGACTCACCCCCAGAACGATGCCCAGCTGACCGTAGCTGGACCACCTTTAGCAGTTTAACAGTAGATAATGTGGCAAGAGCACTATCCAAGTTTTCAAAGAAACATTGTGGTCTTGATATTTGCCCTAGTCATCTGTTAAAATCAGCTCCAGATTGCTTCCTTGTTGACTTAACCTCCTACTTAAACCTCATGCTCAAAAATGGGCTTTTTCCTTATGAGCATGGAAGCATTCTTCTCACACCAATTCCCAAGAACCCAAAAATAAAAGCTGATGTTATTTCTAATTATCGGCCAGTAGCATCTATCCCATTACTCATTAAAACCATGGAAAGTATGGTCAATATTCAGCTAAATGACTACATGAAGAACTTCGATATTCTCTCGCACATACCAAGTAAAAGCTAATTCCATCATTTCCGCACCTTCGAAAGCCTATTGTGGGGTACCTCAAGGCTCACCACTTTCTCCGTCCCTTTTCAATGTTTTGCTGATTCCACTAGCTAAAGCATTATCAAAGCACGGCCTTAACCCATTCATTTATGCGGACAATGTGACCATCTACATCCCTTTCAAGTCAACACTAGTCGAAATCTCCGATAAAATAGACGCAAGTTTTTCCATCATGGATTCCTGGGCAAAGGCGTTTTTGTTCAAACTTAAGACAAAACACAATGTTTCATCCTTTGGACTACAATAAAGTAGTCCAAAATACACTCATCATTAAGGACTTCAAACGTTCGATCTCAAATAGCCTGAGAATCCTTGGAGTAGAGTTGGATACCCACTTACAACTGGACAATCAAGTGAAAATCATCACAAAAAGAATGTTCCATGCAATGTGGAGGCTGAAGCATATCAGGCATTTCATAACGAGAGAGCTATTCCGTACCCTCGTTCATTGGCTGGTCCTATCCCACATAGACTACTGTAGCGGGATCTATGCTGGTTGCCGGGACTATATTCTGAAAAGGCTTCAGACAGCTCAAAACATGGCTGCGAGGCTAATACTGGGCAAATTGCACTTCGATCATGCTCAACCACTACGTTTTCAACTACACTGGCTCCCTGTAAAAGACTGTATTACATTTAAAATCTGCTCACTAACACACAAGATAATATATGGAGAAGCCCCTGAATACATGCTTAATCTAATTGGCCTACTATCTAGAAATGACCTAATATCTGCCTCAATCTACATTATCCCAACTGCAGGAATGTTAAATACAAGACCCTTTTTGCTGCGTCCTTCCCCTACATCAGTCCTAAATCCTGGAATGTTCTGCCAAAACAACTAAAAGAGCTAGTCAACCACCACCTGTTCAAGAAGTCCTTAAAAACTTCTTATTCGACAAGGCTTATTCCACTGGCAACTCCACAGTTTAACCTCTCTCTCTTGTTGACTGTACAGGTTATTTGCCGGTTGCTTCGCCCCTGACATTCATCCTGTGTTATCCCATGTTCCTTCCCCTCCTGTCTCATTCCGTATCTGTGCCTTCTATGTATTGTATTGTATCCTCTTGAATTAATGTAAGCCACATTGTGCCTGCTCTTGTGGGAAAATGTGGGGTAAAAATGCACCAAAATAAATAACATCACCAAAATTCATTCTTTCAGAACACACTACCAAAACCCTTATCCACACTATCACCTCCTGTGTAGACTACAACTTGCTTCTTACAGTTCTCCTATTAAACCATCTCTTTCCCCTTAAATCTGTTCAAAATTCTGCTACATTACTTATCGTCTGCCATTATCACTACACTCACATGACCCTTCTCCTCAAGTCACTTCATTGGCTCCCTGATTATTTCTGTATATAGTTCAAACTGCCCTTACTGATTTAGAAGTGTATTAATTCTACAGCTCTTCGGTATCTCTTATCTTACCTCTCCCTACACTCCTCCCCTGGAAACTCATTATCAAGTAAGTCACTCATTGCTACCCTTCTCCTCCAGCTCCAGACTCTTCTGTCCATCTTGCTGCCCTGTATGCCTGGAATAGACTTCCTGAATCCGGTACACCATGCTCCCTCTCTGGCCCTATTCAAATCCAGGGTAAAAGCCCATTTTTGCAACTGCTTTTAAATCAACAGCTTATTCGCCTGTCTAATAAAGGAAAAGGCAGTCCCCTGTGTGCAATTTCCAAGTTGTGAATGACTGACAGGGCCATCACTTGTATGAGATTTTCTTGGAGACTATTAGCAGGGTAGCTGGATACTCATTTACTGACTGAAAATAGACAGGTGGCTGAGTTGGCCAGAAGCCAGCTACCTGACAAAAAGCCCAGTGTATATGATTACATCAATTATCATTTCTATTAACATTAACATCAGAACTTATTTCCCGCTACCAGTTTAAAAATAATTCTGGCCTCAACTGGAAGCCAGTAAAGTCTAACATAATAGTTTGAAATGCTATCGTATTTAGAAAGGCCAAAAATTAACCTTATCACCATGTTTTGCACAGTCTGGAGTTTTCTCAAAACCCCCTTTGTGCAGCCTATGTAGACAGAATTGCAGTAGTCCAAGTAAGACAGCAATATGGCATGCACTCAATGTTCAAATTGTTCACTCTCAAAATAATTTTGGATAACACACAGCTTTCTAATTAAAAAGAAACTTTTTTTTTTTTTTTTACTAATAAATACCTAATATCTTCACAGCAGAGGAGATCTTATATTCAGATTGCTTGATGATGATAGACTTAAGGATATGTTCAGATTTATTATTAAAAATAGAAATTTAGGGCCCTGTTTACTAAGCCATGCTGTAGGCACGCTAGTGTTTTTAGCACGCGTTAAAAATTAGCACACGCTAACTCTAGAGGCCCTTATTTTTCTTGGTATTGAGTTTTAGTTTTTGAGCAAACGTCTGTTTATCTAACAGATCAGTACAACATTGAATTCTGGTACAATCAGTGTTAAAAATTGATTGTAGTGGAATCAACACTGAGATGTCATCGGCATAAATATAATGAAGAAAACCATATCTGTCCAACAGAGAGCCCTAATATGTTAGCTACCATACTTTGAGTTTTACATGTCATATGTTTATATATTTGGCTTATTTTTTTTATATACATTTGTTTGTTCATATGTAGATTGCATGAACTCCTGAAGTGAGCATTCTTATGCCGAAACATGGCTCCATGTCGAGCCTTTTGGTACTTCAATAAACTTTTGAGTCCTTTACAGTTGGTGTGTCGATAAATACATTTATATTTACTTCTGTGAGCCTCATCTTGGATCACATTGGAAGGCTATTTGTCCATCCCTACTTTCCTTTGGTTCCCCTTTGTAAATCTAACATACAGGTCTCAATAGTTTGTGTTCAGGTAAAAAAATGACTGAATTGTTCTGGAAACACATTTATCTCTCTGTGTAGAGAGAGATGAAGGAATGAGACGCAGGTTATGTATTTATATATATTTTTAACTTAACTGTCTTTCTGGGATTGCTTTTAGAGTCACTTGTGTCAGACAGAGAGCTGTGTGATGAAGATAAAGAGATTACAAACTTGCCAGTTTGTGAAGGCACCTCCCAGCCTGAGCCCTCATGTTCGGCTGCTAGAACAACAGGTAACAAAAACTACAGAAGTAAAGCTGCCCAGGAGGCTGTTGTAAAAAAGATGCACGAAGAAGAGCATCAGCAGCAGATGTCCATTTTACAGCTGCAGCTGATACAGATGAACGAAGTGCACGTAGCCAAGATGCAGCAAATAGAGAGAGAGTGTGAGATGGCAGAAGAACAACACCGGATAAAAATGGAAGTTCTAAATAAAAAGAAAATGTACTGGGAGAGAAAACTGCAGACTATAACAAAAGAGTGGCCTGTGTCCTCATTTAATAGGCCCTTTCCCAGCTCTCCTTAGTGTGGTACTGCTGGGAGGAAAGAGTGAAAACAAGCAGTCCCTATGGTGCTTTGGCATGAGGCCTCGTTAAATGGGCCTTATGAGCACATGCGTGGTCAGTCAGTGCAAACAGATATTCACTGAACAACTTCGAGGAAAATAGGTGCAAATGAGTCAAATAAAAAAGGTATTCCTCCATGACTTGGACTGAGGGAGTCATCCAACAGGTTGCTAAGTATGTGTTATATTGTATTATGGTTTGAACCTTTGTTTAGCAAAAGAAGTGGTCCCCTGCTCTCTGAATACGTCTTGAGGAAGTGTAGAAAATATATGGAATTACTTTATGTAAGATCTGGAAAGGTAGTTTTTACCTTTATTAACAGAGCGAAAGAAATAAAGCTTGCTGCATTCTTATTAAAGTAAGTCACTTCATATGAAGTGAAGTGCACATTTTTTTGAGCAAATGACTTTGGATGTAGGATTTTGACTCTTATGGACTTTACGGTACATCACATGGTGAAAGGAATACACAGAACCCAGTTTTTGTTATGTTGGAGTGAATTGTGCCAAACATATGTCAACCTTAGGCTGCTATATTAATTCTAGTGCAGAAAACACTGGTCCAAGTGGAGGGAATTGTGATTGATAGATTTATATTCCTGAAAAACTTAGGATTGTACTTCTTGTGAAGATCAGTTTCCCATGTTATAAGGCTAATATATTTTTTATCATTGAATGATTGTGACTATTTCTTTTAGTTTTCTGTTCTAACATATAGAAAGAAAGAGTGATTAACGGGTGGAATTATTCCAGGTGCATACAATTTGGGACTAAGCCCTAGCCAAGGAAATCTGTCTTGGTAGGGCCTGGGTAAAGGAGCCACCACTGGTTGAGGAAAGTAGCTGAAGGAAGGAGAAGGAGGAAAAGGGTAAGAGGTGAGAAAGGGGAAATTGGGGTCAGAAAAGAGTGAGATAGGTGAGAGCAAAATTTTAAAGACTAAAATTGAGAAAACATTTAGGAAAAAAATAGAGAAAATGTTCCATTTTGTTATTGCTGCTTGGTATTTCAACCACTGTCCAATTCATAGTTTGTTTGGAGGTCTGTTTGTAACTGCATGTGGGTAAACATGTACGCATATTTTTCTGTTTGCAGACTTTGCAGGATTTTCAAACTGGAAATGTGTGTGCACTTCCACCTTTGAAAATTAATCCCAGGAAAAAATACCTATGTCCTGATGTTTAAACACTGGCTGTGGCATTTGAATCCATTCCTGAATATTGAGTGCTGAATATCCATGTATATACTGACCTCCAAAGTTATCCAGGTACCGTTGATGTTCAGAGCTGGCACCAGGATATGTATGCTGATAACTTCTGATTTCCCCTAGATCCCCACTCTGGCACTACCTGGATAGTGTCAGGGTGGTCAGTGAGGATTTTCAGTGGCTTTTTTCGGATAATACCACAGAATATTTGGGTGTGACCTTGGTGAGCAGCCCAGCACTTCTCAAAATAGGAGCTCTGTCTACCCATATAATTGCTTTAACATAAGCTCCTCTCCAGGGTACACATTTTCTGAGTTTGTTTATATGCAGGAACATGAATTTTCAAAAGCCTTTGCACAGTTTCAAACCCTCCTCTCGAGAACACCTCTTCTTGCTCTGAGTAAATATATGTGCATATTTTTGCTCACATTGGGTGGCCAATTTTAAGAAAGCACATTTTGATATGGATCACAGAACTGTATTTGAAAATTACCCTCCCTGTGTTTACGTAGTGATCTCATCTTTAACAAAGATTATAAAGGTAAGATATCTTAAATCTAGCCATCCACCTGTGTAGTCATAGAGAAAAAATGGATGTTTCAAGGACATGACTAGCTGTATTCAATATACAACATACATTATACTATTCACAAAAAGAAAAAAAGCACTTCAAGTGGTTGAAAAAAAGGTTTTTTTTAACACATTTTTTAAAAATATCCATCCTCCCCAAACACTGTTTAAACTGTACATCCTCGTATTATGAAAAATATAAAAGATCAGTGTTTGGTGGGGTGATCGCTGCTGGTGGCCACTCTTTTGTGATGCCAGACTATTTCCACTTTACACTGTTGGACATGACAGTACCCAAGGGCAGCTCTGTGTTCAGCTTATTTAACCTTTTGTTGATCCTTCTTATAGGAGTATTCAAATTTACTCAGCTCAGATAAGCTCTGTTTTACTTATTAGGGGGCCCTTTTACTAAAGCATGGCAAGCCCACCGTGGGCTTACCGCGCGGCAGTCTGGCAGTAGCGCCTGCTCCCACCACATGCCATTTCTGGTGCGTCACAATTTTTTTTTCAGATAGCACGGGAGCCCTTACTGATTCCGAAATAGGTGGCGGTAAGGGTTGCCCTGGGAAACATCCGCACGGCAGAAGTTAACTTACCGCACAGCTATCTCCTTTTTTAAAAACAAAAGCCTTTTACCTGCTGTTGTAAAAGGGGACCTCGGTGTATGGCAAACCTGCCCTCCGCAGGCCCCCCTTTTACTACCGCATGGTAAAAGAGGCCCTAAGGTTCTTGTTAAATCAATATTTGGAACCAGAGCTAGTTTGGGTTTGCTAGGAAGACTTATGCAAGGAAACTTTTTAAAATTTATTATTCTTGATTATTTCTATAATTTATTCTTTCACATTGAAAGTATAAATCAGTGAAACAAACTCCTTTAATGCATTTTTAATTGTATTTTAGACAGCAGAATATATAAAAATGTACAGGGTTGTGACGACTTTTACAAGGCACTGTTAAGTAACACATAATATATGCAGAAAAGTAATGTGGGTTAAAATGCCCAGCCGTGCTTTTGAATCATTTATTTTAATTTGAATGTGTTGCTTCTTAAAATTTGTGCTTTTGTAACTCTCATGTTAGGAACTGAAGTACAAAGTAAGACTTGTAACACCAACTTAGCCACTTTGTTAGTGTATGTGCCTGTTTTGAATTTAGAAATTCACTACCATTCACGAGAGGGAAAGTGCCTGATCATTCTGAAATCAGTGATGTGTATGGCCTGGTTAAGAGCACACTTTTTACCAGGTCCATGCCTCTTAGCTAAAGGATTGTTGCTGTAATTATTGGTCCAACTAAACAAATTAGTCAATCCCTATAAAACAGATGTATAGGGAAATCCTAAAAGGAATCATACATTTTTAAATCACCAAAATGTGTAGTTCCTTTTTGGATTTCCCTGTACATCTGATTTATAGGGATTGACTATTTTGTGTAGTTATACATATTGTCTCTTTCCTAGGATTTTTTAGTTGGTGGTAGTTATTGGTCTGGCAGGGTTCGATTGGCATGGAGGAGGATAACAGAGGATAAAGGAACTGGTTCTGATGGAACTAGAAGCTCAAAGAATCATGAGGAAACTAAAGGGTTCGGGGAGAACCCCATTTTGTTCACATATCAAAATGTAATAGCATAGTTGACTGGAATGATTGTATTTGAACAATGTCATGCCTTTTTTTCTTATACTTTTAAAATGCATCTCTTTCTTCCTGGGTGTCTTTGTGTTGGCTGTGACCCTTCTGGTCTTTCCAGTTTGCCATTGTCTCTGTTTCTCTTGGCTCCTGTAGCCTCAGTTCTTTTAGTGTTCTGCCACAGCCAGTGATGGTTCTCTTGCTGTCGCTCACTGGAGGTAAGTGAAAGTTGACCAAAGCTGCAGGCAGTATGGGGAGCTGTGGAACCGAAGAAAAGACAAAAAATGGCACTCTACACATTTTGCTGCCACTAAAATGTGAGGGTCTCGTGCTAGATGGAGTGAGCTTCCAAGTCTCGTTTGGCATGTGTCTCACTGTCCCTATTTTAAGATGGCAACTGGCAAACATATGACCTAGTCAACTACTGCATACTGAGGGGCCTCAATTGCAAACTGGACATGTTTTCTTTCAGCTGCATTTGCTTTGTAGCATATAACACCCTTTTGTACTGTTAAGCTGTTAACTCAGCTTCCATAATAAACAGTTGCATTTCAGATCAAGTGCAGCCAGATGCGTTTTGCACATTTCAGTCAGCTAGCTAAACTCGGCTGTTTGTTAAATATTTAGTGCAAGTTGGTGGGCCGATGCTCAGAACCAAATGCGGGCATTAGAGCTAATTAGCATTAAACTAGCACCCATATTAGTGAGCGCAGAGGATCTAGTGCGAGAGACAATGTGCACACCAAAGATTAGTGCAAATATCATGCTAATGACCTCGTTAACATCTGTTTGACTACATTTCCTATTCCCTCCCAATGCTTGGAGAACAGTGCACAAAACAAAGCTGCCTTACTGCTGTAAAAAAATGTCAGCAAAGAGCAGGTGTTTCTCATGATTCTTTCTTTAAAATCTGCCACTTTTTTTTTTTTAATATATAAGCTTGTGCAAGGCTCCTAAGTGCTGGTAGTGAGAGACAATTGTGTGCAAGTCAGAGCAAACCCAAAAGTGAAAGCACACATTAGCGCCTGTTTCCTGCTTTTAAATATAAGCCTTCCAAGTAAAAAAAATAAAAATTGAAATACTTACTAATGATGCCAGATGCCAATGTGTGCTTCACTTTTGAGTTTGTCAGGCGCATGCACACAGGAGCTGAGCTTACCATGAAACTCTTCTGTGCATGCACCAAGCATTTCCACCCCTTGCTTTCACTTTTACAACGTGCATATAATTTGAATACCATTTCCTTTGAACATTGGCAAAGTAGGTGTCTTTGCTGTTCCAGTGGTATGGTTTCTGTGCTGTTGGCTTAACGCGGGAGTTCCGAGCATCGGCCCATGGGTGAGCTGAGAACTGGCGTGTTTTTCTACAAATAGCCTAGAACTCAAGTTCTGTGACTTTTCTTGTTTTTTTTTTTTTTTTTTTTGGGGGGGGGGGGGGGGGGGTTGAGTGTGATGGTAGCAAGCTTTATTTCTTCCGTGTCTTTTTTGTTGTTGTTTGTGACTCGGTCATAACTACAAGTTCGCAGCAGTAATAACACCATAAATATTGTTGCTGAATTCAGTTTCAAGTTTTGGAAAGCCAGGAAAAGTTAGCACTGAGCTTATTCATGCCTTTGTTTATTTTGTGTTCTCAATAGGACACTTGATAGATTATTGTTTGTGGGGAGGGTGTGTCTGTTTAGTAATCCACTCATAGATGAGCCCAAAGGAACAGCTCTGCTGAGTCTTACTGCTAAAATAGTTCACCTGTGAACGTGGACTATGTTACTGCCTTTTACTTGACTCTTGGGTATCCTTTGCCTTTAAATAAGTAACAAATGATGAGCCAAATATATTTTTTGTTGGTGGTGACAGAACATATAAACTACATAGTGTGACTACATTCTGACTGCCTGGAGTTGTCTGAATGTAGTAAAATTTGTTCTTGATTTGCACGGTTCAGCTAAACTAACAGTAACACTCTTAGCTTCCAGTTTGTGATACAGTAGGAAAATTTTCTTTTAATTATTATTATTATTGAACATTTGTAAAGGAATGGCAGAGGGACATGGTTATTATTTAATGACAGTGCTGTGCTGGTAACGTGAAGGCTGTTTTATGAGTTCCTTGCATTCAGACCACAGACCATGTTTTATCTTTTAATTAACACATCCTTTCTGATGTCTTAAATGCTCCACCTAGAACCCGTTTACGGCAGTGAGGATCACGGAATAGCACACAGTGTACCTGAATGTATTGAATCGTGTCTGGACCATTTATAAGAGGGGAGTGTGGAAGGGAAGAGACTCGTCTGTGGTTTGAAAAGCAGACCAGAGCTGTGTCTAATCTACCCACCACCCCTACCCCTAATCTACCCCACAATTCTGTTGAACTGGTGATGACGAGCATGACGACACTAAACTAGCATTTGAAGTTTGCAGGCACAGCATTCAGCACATGTAGGCACAATCTGTTGAAGGCATTAAAACAGTTTGGTTTCTTCTAACACTACTGACAGATGAAATGTATTTTATATGTAGGAATGGTAAACTTTAACTTCCCTTTGTTCAATAAACTGAAGTAAAATGTTAACAACTTTTTCCACATACCAGGAATTTGTGTCGTATGTGTACACAACTGCTGTGGCCGCTTGCAGCCCAGTAACCATGCCAGGAACATGGAGAATAGCCTCTATTCTCTGTACTGCTCTTGCACAGCTCCATCGAGCAGTGGCTGTCTATTGCATCACTGGCATAATGACCTCAGCGAAGGGCTGTGGCTCTAGACTTGCCACCACAACTGTTTCTCAAAAGGGTTTGTTACGTTACATATAAAAACACTGCTATATCATTCTTGGTTTTCTTTTGAAGTAAAGTTCAAAAATATTGACCTTGCTATTTTAGAGTTTAAAAAAAAAAAAAAGGAAGCATAACTAAAGTTTTTAGCGGTTGTGGGTTGACTTTCCTGTGCTAGCCTGCACCTCCCTTTATCTTTTACTAGCTGGACCCATGACAGGCATCATCAGAGTGACAGCAAAATTTGGAAGCCTAAGGAAGCTCTGCTTTGTGTGTGCAGACTGAGTGGGAACTGCCTTTCAGTATGCACTTGCAAGGTAGGAGTATTATTACCGAACATCTGTTCAAGAAGGTGGGATGAGGGCAATATTGTCATGGAGTGTATTTTCAGGTTTCCACCCATCCAAGAGAGGAAGAAGGCCATAGGTATTATGTAGCAACAACAAGTTTCAGAGTAAATTTATGCACATTATTTCTCATTCGAAACGAATGCAAAGCTCAGTAGTTAAAAAATACCAATTAGATAGTTTGAAAATTGTCCTCCATAAAAACTCTAATATTGATGGTGAATTATTGAAACCATTTTTTTCAACCTGTATTTTTCTAGGAAATGTACACATACACACACTCTCTGTTTTCTGCACTATTTATTGAATGTGCAGTGTACTCTATCATCATGGTGTGGTTGGTGGGCATGGTTGTCCTTCTTCCACACGGTCTATAAAGTATTGAGTGGGGTGGAACAGGTGCATGTGAATCGCTTGTTTACCCTTTTCAGAAATACAAGGACTAGGGCCAGTGCAGCAAAGCTACTACTTAGTAAATTTAAAACAAATCGGAGAAAATATTTTTTCATTCAGCATGTAATTAAACTCTGGAATTTGTTGCCAGAGAATGTGGTAAAAGCAGTTAGCTTAGCAGGGTTTTAAAAAGGTTTGGATAATTCCTACATGAAAAGTCCATAAGCCGATTATTAAGATGGACTTGGGAAATCTACTGCTTATTTCTAGGATAAGCAGCATAAACTCTGTTTTACGATCTTGCCAGGTATTAGTGACTTGGATTGGCCACTGTTAGGAACAGGATACTGGGCTTGGTGGACCTTCAGTCAGTCCCTGTTTGGCAATGCTTATATTCTTATACAAGTTCAGGGCTTATGCTCCGCTACAGCGTTAGTTGGGCAAAAAACTAAATTGGGGCTTTCTTATGAATACAGTCCAGTCTGAGTCTTGCATATAGCAATCTAGTTTAGAATGGGCTGGAGCGAGCTTCAATAAAACATCAGTAATTTGGAACGTGAGGACAGTGCTGGGCAGACTTTTATGATCTTTGTCCTGCAAATGACAAGACGGATTCGAATAGGCTGGAGTAGGTTTGAAGGCAACTCCAGTAGCTGGAAAATAAAGACAGAGCTGGGCGGACTTCTATGGTCTGTGTCCCAGAAACACCAAAGAAAGGTCATGATCAAGTATATAATATCATGTTCATTGTTGATTTTAATCTTGAATTGATAATGTGACTGTTATGTAGACTGGATGGACCATTCTGGTCTTTATGTGTCATCACTTACTGTGTTCTTCCAAGGTATACATCTTGAGGTCTCTGAGTCTATCTCTTTGCACTTAGGAGGGCAACCACTGACGATTTTAGTATTGTGACCTCACCACTGATGTGGTCACTGTTTTATCCCAGGCCCTCAAAGCCAGTTTATATTTCATCTCTCTCCTCCTGTTATCTTTCATACCTCCCCATTTTTTTTGTCAAACATTGATCTTTGCCTTTCTTTCTCTAGCTATTACCCCATCCTCTTGCTCCTTTCACCCTTCATTTCTATGTCTCAATTCATACTCCTGCTGAATATCCAGGAATGGATGTGCTGGACACACACAGGACTAACAGCCAGCTAGGCAGTGCTAGCACTCTGTATTGTGCTCTCACCACTGCTCTGCCACATGTACTCAATGACAGGCTCTCCGATACATGTTCTCTTTCATCTCTCTCCTATTTTTTTTAATACCTCCCTTACATTTGAAAGACATTCAGAGTACCATTCACTGGGCAGCTTGATTCTCACCCAGACTTCAAAAGGTAGTCTCAATAGGTTGGCAGCTAGGGGGGGGGGGGGGGGGGCAGGCAGACACAAGTTTAAAGAAGAAGAGGATCATGTGTTTCATCTTTACCTTTTTCCTACCTGGGTAGTGGCATTGTGGTTGATCCAGGCTGATGGTGTGGGTTACCTGCTTTATCTGGATCCTCTTTGGGGTTTTCCTGTCTCGGTAATGAATCTGTTTAAGTGCTAGTGAGGGCCAGTTGTCTTGCACTGATGTACTTCTAATAGAAGAGGCTGAATCATAGGCTTATAGCTCTTATATCTGGTGGACCTAAAAAGATGTCACAGTTCAAAAGACAAGACATAACTCATAGAAAAGGTGGGGCAAGTTGTCACAATTCAAATGACACAAGAAGCACAAACTAGCCAGGTGGCACTTCAGCACTCTCCTTTCATGCCAAACCATACACAACATATATCCACACCATAACCCAGTCGACTGCAAGCATAGCGCACCTGAAATCGTGGATGAACAGATAGGCCCAGATGCCACTGAATGTACAGCACCGAGACCATGCTGGCACTCATGCTTGCAAGTCCACTGCATGAGGAATGAGAACTTATGCTGGGAGTCTACACATTGGATGCCCGCAGCGTGCCTGATTGGTGCCAGACTCACTGCTGCCACTGGGAGCGAGGGCCCTCGCAGCTTAATTCCCCTGGTCTTTGCAGGAGAGGGCTGCACCACTCACCAACTAACACCTGCATGCAGCCTGCAACATGTTGTGCCCAACTGGCCGCCTCCATATGGATGATTCTGGACCACAAATTCATGCTAGCATGAACACTCACCTTTTACTGCAGTGTTGTAGACCATGTGTCAGGACCAAATCCAAGTGACTATTTTGGCACGTGTGCACAGACTCACCCAGCATCCCGGCCTCTTACACTGCACCCGCCACTCCTATCAGTGACTATCGGTGTGGTCATTTTGAGGAATGGAGAAACAAAAAAAACATCAGGCAAAAACACCGATAGCAGTAGTGTAAAGCTGGATCAGGTCCGAAGTAAACGGGCTTTGCAGCAGCCAGCAAAATAGGAGCATGTGGGCCCGCATTACTGCTTCAAACACCCCATTGCTGTGCTCCCAGCCTCCCTCTAGGCAGGCAGCCAGCAACTATTATGCAGCTCCATCTGCACTGTAGCTGCCCCAGTGTTTGTGCCATCATGTGCCCTATGGCACTGTGCCCCGCCCCCCTCACCGCCAGTCTTCAATAGCCCACAACAAAAGCCCTCTGTTACATTGCTGCCTAGATGTCTCATTGCCATCTGAAACTAAACATGACCAAGACTGAGCTTCTTATCTTTTCCCCTAAACCAACCTCTCCTCCTCCTCCCCCATTCTCTATTTCTGTGGATAATACTCTCATCCTTCCTGTCTCATTAGCTCGTAAGCTTGGGCTCATCTTTGACTTCTCCCTCTCTGCACATATTCAACAGACTGCTAAAACCTGTCGTTTCTTTCTCTATAATATCACCAAAATTCGTCCTTTCCTTTCTGAGCACATTACCAGAAGCCCTCTGTTACATTGCTGCCTAGATGTCTCTTTGCCATCTGAAACTAAACATGACCAAGACTGAGCTTCTTATCTTTTCCCCTAAACCAACCTCTCCTCCTCCTCCCCCATTCTCTATTTCTGTGGATAATACTCTCATCCTTCCTGTCTCATTAGCTCGTAAGCTTGGGCTCATCTTTGACTTCTCCCTCTCTGCACATATTCAACAGACTGCTAAAACCTGTCGTTTCTTTCTCTATAATATCACCAAAATTCGTCCTTTCCTTTCTGAGCACATTACCAGAAGCCCTCTGTTACATTGCTGCCTAGATGTCTCATTGCCATCTGAAACTAAACATGACCAAGACTGAGCTTCTTATCTTTTCCCCTAAACCAACCTCTCCTCCTCCTCCCCCATTCTCTATTTCTGTGGATAATACTCTCATCCTTCCTGTCTCATTAGCTCGTAAGCTTGGGCTCATCTTTGACTTCTCCCTCTCTGCACATATTCAACAGACTGCTAAAACCTGTCGTTTCTTTCTCTATAATATCACCAAAATTCGTCCTTTCCTTTCTGAGCACATTACCAGAACCCTCATCACCTCTCACTTAGACTATTGCAACTTGCTTCTCACTTAGCCATCTCTCTCCTCTTCAATCTGTTCAAAATTCTGCTGCATGACTAATATTCTGCCAGTGTCGTTATGCTCATATTAGCCCTCTCCTCAAGTCACTTCACTGGCTTCCTATCTGTTTCCGCATACAGTTCAAACTCCTCTTATTGACTTATAAGTAAATTCACTCTGTAGCTCCTCAGTACCTCTCCACTCTCCCTACATTCCTCCCCAGGAACTCTGTTCACTGGGTAAATCTCTCTTATCTGCACCCTTCTCCTCCACACTCCGTTCCTTTTATCTTGCTGCACCATATGCCTGGAATAGACTTCCTGAGCCGGTATGTCAAGCTCCATCTGTGTCTGTCTTCAAATCTAAGCTAAAAGCCCACCTTTTTTGATGCTGCTTTTAACTCCTAACCCTTAATTCACTTGTTCAGAACCCTTATTTCATCATCCTCACTTTAATATTCCCTTATCTCGTTTGGCCTAATTAGATTGTAAGCTCTGTTGAGCAGGGACTGTCTCTTCATGTTCAGGTGTACAGCGCTGCGTATGTCTAGTAGCGCTATAGAAATGATGAGTAGTAGTAGTAGTACTAACCCAAAGAATACTGCAACACTTTTCTGCCTACACAGTGCTGTTCTTTTGCGCTTTGGAAGCTGAAAATAATGTCCGATATCCAAGTGGGACAGTAAGAGGGAAAGATATTCACCAAAAATGCCCCTACAGCAGGGAATAGATTCAAGTGAGCCGTTGGATCAGCAGCCAAAAATGGTGATTGCCCTTTGCAAACGCTGCCTCTTGCTGCTTCCAGTTGCCACCTCCTTTCTCTGTCTCCTGGACTTCCTCTCTGGCTACTTGCCTCCCAGTCCTACCCTTGCTACCTCCTCCTTTCTTATCTTGCTTAAATCTACAAGCCCTTTCATCTCTCCTCTCCCCTTCCTCTGGCTGTGTTGGGCTGCCGCCATATTTGTGCTTGTGACCGCCTAAGAGTCTGGGTCACTGGCCTTAACCCTTAAAGGAAGGGTAGTGCAAATCATACCTTATCAGTCAAGTCATATCCACAATGCAGAACATTATACCGATACCACTTAAAAAAAACACACACACATGAAATTAATCAATACATCACTAGGATAGCAACTAAAGAGACCTATAAAGGGCTTCCTCAAGTATTTTCATCATCAAGACTCCCCTTCCTGCAAATACATCCCTCACTGCCAGCTTTTTCCATCTCTGCCCCAAGATAAGAACTATCATAGTGGACAGGCAAAGCAGGTGACTGTATGGGGGGAGAGGCATCAGGACAAAGGTGGAGGCCAACATGTATTGCCAATACATTATTAATTGGCAAATACATGTATTGCCACACATTAATCCACAAGATTATCCACGGTGAATCTCTGGACTATATGTTAAATCTGGTTGACCTCCCAACAAGAAACGTCTGAATCTTCGTGAAATTACCGCAACCTGCATTACCCCAACTGTAAAGGACTCAAGGACAAAACTTATTTTTTTTTGTTACATTTGTACCCCCGCGCTTTCCCACTCATGGCAGGCTCAATGTGGCTTACATATTGTATACAGGTACTTATTTGTACCTGGGGCAATGGAGGGTTAAATGACTTGCCCAGAGTCACAAGGAGTTGCCTGTGCCTGAAGTGGGAATCGAACTCAGTTCCTCAGGACCAAAGTCCACCACCCTAACCACTAGGTGATCCAATTTCTCCTTCCTAGGCAGCCAACTCTGGAATGCCCTCCCTAGACCTATCCGATCAATCTATGACCATCTACCATTCAGGAAAGCACTAAAAATCCATTTATTCAAGCAAGCCTACCCAAACGACCCTGACTAATCTTATGAACCTATCTACCTAACATATACCCATAAGACAACAACACCGACCCAGACTATATCTCCCACCTTACCCCCCTCTCCATTGCCTATCTCCACCTACCTATCTATTCTATTACTCTGTTATACTTAATTTTTACTCTCTCTAGCAATTTTCTGTATTCCCCATTACTGTGTAAGCCGCATTGAACCTGCTTTTAGCGGGGAAAGTGGGATACAAATGTAATAAATAAATAAAATAAATAAATCATAGAGAAAAGCTTAGCCACAGTCTCCTAAAATGCCCCTTTTTTAAGGTACATGTCACACATGCAATAGTGTCTGGGAGTTTCTGTCTGCACTCATTTGGTTGTTTTTGGCATGCACAAACAGAAGCTGGTAGCATCACTCCCCCCTCAGAGCAGCAGCCTGTAGATGGCAGAACTCAGGATCCATCGGCATAAGAAGAGGAGGGGCAGTGGCAATAGCCCATGGGAGTCCTCATGTCCCACTAGCAGAAATGAGGAGCAGCAGTTAGAAGAATGGAAGTCACCCAGTCTTGCAGGCAGAAGAGTGGATCTAGAGCTGTATGCTGAAAAACCAGCAGAACTGCCCCAGGTCCTGCTGGTGAATTTAGGTCAAGCCTTGGAGAAGGGGCTGGGGGGAAAGAAAGGGGAAGGGTGAGGGGGACTGAGCATAAAAAAAGGGGAGTGATTAAAGAGCAGGAAAAGAGAGAAGAGGTGTGGCAGGATGGAGGGCAAGGAAAGGGGTGGACTTATAAAGGTGGAGATGAGAGGGAAGAAGCAAGGGAGTACAGCATAAGGGAAGGGGCATATTTAGAGATGACATGAGAAGAAAGGGCTGGAGCATAAGGGAAGGTCTAGGGTTAGGAGGAAAGAAGAGAAAGCTGGAGGGAGCAAGGATAAAAAAAAAAAGGGGGAGAGTGGGGAAGGACAAGGTCAAGTGCAGAGAGAGAGAGAATAGAGGGAAAGGAGGAGATGTGGGAGAGTATGACTACTAACCACACCCCATACCTACTCTCTACCAGTTCACACACATCCTTTTCTACTTGAGACACACTTTACCATGGCTGTTTCAGTCATGTTTGCCAGGCAGAAATGCATACCTCTGTGACTAAAGTGAGAAAGTACTATTATATCACATTCACAAGTACATCATTCCACCTGTTATTCCTAGTGAATATCCAGAAAAGGATGTGCTGCGCATGTACAGGACAAGCAGCCAGCTAGGCAGTGATGTCACTGTGCATTGTGGCTTCACCACTGCTCTGTCACATGCACTCAATGCCAAGCTCCCCTTTACATGTTCTCCCTCATCTCTCTTTTACTATCTTTAATAATACTTCCTTTACATTTGGGACAGACTTTGATTTTTCCATTTTCATTTCAGTTTTGTTTTTTTTTCTTTCTCTCTCTGCCTCTCATAGCAAACTATTAGCTTTACTTCTTGCTCCTTTTACCTTCAGTTCTGTGTCCCAATCCTTTACCTTCAGAAAGAGGGAGAAGAGAGGGAACTGTGAGACAGACCAATGGCTGCTTCTAGTTGGGTGATCACAGCCTAGCTCTGGAATGAGATTTAGGCAGCAAGCTGGAAGGCAGAACAGGCATGACAAAAAAAAATCCAAGATATTTAGGATGGCTGTCTCTCACTGTCAGCAAATGCCCCAGTCCCCTCCATGCTGCCTTCCTGACCTTGTGCAGCCACCAGTTTCTCGAGTCCACTCTCTCCAGTCCCCTGTCCAGAACTTCAAAGTGATTATCCTACAACTGCTGCCAAAGTCTCTCTCACTTCTTGAGAGAGGACATGAAATGAGATTGAAGGGGGGCAGACTCAAGAAAAATGTCAGGAAGTATTTTTTCACAGAGAGAGTGGTGGATGCTTGGAATGCCCTCCCGCGGGAGGTGGTGAAGAGGAAAACGGTAACGGAATTCAAACATGCGTGGGATAAACATAAAGGAATCCTCCTCAGAATGAAGGGATCCCTAGAATATTTGTAAATTGGCTGCTCCTCCTGTGTCTTCACATGTATTGTACAAAAAGTGGCAGAGGAGTTTGTAAAATACTGCCAGAATTCATCATGTGCAAACCTGGATGCCTTCATACCATCTCAACCTTCTATGTATAATGGGCCTTTAGAAGAACAAATTAAGACACTGAGAATCCTGATAATACCACGAAATACCCCCACATCCAGATATTCATTACTGACTACTACCCAGATACCGGCACTAAATATACGAGTTTAATTTGGCCACGGTGGCTGGCTGGCATTAAAAAAAAAAAAACACTGACGGCCTCAGATGGGTTTTTTTTTAGACATCACAAAGTCAGCACAATTCTCTCAATCATAGGTGGAGGCCTCAGATCCAAATAACCAGGTATCTGATACTTATACCTGACTCGGCTCAAATGCTGACAGAGAATTTTCTAAATATATATGTGTATTCCTATTGTGAAATGGGAATATTAATATATTTTTTATGCCCGCCCAAACTGTGCCCAAAATTCACCCCTTTTAAATCTGTGCATTTATTGCTATCTACATGTACAAACAGTGGCATTCTGAAATTATACCCACGTGTAAATGGCAATCTACATATGTACAATCATATGGCACGTGTACATGGCAATCAAAGCTTTTAAAATGACAGCCTTGATGTGTCTGGTCCATGAAGTTATCCATAAAGTTTCTTGTTAGATTTGAATTCAGCCCTTTTAATACATGTATAATTTCTTTGCATGAAATATCTAATCCACCTTATTCAAAATTCACTTCTAGCTCACTTGGTTATAGTTCCGGAGATGGACTTGAACTAAAATTTGTAGTTGTTTCTGTTAGGTCTTCATTACTTAGCAGTCCTATAGTTTGTTCATTCAGAAAATTGGCCTTGTACTTTGATAAATTGATTCTAACAAGATGGTTTGATGGAATCATTAATTTACTCCTTTGCTCTTGAATATCTTTAGCATTAGCAATGTTTGAAAATGTTTTCAGTATTTTCTTCACTCCAGTTTCTTCTTCTATATACTGAGCTGCTAATAATCTTCTACAATATCTATGTGTGATACTGGAAAAATAATTTGGAAGTAAGAAATGACAAGTATTTATACAAAATATTTTAAAATAACACAAACAGCTTGTTATTTAAAGCCATACCCAGCATAATCCACTGAAATTTCTACAGACCATTATCCAGATCACTTAGGAGAGCAAAAAAGCTGAATATCACCATTATCTGGGTAAATTCCAGCATTGCCCATTACACCCATATAATACTAGTGAATACTTGGATATTAGTGCTAAATATCAAGGTATAACATGACCACGATGGCTGGTGTTTTATATAAAAGTTGACCACTACAGCTGACTATCAGGCTGAAAGATATTGAGCTATCCTTTATAATTATAATATTTTAATTAAGCATTATGATAGGGTCACAATGCCAAAATTTTGGGTGCTAGGAGACAGAGTAAATAGGATGGGGAGTTCCAAACTATGGTGTTTACCTCAAGCCCAGTGGTGTAGCCATGGGTAGGCCTGGGCCCACCTACTTTGGACTCAGGCCCACCCAAAACTGTGGCATTCTTGCTGTGGCTGGCGGGATCCCTAAACCCTGCCAGCTGAAGACTTACTCCTCTTCTGGCAATCAGTGCTCTTCCAATCAGCAGCTGGCAACACTTGCCTCGAGCTGATGCCAACACCGGCCCCTCTGTATATGCTCAGTGTTTGCACATGCACAAGCAATGAGCATGCGAGGCCTGCCTGCAGCAGCGATGGCGTCCTCTCAAAGCAAATGCTGCCAGCTTCTGTTTGGAAGAGTGCTGGCTGCCTGAGGAGGTGGAGGTCTTTAGCTGACAGGGCTTGAAAATCCCAACCAGCTCAGGTATTTAATAGTTTGGGTTGGGGGAGAGAGAAAGGGCAGAGAGCAGACAGCGTGGTGTTACATAGTAAATGATGGCAGATAAAGACCTGTACAGTCCATCCAGTCTGCCTAACAAGATAAACTCATTTTACATGGTATGTGATACTTTATATGTATACTTGAGTTTGATTTGTCCTTGCCATTCTCAGGACACAGACCGTAGAAGTCTGCCCAGCACTGTTCCTGTACTAAAAGTTCTGAAGCTAACGTCAAAGCCCCTTAAATTTTACATTCCAGCCCATCCATATCTATTCAGTCACGATCAGGGTACAGACCGTAGAAGTCTGGTTTTGCTTCCCAATTACCGGTGTTGCCACCCAATCTCCGCTAAGATTCTGTGGATCCATTCCTTCTAAACAGGAGTCCTTTGAACAAAGAATCAGTTCCCAGAAGAATTTTTTCTTTTTGCTTTTTTGTCTATTTCTCTCTTTGTGTGTAGTCAAGGTTTATTTCAATGTCAGTAGTGGTGTGAGAGAGTTTCCAATAGTCTGTTGTTGGTCTTCCTGAAGCAACCAAAGCAAAACATGGTCTATGTTGAGGACCAGATATTTTCTTGACTGCACACAAAGTGCCCTATTTACTAAGCCATGTTATAGGCGCATTAACACTTTTAACGCAGCGTTAACCATGTATGTGTATTAACTGTGTACGCACCTACAATATCCCTATAGGCACCTACACGGTTAGCATGCGCACTAATTGTAGATGTGTTAAAAACGCTAATGTGTCTTAGTAAACAAGGTCAAAAGAGAGATAAAAGAGACAAAAAAGCAAAAAAAATCTTCTGGGAACTGTTTCTTTATTCATCACCACCACCACCACCACACAAGAAAAGTACTCCAAAAAATTGTATTGATGAACAGGTATTCTCACAGTTTTTGAAGTACTTTTATAGTCTTGTTGCTTTATATGTTTTTGTGCAGTGATTAAACTGAAGCAATTGGCTACCTTACCCAAAATGTTTGGGCTGGTGCCACTATATGATATGAGCAAATAGTAAATGTCCCAAACAGTTATATCTAGAGCAGGATTTCACAGCACAACATCTAGTACATGGGGATAATCAGATTAACTGCTTCCCACAACCATATGAACAATATTGTTCCTTCGCACAGGCGAACTGGTGTGGAGCAAATCCTCATATAATCCCCTTATTTCTGTTTTCTTTTTATCGATGTTCTTACATCTTTTATATCAAAACTGTGCAAATTCACATCAATAAATATGTGCATTATTTTTAAGCAATCACTTATCTGTAGAAAGCAGCGATTTAACAATAACAGGGAACCCCCGCCGACATGGCCAAGTTTCGCGTAAAGCTTTATCAAGGAAGAGGCTCTCTGCAACATAAACCATATGAATATTACTGCTCACAGTTAAGCAAAAACAACAATCAACTATTCCACGTTAAAATAAACTTCTTACCGTTTCATCCTGCATATAACCCTGTGTATCAGAAAATGGCCGCGGCGTTTCTACGCGACCCTTACTTTATAAAGAGCTACAGCTGATCAAGAAAGGAGCAGTGCAATTGGACCAACCATCCACACTAAACAGCCAATGAAATGGCAGCCCTTACACTTACATCATCGACCACCAATCAATTTCCGAATTGAGCCCATCAGGAACTAAAGTCTGTAGCCTGAATATCCATTGCTGCTCCCTAAAGTTTAAGATTTGAGCAATGTTACCACCCTCCCACCCCACGCTCACCTGATCAATTATCCTCCATTTAAGATCAGAAAGTAAATGCTCTTTTTCCACCCAATGTTGTACCAAGGGTGCTGACAAAATAGAATTTTTTATACGGGATTTATGTTCATTCAATCGTATTTTGATCGATCTACTGGATCTTCCTATATATAATTTGTTACAGGGACAAACTATCATATACACCACATTCTGCGACAGGCAATTTGTGTTTGAATGAGCATGTATAAATCTAGACCTCTCTGAATATCTCCAAGAGACCCCCTCAATCGTGTTTTCACACCACTGGCATGACCCACATTTCGTATGACCCGAAGTAACAACATTCCTGTTGTTACCATCAATATTTCTAAGGGATAATAATTCCCCCAGAGTCTTACTGCGAGTATAGGCTCCAATAGGGTGTTGAGTAAAACATTCATAGATTTGTAACACATGCCAATGTTGATGAATACTTGCCATAACTTTTAAACTTAAAGATGAATAAGGGAGCACAGCAGTTAACCTATCCTCATGCTCCTGGGATCTGTATTGTAATAGTAAGTCCCTATTAGCAAATTTCGCTCTCAAATAAGCTTTTCTAATCACTGATCTAGGATAGCCTCTTTCCAAGAATTTATTTGTCATCTTTCTAGCCTGCTCTTCAAACATCCACATATCAGAGCAGATTCTCTTAATCCTTAAAAATTGACTAATAGGTAAGCTTCTTTTGAGATGGTAAGGGTGAGAACTGGAGAAGTGTAACAGGGTATTTCTAGAAGTGGGTTTTTGAAACATAGTTGTATGTATCCCATTGGATGTTCTAAATACCCACACATCTAAAAACTCAAGTCCTTGACAATGATGATGAAATGTAAATTTTAAATTCCCTTGTAGAGAGTTTAATCTAGACATGAATTGTAGGAGAGATGCCTCAGAACCCTCCCAGATCAAAAATATGTCATCCAAATATCTCTTCCAGTATGAGATATTACTAAATTCTTCTAATGTATATACCAGAAGGTCCTCAAATCTGGCTAAATACAGAGTGGCAACCGAGGGAGCCAAAGTGGCCCCCATCGCTATGCCTATTTTTTGCTCATAAAACTGTCGTTGGAAATAGAAATAATTATTTTCAATTACTAAATGAGCCAGTTTCATAAGGAATTCAGTAGACATGCGAGGGGGGGTAGATCGTTGGTCAAGAATTTCTTTAATAATCTTTAAGGCCTCATCCTGCGGGATAACAGTATATAGAGATGAAACATCCACAGTCACAAAAATTGAATTCTCCGTAAGTGTAACATTTTGAAGACTGCACAGAAAATCCGTCGTGTCTTTTAGATAAGATTTTACCTGTTGAGCAGCTGGTTTCAAAAAAACATCCAATAGTATCGATAACGGTTCCAATACGGTATTACATAATGCCACAATCGGGCGACCAGGTGGTTTAGAAATATCTTTATGCACTTTTGGAAGGAAATATATCCGAGGAGTTTTAGGACATTCAACATACAAAAACCGCGCTTCCCGAGAGGTCAACATCCCAGCTGCAGTACCTTCTTCAATAATGGTTTTAATATTTCTTTGAAGGTCCACGATTGGGTCCCCCATTAATTTTTTATAAGTGAATTCATCATCTAACTGACGATGGCTTTCCTGTAGGTATTTGTTAATATCCCAGAGAGCCACCGCTCCTCCTTTATCCGCTCGTGTAATCAAAATATCATGTTGATTTTGTAATTGAATCAATGCTTCATATTGTTGTTTAGAGAGATTCCACATCTGAATATTATCTTCTTGTTGTTTTTCCATTAATTCTAAATCATGTAAAATACACTTCTGGAATGCTATCACAGATGGATCTAAATTTTCAAATGGCATCCAGGCAGATTTCGGATGGACCAAAGAATTATCAGGAAGAGGTGGATTCACCAAAAAAAATTTTTTTAGATGTAATTTTCTAAAAAATCTAAACAGAGAAACTCGCATAGAAAAAGGATCGTATTTAGTTGAAGGAACAAATCCCAGTCCCAAATTCAATAGTTGTTCTTGAAATACAGATAACTCAAATGAGGAAATATTAATTATTGCTGATTTTGATTGGTCCACACCCGGGTTTGATAATATCTGCCCGGACCTGGAAGATCCCCATGGGCTCTCCATTAGTAATGAGTTTTTTTTTTTTGTCTTCAAGATTATGAAATCTAGATGGAGAGGTGGAGACAGAGATCTAATGTTACTGAAAGAAGAACAGAAGTGGATATATTTATTAAACTCTGTAACACCAATAAGTCTTAACATGGAAATAGACTATAAGCCCGTTTTATGAATTGTTTTACTCCCAGTTCAAGCTGTTTGTATTTTTATTTTGTTCTTTTTATTTTTTATTTTCAGTTATCCTATTGACTATTTTTAGCATTTTGGGGCCCTTTTACAGAGTGGCAGTAAGCCCAACACGGGCTTACCACTCGCTCTTCCGGGACTACCGCTGGTCCAACATGGCAGCTGGCGGTAGTCCCACCCCAGGTGGGCACCATTTCTGGGAGAAAAAGAAAGCCATTGGAAATGGCTTGTACGGCGATAACCCGTTGGTAACTGGGCATCACCGTGTGCTGCCCGGATACCGCCAGGTTAGCGAAGGAGCCCTTATCGCCACCTCAATGTTATAGAATACAGCAGAAGTCCGCTTTTGCATGGCAACAGTTAGGCACTATCACCTACACCATGTAAATGGCAGGCTTAAATGTGAGCATGTAAAAGCTGCACTTTAGCATGGTAGCTTACAGTATTCTGTAAGTTATGTGCCTAAGTGTGGGACCCACCCACTGCCACCCACACATACACCTCCCTTGCAGTTGTACACTAAGGGGGTCTTTTACAAAGTGGCAGTAAGCCCAACGTGGGCTTACCGCACGCTAGTCTGGAACTACTGCTGGCCCAATGTGGCTGCCAGCGGTAGTTCTGACAGAAGCACGTGCCATTTCTGGTGCTCCAGAAATTTCTTTTCTGTAGCATGTATCACACCTATGGAGATTAGTGAGTTCTAATGCCAAGCAAAGCTTGGCAGTCGAACAATCTGAGCCTACCTGCAAGCAGCTAGCAGCGCAGAGATCAGGACAGACGAGGACTCAGGGCAGGCAGCCAGGAATAGCCGTAGTCAATCCAGGCAAAGTCTCTAGGCAGGTGGCAGGCAATAGCAGAAGTTGGATCCAGGCAAAAATCTCTAGGCAGGTGGCAAGCAATAGCAGTAGTCGGATCCAGGCAAAAGTCTCTAGGCAGGTGGCAAGCAATAGCAGTAGTCGGATCCAGGCAAAAGTCTCTAGGCAGGCGGCAAGCAATAGCGGTAGTCAGATCCAGGCAAAAGTCTTCTGGGCAGGCGGCAAGCGAAGAAGGAGCGAAGAAATGCCTTGAGGGTCTGGTTGGTTCTCTCTGCCATCCCGTTAGTCTGGGGATGATAGGCAGAGAAGAGAGTAGTATCTCAAACGCAGAACACAAGGACCTCCAAAATCTGGAAGTAAATTGAGAACCTCTGTCACTGATGATCCGTTGAGGTAAGCCATGCAGACGAAAAATATGTTGGATAAAACTGGAAGCAAGAGTAGCAGCTGAAGGGATCTCATAGGGATGAAATGTGCCATGCAGGAAAATCTGTCCACAACTACCCATATGATGGTGTTGCCATGAGAGAGAGGAAGATCCGTAATAAAGTCCATAGAGACCTCCTGCCAAGGTTGATGAGGAACAGGCAAGGGTTGAAAATGACCCCAACTCTTGCCCGGGGGAGATTTAGTCCAAGCACAGGTGGGACAAGTGGAAACAAAATGCAGAATATCCTGGGCCATGTGAGGCCACCGGAAGTAACGGGAAATGAGATGATAAGTCTTGTGGAATCCAAAATGCCCAGGAAAGGCAGAGGAATGACCCTACTGGAGAACCTTCGGTCTGGACTGGGCTGGAACAAAGGTCTGCAGAGAAGTAGAGGCCACCACAGTAGAGGGAATACAAGCTGGGTTAAGCATAGGACAGATTTCATCAGGCTCCTCAGGCACATTGAAGGCTCGAGAAAAAGCATCCGCCTGTAGATTCTTTTCTGCAGGCCGAAAAAACAAATGAAAGTGGAAACGAGCAAAAAAAAAGTGACCACCATGCCTGTTGTGGGTTCATTCATTTAGCATCTTGTAAGTAGAGAAGATTTAGAAGATACCTCCACTCCTGCAAGGCGAGCTTCAGAGCCAATAACTCCCTGTCTCCAATAGTATAGTTGCACTCTGCAGGAGAAAATTTCTTAGAGGAAAAAAAACACGAATGTCTTTTGCCGGAAGAAGCAGTCTGAGATAACACTGCCCCTGTCCCAAGAGAAGAAGCATCCAGTTCTACAATAAAAGGCTTTGCAATATTTGGGCTGCGGAGCACCAGTGCAGATATAAAGGCGTCCTTAAGTGTAGAGAAAGCTTCCAGGGCAGCAGAGGACCAGTTCGTAACATCAGCCCCTTTTTGAGTCAGTGCAGTCAGTGGAGCAGTGATCAACGAATAATGTGGAATAAACTGTAGTAATTGGCGAAACCCAAGAAGCGTTGCAGAGCCCGGAATCCTTGAAGAACCAGCCAAGCCTGGATAGCCCGGAGCTTCGCGGGGTCCATCTGAAGGCCGACAGCAGAGATAAGATGTCCCAAAAAAGGAATAACTTGCTGATGGAAGGAACACTTCTCCAATTTGGCAAAAAGCCAATTGTCCCAAAGCCGCTGAAGAACAGTGTGCACATGCTTGGGATTATCCTGAACAGAGGAGGAGAAAACCAGAATATCATCCAGGTAGACGATGACAGATGAATATAAGAGATCCTGAAAAATAAAATTGATGAAGGCCCGGAAGACCGCTGGAGCATTATAAAGACCGAAGGGCATGATTCTATAATCAAAGTGTCTCTCATGAGTATTAAAGGCCGTCTTCCACTCGTCCCCCTCACGAATTCTTATCAAGTTGTAGGCGCCCCAGAGGTCCAACTTGGTAAAAATAACGGCACCCTGAAGACGGTCAAACAACTCAGGAATGAAGGGAAGCGGGCATCGATTTTTAATAGTGATAGCATTCAGGCCATGATAGTCAATACAGGGTCGTAAAGACCTGTCTTTTTTAGACACACAAAAAAAAAACCCGCCCCTGCAGGGGAAGAGGAAGGTCGAATAAAGCCCTTCTGCAAATTCTCCTGAATGTAAGTTTGCATGGCTTTAGATTCGTCCCTGGACAGGGCATAAAGTCTACCTCTGGGAGGCATCTTGCCTGGCATAAGGTCAATCAAACGGGCGATGGGGAGGGAGGGAGTCACATCAAAGATGTCCTTAAAATTATGATACTCCACTGGAAGACAGGCCTCACAGGGAAGAATGGTTCCATGCAGAGCTGGCATGTTCCTTGAAGGAGGTTCCACTGGAGAAAGACAAGAGTGGAAACAACGGGAACCCCATTGACTGATCTCACCAGTAGGCCAATCGATGTTGGGTGCATGGAGACGTAGCCAAGGCACCCCCAGGATGACTGGATGAATGGCTCGAGACAGGATCAGAAATTGAATGTGCTCATGATGTAGGAGCCCTACTTGCATCTGAAAAGGCAGAGTAAGGTGAGTAATAGGCTGAGGGAGGGCAGAACCATGAATGGAAGTCACCTGGAGAGCTGGCTGACAAGGAACTGATGGTCCTCCTAGTTTCTCAAGCAGAGTAGCCTCAATAAAATTCCCCCCTGCCCCAGAGTCTTGTAGGGCTAAAGTGTTCACCATGAACTCATGCCATAGTAATATAATAGGAACTGATATTAAATTGTCCGGAAGGGGAGAAGATTGACCCAGAGCCACCCCCTCCAACAGGCTCGGGTCTAGGCGTTTCCCGGTTTGTTAGGACATCCTTTCACGAAATGACCGGGTTTGCCACAATACAAACAAAGCTTGTTGCTCCGCCGATGGGCCCTTTCAATTGCTGATAGACGATGTCTACCTATCACCATAGGTTCCTCCGTCCCTTCTGAAGCGGAACCCGCGGCTCCTTGGGAAGCTGTGGCCTGCGAATCCCGAGGCAAAGATCTCCAGGGTGGGCGCGAAGAAGACTGCTCTTGTGCTGTCTCCTGGAACCTAACATCAATCCGAATACAAAGAGAAATGAGAGCGTCCAGAGTAGTAGGAACTTCTCGGCCGGCCAATTCATATATGCCCATTCAGACCCTGCCAGAAAATGGCCGTGAGTGCCTCCTGATTCCATCGTAGTTCAGAAGCCAGAGTACAAAACCGTACCGCATAAGCTCCCACGGTACTGTTGCCTTGATGAATACGCAACAATTCCCCTGCTGCTGAGGAAGGACGCCCAGGAACATCGAACACCATCCGGAACCGACGAAGGAACTCCCCCAGATCAAAGAGGTGAGGATACCGTTGTTCCCAAAGGGGTGAAGCCCAGGCCAGGGCTGGTCCGGAGAGTAACGAGATGATGTACATGACCTTGAGGCTATCAGATGGGAAGGATGCAGGTTGTATTTCAAAAAGCATCTGGCACTGGTTCAGGAAGCCCCGGCAAGCTGAAGGAGTCCCATCAAATTGAAGAGGCTCTGCAAGACGTAGTGCCGGGGTAGGAGTAGGGGCTCTAGAAGCCCCAACCGCAGGAAGCCGCTGGGCCTGAATAGATGACAACTGTGAACACACATCCTGAAGAACCCCGGACAATCTGTTAAGCTGAGTCTGCTGTTGTTGAAGGACCTGAGCCAAATCCGCCATGTCAGGCTTGTCCGGTGAACTCATGGCTTCGGCTTACTATCACGCTTGGCAGCCGAACAATCTGAGTCTATGTGCAAGCAGCTAGCAGCGCAGAAATCAGGACAGACGAGGACTCAGGGCAGGCAGCCAGGAATAGCCGTAGTCCGATCCAGGCAAAGTCTCTAGGCAGGTGGAGGGCAATAGCAGAAGTCGGATCCAGGCAAAAGTCTCTAGGCAGGCGGCAAGCAATAGCAGTAGTCAGATCCAGGCAAAAGTCTCTAGGCAGGCGGCAAGCAATAGCAGTAGTCAGATCCAGGCAAAAGTCTCTAGGCAGGCGGCAAGCAATAGCAGTAGTCAGATCCAGGCAAAAGTCTCTAGGCAGGCAGCAAGCAACAGCAGTAGTCAGATCCAGGCAAAAGTCTCTAGGCAGGCGGCAAGCAATAGCAGTAGTTAGATCCAGGCAAAAGTCTCTAGGCAGGCGACAAGTAGGAACAACACGGAAAGCAGTCTCACCAACAAGAAGCCGAAGCAAGGAACTGCTGAAAGAGCTCCCCAGAAATAGTCCGATCCTCAGAGGCAGAATAGAATCAGCTGGGAGGAAGAGCCACGGATAAGTCACAGGTCCCGGGCAGGAGGAGTCATCAAAGAAAACATCTAATCCCCTCATAGCAGAAGGTGGGACCAACCCCGGCGAACCCGAAAGTGGGTAGCCCGGGAAATAACGTGCAGGACCCGAACCTACACGCACCACGCGAAGGCCAGTCTCAGAAGCCAGCGCCGCCCCGGCGTGGACCTCCCCCAGCCATCCCAGAACATGCTCCCAAATCCAAGGAGCGCTGCAACCGACCACACGCTGCCGTTCGTCTCCGCTCCGCCGGAGTGTGGCGAAAGCCAGGTGAGGGACGCGACACACACGCTGCCAGTCGTCTCTGCACCGCCGGAGTGCGGCAAAAAACAGGTGAGGCACTAACCAGGTGGTAATTGAGCATCGCCTCATGCTGCCCGGTTACTGTGGGATCCCTTACCGCCACCTCAATGGGTGGCGGTAAGTGCTCCCCACTGCATGCCCACGCAGTAAGGGTTGGGTTACCACATGTCCATTTTTGGGGGAGCTACCGCAGGGCCCTTTTTCCCGCAGCATATTAAAAGGACCTCTAAGGTTGTGGAATACTAAATGCTGGTATTCTATAATATTAGCACATGAATGGTATTTATCTGTCCAGAGGCAAAATAATGCTCTGAAAATTTAACAGATTGGGATGAAACTTGGCATAAGGGAAAAATCAGTAAAGAGATACAGCAAATTTTAAAATGGGCCAAACCGGCCTGGGAGTTAAAAAAAAAAAAAAAAAGTGCTCCCACCAAAAAAATGACTCAATGCATTACTATAGAAGAAGGAGTTCCAGCTTCTGCAGGATAGAAATGGAATGGGTAAGACTTGGCTTATGGGAAAACCGTAAAAGACACACTGAGTTAGAAAATGTCCTGCCCCCTTAACAATATATTACTATGGGAGGAATTCCATCTAAATGGAATGGGATGAAACTTGGCATATGAGGAAAAAAAACAATAAAGAGACACATTTAGGTAAAAATTGGCCTAAATCAGACAAGGAATTCCAGAGAAATGAACTCCCTCCCCCCTTGAAAATAGGCTCCAATGAATTTTTATGGGATAAGGAGTTCCACTTTCGGTTGCACAGAAACTTAAGAGTGAAATGTAGCAGTTTGAGAAAAGGGCTAGTAACATACATAGTAAGTGACAGCAGATAAAGACCTGAATGGTCAATCCAGTCTGCCCAACAGTCACATTCATTCTCAATTCTATATTAAATCAACAGTGAACATGATATTATATACTTGATCATAGTCTTTCTTTGTTGTTTCTGGGACATAGACCGTAGAAGTCCACCTGGCTCTGTCCTTATGTACCAACTACTGGAGTTGCCGTCAAAGCCTATCCGAATCCATCTTGTCATTTGCGGGACACAGACCGTAAAAGTCTGCCTGGCACTGTCCTCACATTCCAAATTACTGGAGTTTCTGTCGAAGCTCTCTACAGCCCATCCTAAACCAGATTGCTATATCCAAATCTGTGCCTTCTCTGTATTGTATTGTATCCTCTTGAATTTGTGTATGCCACATTGTGCCTGCTTATGTGGGAAAATGTAAGCTCCTCTGAGCAGGGACTGTCTTTCTGTGTTAAACTGTACAGCGCTGCGTAACCCTGGTAGCGCTTTAGAAATGTTAAGTAGTAGTAGTAAAAATGTGCCTAAATAAATAAATAAATAAATAAAATATGTGGAACTCAAACCAGTGGCGTAGCCAGACAGCCAATTTTGGGTGGGCCTGAGCCTTAAATGGGTGGGCACAAAATTATCTCTGTCCTGCAGTACCTCCACCTCAAAATATAAATACTTCAGCTAATCAGGATCTTCAATTTCTGTTAGCTGAAGACTTTCTCCGAAGGAGGCCAGAAAGCGAAGATGCTTACCTGTAGCAGGTATTCTCCGAGGACAGCAGGCTGATTGTTCTCACATGTGGGTCGACGTCCACATTGGCCCAGGAACCGGCATTTTGCCAGCAAAATAAAAACAAAGTTTTGCTAGAGTCTTCTAGCGCATGAATCTCATGCACCGCGCATTCACATGGACGATTTCCTGCCTGTCGCGTGAGCGTGCTTCCTCAGTTTAATAAAAAATCATAGAAGCAACAAACAACAAGAACAACTCCAAAGGGGAGGAGGGCGGGTTTGTGAGAACAATCAGCCTGCTGTCCTCGGAGAATACCTGCTACAGGTAAGTATCTTCGTATCCCTAGCAATCAGGCTCACTCAAAACAATGAACATTGGTCAATTGGGCCTCTCAACGGCGAGGACATAACACAGATTGACCTGAAACCATAAACAACTGAGAGTGCAGCCTGGAACAGAACAAAAATGGGTCTAGGGGGTGGAGTTTGATTCTAAACCCGAACAGATTCTGCAGCACTGACTGCCCAAACTGACTGTTGCATCGGGTATCCTGCTGAAGGCAGTAGTGAGATGTGAATGTGTGGGCTGATGACCACGTTGCAGCCTTGCAAATCTCCTCAATGGAGGCTGACATTAAGTGAGCCATTGACACAGCCATGGCTCTAACATTCTGAGTCGTGACGTGGCCCTCTAAAGACAGCCCAGCTTGAAGGTGGCCATTTTGATAAAGTATGGCACCAGCAAGAGAGTGGCGGCAGCAGATTAGGAAATAATGGGGTTCATTCCTGCACCCGAAGAGGCACTCTCACTGCAGCTCCTACTCCTCCTACCTCAGGTAAGTGTGGAGGGTCTGGACGGAGGAAGGGAGTGGCTATAAAAAATGGGCATGCTGTGGGTGGCTATTAAAAAAAGGATGCTGTGGATGGGAGGGGCTGTAATAAAAAGGGATGCTATGGATGGGAGGAAGCTATAAAAAATGGGATTCTGTGGGTGGGTGGAAGGGGGTTGCCAAAAAGGGGGATGCTGAAGGAGGGAGGGGCAGCAGCAAAAAAGGGGGGTGGGAGGAAGGGGGCTGCAAAAAATTGAAAATTTTGTGCACAGAATTTTGCAGAATTTGCAAACTTTGTGCATAGAATTTTGAAATTTTTTGCACAGAATTTTAAATTTTTTTGGCACAGAATTCTGGCAGGAGAATGTGCCAGTAAGAATAGGCCACCTATTCTCTGTCCTTGCAAATTCCTAACATATCACATAAAAGTAGGGGCCATATTTCTGTGTGCACACATACTCCCAGGCAATCCTGAAACAGAAAGATTTGAAATTGTTTGTGGAGCTCACAGTAATTGAATAGCATGAAAATGAAAAAATAACTGTATTATAATAATTAATAGATAAAATGATATAGCTCTTACATCCAAGATGTTCCTAATAGGAAACAAGTTCCCAAAGAAGAAATTAGGACAACAATCCACATCTGTAGATTCCCTGAAAGATATATAGATTTTAAACATAGGAAATATAGCAATAAATAAATATGTCATATATTACAATTATTTTTCAAAACATACATCAGATATATACCTTAATAGTCTTAACATTTAACATTGCTGTCAGAGTTGGATTTAAGTGATTACCCTGATGTTCAGACAGTGCTGGCTAATATCTGGATATCAGTCCTGAATATCTGGTATAGACTGATTGGTAAAAGTTACCCAGATACCGCCAATATTCTGTGCCAATACCTGATTAACTATCCAGGCTAGTTAGAGGATGTATTTTGCTGTACTGACTTGCTGGATAGTTATTTAAGTATTGGCACTGAACACTGGTGGCACCTGAATAAATTCTGTCTCCACCTTGGCAGGCACTACCTGCAGGGCTGGTGTTAGGCAGGAGCAACTGGTGCGGCCGCACAGGGCCTCACTCTTCCAGGGACCCCGCGCTGCCGAATAGAGACCTGGCTGCACCGGAATGGGGCAGATCCAGCACAGGATCTGATCCCTTGCCTCCCTGTAAGTCCAGTGTCCGCAACCCCCTCCCCCCCCCAAGAAAATACCCTGCCATGTGGGAGTTCCTGGCTCGGGCTTTGCTTCCCCTCCCCGGCTTTCCCGTCTAGGGCATGACATCACCGCGACGTCACAGGGAATCCCAGCACTGATTGGTGGGGGTCACTGCACAAGGCGGCAGGAAGGCTAGGAATAAAGAACAGTCGTCGAGGAGAACGGGTCCGACTCCTCCTTGGCGATAGATGGTACGACAGCTCACAGAAGGCAGAAGAGCATGGGGGCAGAAAAAGCAGTTGCAGAAGAAGAGAGCCGGATCATGTAACTAAACCAGCAGTCAGGTTCTTTGCTGCGCTGGCAGCAGTAACAGAATCAAGCTGTCTTGACCGTTGCCAATCTGGTCCTTCCCTCTGCAGGATCCCTCCTGCACTAAAAAGGAAGTTACATAAAGGCGGGATGCTACAGAAGGAAGGACTGGTTGGCCCAGACAGCTAGTTCCTGTTGTTGCTGCTGGCACCAGCAAAGAAATCAGGTTTTGGGGGCTTGGGGGGGGGGGGGGGGAGAGGAAGAGGTGTTTCGCTGGATCCATAGCGGGAGAGGAAAGGAAACAGAGGGGAAAACAGGGAATACAGAGCTGCTGGGCTATAAGGAGGAAGATAAGATATGAGGCAATAAGTGCTGGACCTTAGGGGTGGAGGGGAAGAGAGGGTGGACAAGTAAATGCTGCATCATAAGGGAGAAGGGTGGGGAGAGGGGACAGGGATTTGATGGACCCCAATTTGGGGTGGATGGGAAGGGAGAGGGAATTGGATCATAGGGATGGAGGTGACAGGGCCATAAGGGTGAAGGGGGAGGCGAAAAGGAAATGTTGGACTAGGAGTGGAGGGGAGGGCAGTGGAGAGAGAATTGCTGGACATGGATGGATGCTGGGGAAGACAGGGGAGAAATGCTGGACATGGATGGGGGAGGGAAGGCAGAGGAAGGAGATGTACATGGATGGAGGGGAGACAGAAGAGTTGCTGGACATGGATAGAGCGGAGGAAAGAGAGAGGAAGTGAGATGAACATGGATGGAGGGGAGGAGAGAGAGGAGAAATTCTGGATATGGATGGAGAGGACGGAAGAGAGAGGAAGGAGATGCATTTGGATGGAGGGGAGGTTGAAAATGCTGGACATGGATGCAAGGGATGAGAGAGAGGAGACATGCTGGACATGGATTGAGGGGAGGGAAAAGAAAAGAAGACGATGCACATGGATAGAGATGAGGGAAAGGGAGAGGAGAAAAACTGCACATGGAGGGAGAGAAAATAGGCAAAAGCTGGATCCACTCTACACTTTCTCCAGGATTCAGCTTGTACTTAGGGCAAGAAATGAAGAACAAAGGAGGAAAGTAAAGAAATAAATGGACAGGAAGCCCTGGAAACGGACTTAACTGAACAGATAGAGAGCAGCAGAATCAAAGACTGGGACCAACATGATCAGAAAAACAAAGTCACCAGACAACAAAGGTAGAAAAAAAATCATTTTATTTTTATTTTAGTGTTTGGAATATGTCCAATTTGAGAATTTACATCTGCTGTCTTATTTTGCACTGTATAGGAGGAAACGTGTTTCTGTTTTCCTCGTATTGTGCTGCATGCAAAATCTGGCTTCTTAGGATTTCAGGTTAATTTTTGAAGAATTTGAAGAGGGGCTATCTCTGTTCTGCATGTGTGACAGCAAGGCCGTGTGTCTGAATAGGGATCTGTTTGTTAGGTTCTGAGATTTTGATAACATATTTCTGTTTCAGATTTGGCAAGATTGTCTAATTCCAGGTCTGTGTGCTAATTTGTTTTATGTCATTTTGGGTATACAAGAGATGTGATTTCTTTTTCATTATAAATTAATTTCTGTAAGCTGTTACAAGTTAATTTTCTTCTCCTATATTGGTGTAATATTTTCAGTGATGCCTGTTTATATGCGCCATGGCTGGTAAAAGGAGTGTGGTTACTGTGGGAGTGGCTATTGCCCCTAAGTTTACCCATAATGAGTACCAGTACTTTTTTTCCTACAAAAAAAAACCACTGGCTAAGGAAAAGGGAGGGGAGATGCTTGGCAGGGTGGAACCATATGGTAGAGACCATCAGGATTCTCAGGGGAAATGAGTGATAAGAGGATGGTGAGTACAGAGTGTAGAAGTGAGTCATCGGGGGTGGGGCTAGGCAAGGGGCCCCACCAAACTGGTCTGCACAGAGCCCCACAGTTGCTAAGACCGGACCTGACTACCTGGAAAGTGATGGGGGTGGTTAGAGATGATTTTTGGCATTATCCAGAAAATATGGCTGAAAATCCAGATAGGGTCCCCAGTGAATGAGACGCTTCTCAGGGTAGGAACTACAATAATTTACAATTCTGTATAGGCACTATTAGGGAATTTTATCAAGAACAGTTAATACATGCCGTGCTTAGAAAAAGTGGGCTGGAAAAGAGGCAAAATTGTGCCTGTATTTTATAAAATGTGCAGCAGAACCCCTGACCCATTAGCCAGTAGATGTGAATGGGATTTGTCAGTGGGTGGGGGCTTAGAGGCTGCTTTTTGAAGTGATCTCCCTTGCAGTTTATAGCATTTTTAGAATTCACATAAAATAATTGTCTTCCCTGATGTGCTTATAATCCATGGAGGCAGATACACTCAGGGGGCAATTCTGTAGTGCGCACTAACACTAGAGACGCCCATAGGAATATATGGGTGTCTCTAGCATTAGTGTGCGCTAAAAATGCTAACACGTCTTTTTATACAGCTGTTTAAATTCTTAATAACATCTGCTCTAGAATTGGACAGGAATAATAGTCTTCAATTATATTTTCAATGTATGAATGCAACTTATTTGGGACAGAAGTTTCAAATTTTTCTAGAGAAACCCAAATATGCTGGCTATGTTTGATCTTTTATTTTTGGTTTAAGTACCTTTTGCTTTTATGAAAATATTTCATTATTCTTGGTCCTTGTGGTCTGAATGAGACATTTATTTATTTATTGTTACTTTTTTTCTCTCTCATTTTAGGTTCCTTTAAAGCTTTATCTACCATATTTCCTTTCATGTATTTATTAATGATGTCATAAAATACTTAAATAATACATTTTTAAAAATACTTGAAAGGCATTATTGTCATGATATATGCAAAACAAACTCATTTGGAGACATTATGCCAAGATCAATTTTTCTTGATATATAGGACCAAATAGATGCTATGTTACCACTTTCATAGGTAACCTCAGGAACCAACAGAAGGCTGATGAATCTGCGACTGTTCAGAGTCAGTTGAAAAGGAAAGGATCAGATGATCAGGTACTGCAGCTAGGTCTAACAGGATCACAGTGTATAGGCATTGGTTGCAAAAGACAGTACTAACAAGAAGTTGGTGTATGCCACCTATGGCAACAAGTAGTTCCATTTGTTCTCCATGTTTATCCTAAGTGAAATCTTGTAGAACACGTGGAGGGGCATAATTGATAGGGACGCCCAAGTTTTGCTGAGGACATCCTCGCAAAACATCCCAATGGAGGGGCGGGGAAACCCGTATTATCGAAACAAGATGGACGTCCATCTTTCGTTTCGATAATACGGTCGGGGACGCCCAAATCTTGAAATTTAGGTCATCCTTAGAGATGGCCGTTCCTAGACTTGATCGTTTCTTATTTTCGGAGATAATGGAAACCAAGGACGCCCATCTCAGAAACGACCAAATGCAAGCCCTTTAGTCGTGGGAGGAGCCAGCATTCGTAGTGCACTGGTCTCCCTCATGCCAGGACATCAACTGGGCACCCTAGGGGACACTGCAGTGGACTTCATAAATTGCTCCCACGAACATAGCTCCCTTACCTTGTGTGCTGAGCCCCCCAAAACCCACTACCCACAACTGTACACCACTATCATAGCCCTTTTAGGTGAAGGGGGGCACCTAGATGTGGGTACAGTGGGTTTTGGAGGGCTCACATTTAGAACCACAAGTGTAACTGGTAAGGGGGGGATGGGCCTGGGTACACCTACCTGAAGTGCACTGCACCCACTAAAACTGCTCCAGGGACCTGCATACTGCTGTGATGGACCTGAGTATGACATTTGAGGCTGGCATAGAGGCTGGCACAAATTATTTGTAAAGATGTTTTTGAGGATGGGAGGGGGTTAGTGACCACTGGGAGAGTAAGGGGAGGTCATCTGGTCAGGTCGGGCACCTTTTTGTGCCTTGGTTGTAAGAAAAACAGGACCAGGTAAAGTCGTCAAAGTGCTCGTCAGGGACGCCCTTTTTTTTCCATTATGGGTTGGGGACGTCCATGTGTTAGGCACACCCAAGTCTCGCCTTCACTACGCCTCTGACACGCCCCCGTGAACTTTGATCATCCCCGCGATGGAAAGCAGTTGGGGACGCCCAAAATCAGCTTTCGATTATACTGATTTGGGCGACTCTGTGAGAAGGACGCCCATCTTCCGATTTGTGTCGAAAGATGGGCATCCTTTTCTTTCGAAAATGAACCTGATAGTTGTAAAAATTGTGGACTTCATTATGACAGGCAAACTATATGTCCACTGGAAACATTAGACTGTGGCATATATCCATTTTCTTCGGCTATTCTCTTAGCACTAAAAAACTGCTTATACCTTCATGTTTAACTGGGGCTTTTAGTTCAGCCTTCTGTAAGACCTCCAAAGCTTGAGGGTAGTGCAATGTTTGAAGCACAAATCAGCATGGTTATCTGAAGTCTCAGGTAAAGCAGAAAGAATGGGTTTCACAATACTTTTTTCTATAAAAGTGCCATTTTAGCGTGCAAAATTGACATCATGGCCCTTAAATGCAGCTGCATGCTAAGTGGGATTCTGTAATGGCAAACACGTTGCATACATTTGGGTGCCATAAAAGAGGGGCATATTTGGTGTAAAGAGTGGGTGATCACTAGGTGAGACCAGCAAATGAATGTGCAGACCAGATTCTATAGAGGGCATACTTCTGGATGACATGTAAAAGACGTACTTAAACGTACATCTCAATAAATAGTGCCTAAATGACCGAGAATATGTGTTTTTTGATCTGGAATTTTAGTTGCTGTGTTGTGCTGCTGATTGCCATCTCACTGCATGGTCAGGCCTCACTTTTCCTCTGACCTCACCTAACCCTCTACAGCCGCTGTAACTCACACTTTACTTCACATATTCCCATTCTACAAAAACTGTCTCCTCGGCTCGTAACCTTGGAGTCATCTTTGATTCCTCTCTCTCCTTCTCTGCACATATTCAACAGATCACCAAAACCTGTCGTTTCTTTATCTACAATATTAGCAAAATTCACCCCTTCCTTTCTGAATATGCTGCCAGAACCCTTATCCACACCCTTGTCGCCAAAACCTGTCGCTTCTTTAACTACAATATTAGCAAATTTTGCCCCTTCCTTTCTGAATTCGCTGCCAGAACCCTTATCCACACCCTTGTCACCTCTCGCTTGGACTATTGCAATTTACTTCTCACTGGTCTTCCACTCAGCCATCTCTCTCCTCTCCAATCTGTCCAAAATTCTGCGGCACAACTTATTTTCCGCCAGAATCGTTATACCCACACTAGCCCACTCCTCAAGTCACTTCACTGGCTCCCTGTCCGCTTCCGCATTCAGTTTAAACTTCTCGTACTGACCTTTAAATGCATCCACTCTGCAGCCCCCCATTACCTCTCCACTCTCATCTCTCCCTACATTCCTCCCCGTGAACTCCGCTCACTGGACAAATCTCTCTTGTCATCCCCCTTCTCCTCCACTGCTAACTCCAGGCTTCGCTCCTTTTCTCTCACAGCACCTTATGCCTGGAATAGACTTCCTGGACCTATATGTCTAGATCCATCTCTACCTGTTTTCAAATCTATGCTGAAAACCCACCTTTTCACTGCTGCTTTTTAGCTCCTAGCCACTACTCAATTGCCCTCCCCTTGTCCCTTCCTTCCTTCTCACCCATTACTTCCCTCACCCGTAACTGTCTTGTCTGTATGTATTATTTAGATTGTAAGCTCTTTTGAGCAGGGACTGTCTCTTTGTATCAGATGTTCAGCACTGCGTGCATCTAGTAGCGCTATACAAATGCTAATGCTAATAATAATAATAATAATAACTCTAAAAACATTTGCCTCCTCCTCCCCCAGCTCTGTGTGTGTGTTTGTATTTCTGTACTACAGTTGATGGAGGTCACAGGTTAGTGGTCATCAATGTAAGAAGGGTCTTGTTCCAGTTGACCCTTGCTCACAGGAGAGAGAGATAATAGAGGAGAAGAAAGATCCTTTGCAGAAGATATGCTGGCTCCAAACACAGTTTATGGATATGACATAGGAGTGTGTGAACAGTTTTAGGTTTGACAGGAAGACTATTGCTTATCTGTGCAATCATTTAGAGAAGAATCTAGAGTCCAATGCATGGAGGGAACTTTCCCTGCCAGCGCACCTAAAGGTCACCATAGCCCTGGCTTTTTTAAAAGCTGGAACCTTTCAAACACCTCTCAGGGCAACTGCAGTCATCAGCCAGCCAACCAGCCACCAGTGGCATAGCTAGGTGGGGCGCAGGGGGAGCGGTCGCTCCCCCAAACAGCTGTTCTGAAAAAATGGCGCCTATGCGCCTTGTGCCAATAATTTTTTTTTCTGCTCCTTCCCTCCCAATTCTTAATCTTTTCTAGTCTCTCCCGTCCGCGTGGTAACTGTTTACTTCCCTGAAGCCTTCTCCCTCCTGCGCAGCACCGGCGAATGCGATTCACAGTCAGCCTTCAGTGCCAGCGTCGGGGCTTCTCCTCAGGCGCATCCCGCCTACTCTATTACAACTTCCTGTTTTCCGCAGAGGCGGGACACGCCTGAGGAGAAACCCCATACACTGGCACTGAAGGCTGACTGTGAATCGCATTCGCCGGTGCTGCGCAGGAGGGAGAGACAAAAGGGGATGACACTGAAAGTTGGACGGTGTAAGTCATCCTGCTGGGTGAGAATCCTACCGGCTTGGTCCACGCTGAAGAAGGTAATAACATTCCTGAGTTAACAACAAATGTGTGAAAAGAGGACTTCGATCTACCAGGACCCAGTCCTGACAAGTTTTTCCTACAGGTGCTCCGAAGCCTCCGATCGATCCTGTAAACGGGACTGATTTTAATTGCGTAACGCGTTAATCAAAGAATGAGGTGTGATAGGTTAACTACTTCATAGTCGAATCCCAGCAGCAAGTGGCTAGTGATGAGGCTTTCCTCGCAAAGGTGGGGCATGGGAGCCAAGGAGGTTTAATAGACTACCTTGTGGCGACTTCCTATTTCTGAAGCTGTCCAAGATCTGATTGGGTAGCTACTGTTTTCAGACAAAAGGGATTCAGAAATGTGATGCTTGATGAGAGAGTGGTGGGGGGGGGGGGGGGGCAGAGACTGCACCATGGTGGATGGGATAGCAGAGAAAGAGAGGGGAGAGTAAAGGTAGAGAGAGAGAGGGTGATACTTGATTTGGGGGGGGGGGGGCAGAGACTTCACCATGCTGGATGAGGTACCAGAGAGAGAGAGAGAGAGAAATACTGGATAAGAAGAGAGATAATGATGCTGGGGGGGGGGGGGGGGAGAGTCAGGATAATGATGGAAGTGGAGATGGTATGATGCTGGATGAGGAAGATTAAGAGATGATGCTGGATGGGGAATGAGATGGGGGATGAGAAGGAGACAATGATGCTGAGTGCGGGGCAGGAAGAGAGACAGGGTGATGATTATGGGGGAGGAGAGAGGGGGTGATTTTAGATAGGAAGGAAGAGGGTGAGATGTTGGATGGGGAAGAGAGAGAGAGACAGGGAGATGGTGGAAGAGAGATAGATTACAATGCTGGATGGGGGAGAAAAGAAAAAGACACTAAATGCTGAATGGGGGAGCAGAGAGAGATATGGCATAATTCTGGATAACAGGGAAGAGAGAAAGATGGGGCAATGCTGAATATGGGGAAGTGACAGAAAGAAAGAGATGGGATGATGCTGGTTGGCAGGGGGAGAAAGAAAGAGAGTGGAGATGCTGCATTTAGGTGGGGAAGAGAAAGAGATACTAAGAGGAGATGCTGCATAGTGGAGGAGGGAGAAGGGGAGAAAAAGAAACAGAGGAGGTGTTATATGACAGGAGGAAAGAGTTAACGAAAGACTGGGGAATAAGAGAAAGGGGAATAGATGGGTTTGAGTGAGGGAAACATGGAAAAATGTAGGTAGATTCAGTGAAAAAAGGGAGCTTAAAGACTGGATAACTAAGAATTAATAAAATCTAAATGGATAGAAATGCAGAAAAAATAGAAGAAAGCTGAAAGATGAGTGTCAAGACATAAATGTAGTGGAGGAAGTATAGAAGAAAGGAGAGAGGAAAAAAGGAGAAATGGACAGAAAACCCTGGCAAGAGAGTTAAGAGAAGACTGAAGAAGCAGAAACCAGAGAAACTAAATGGCCAGACAAAGGTAGAAAAAGAATTTTATTTGTAATTCTGATTAAATTAGTGTGGTAGCCACGGTAGGGCTTCTTTTACAAAACTGTGCAAGCGATTCATGCAAGGCAAATGAGAGGAAGTCCATTGGAATTGAATAGGCTTCCTCTCATTTGCTGCACTGGGAATCGCTAGTGCGGTTTAGTAAAAGAGGCCATTAGTCAACTCTAAAAGTTAATAAAAATAAACAAAATTTAAAAATGGAAAATTAGGTGATATTTTTTATTGGCCAACTTAATATATTTTTGGGCCAGCTTTCAGAGGCGAAAACCACCTTCCTCAGGTCAGGACAGTACACCATAAAAGCATTATACCACCCTGGCCTGAGGAAAGAAGTTTTGGTCTTTGAAAGTTAATAAAAAAATGTGTTCAGTTAGTGCAATGAAAATATATCACCTTATGTTTTTTTTTTTAATTTATTTGTATTTGTTAATTTCTAATGTAGTGATTGGAATATATTAGTTTTTGAAATTTGCAGCTGCAATCTTTGTTTTTCACACATCACTGTTTCTTTATTTCTGGTGTTGCAATGTATTCAATGTCTGGCTTCTTGGAGGTTCAGATTAATATTTGTCTACATATTTATATTTTTAGGTTATAGTTACTTATTCTGTATATGATAAGAGTCTGTATGTTCTGTGTGTGTGAAGGAGGCTAGGTATGCTGTTAAGCACTGAATGTCTGTTGGATCAGACTGTATTAATCTGGCTTGTTAATCTTTTTCAATAGGTATATTGATGTTCTAGTGCCCACTACAATATTTATGTTGCTGATTTTTCCTAGGTAGACCCTTGTTGTGAGATTCCTAGATGTTAGTGCTATTATAATAGAGTTGCTCTACTATTCCCGAATGACTTTTGTAGGTTTTTATATTACTTCACAATATGCCTGTTATTGGACGTTGTGTTTGTATTTAGCTCATACCTCTCATAGTAGTAGCCAACAGGAAGGTGCTGAACTGGGAGCTAGGACTGACTAGGAGTCCAGTGTTAAAGTACCTGCATATATTTCCAGAATACTGCAAATACTGTTGTTTAATAATTTGCATTATCATCATACATTATTTGAATTTTTGGCACATAATTCTCTGGAGTGTATTCAGTGTGCATAATACCATCAGTAATAGAGATACTAGGGAGAAATAGCTGGTGCATATCCACCAGACACACAGCAAAGGGGTCCTTTACTGCTGTGTTCAAAAGTACCCCTGCTATCCCTTTACTGCTTACGTGGGTATTGCCCCCATCCTAAAGATTTTAACTAGCCCCACCCCAACCGCACCCTAGCCTCCCAAAACAGCTGACTCACTGACTGCAAATGCCTATCAGGATTTTAACCCTCCCCTCTCTCCCAGTCCTTCATCCTTGCACTGGCGCCTATTTTAGAAAAGTCTGCTCCCCCTGATATCAAAACCTGGCTACGCTTCTGCCAGCCACCTCACCCGCATAGCTCAGTTCCTATAGGCTTTTCTCAGGAAAGATATTGAATACATTCTCTTCCCTGACTAAGATCAGCAGCAACATCAAACTATGACAGAATTTTTCGAGATGGCACACTTCCCTTCAGTGCTAGGGACAATAGACTGCACCAATATTTCCATCAGATTGTCAGCAGGCAAAGAGACTATTTATCAGGACAGAAAGCTATACCATTCCCTCAGTATGCAGGTGGTGTACAATGCCAAGAACATTTGAAATGATATTTGTGCCTGCTACCCAGGCCCCTATCACAATTCCTACATTCTGTTACAATCTGGCATACATGAATGCTTTGAGAGTGGCAAGATAACTGGGGAATGGCAGCTAGGCAAGCTCACTATACCCACCCTCACAGTCACCAACTCGCTCGTTCTCTTCCAACAGATGGCTCCCTCTATGTGCACCAACTAGTCCTGCAAACCTCTTGGAACTGCAATGCTGTGCCATACCAACCGCAGAACACTTGGTACACTGGTACCCATTTTACCTCCTCTCTCTTTCCCTTGAAGGTGACTGAGGCTATCCCCCCAGAACCTGGCTCATGACCATTATCATCTATCCCCTGAGCCCAGTAGAGCAGAGATATTATAAGGCACACATTGACCTGGGCTGTCATTGAGTATATATTTGGAATGCTGAACTCCCACTTCAAGGCCTAGACAGATCAGGGGGAGAACTCTTTTATACCCTAGGAAAGCTTGTGACATTTTTCCGGACTGCTGAATGCTCTATAAACTTGCAGTCAACTGGCAGATGCCAGAACCTGAAGAAACAGTTATTAGAGCATTACAAATGCTCTTATATTCCACAAACACCATGAAGTTCTATGTGAATTTCAACAAAGAAAGCCAGGAAAGCCCTGGGGAAGAACATTATAACAAGAAAATACAGTTATCTCAACAACTCATCTCTAAATATTTTCTGAAGAAAAAAGATTTCAAGGCTTTCCTGAATATCAGATAATTTTGTATTATCCTAATGTAAGAAGATAATGAGAGTTCTAAACTGCTGAATCTTGATAGGAAAAAAACTGACATAAAGACACTCTTATAGTGTAACCTCTTGGGATCTGAAAAATGCAATAACATAGTATTATGCAACGTTTAGATCTTATTTCCTTTCGGCATAGATATTAAATGTGACATATATGATGCTGTTCTCCCATATATTATTCTAATATCATTGTACACATTTTGAATTGAATTTGAGTCAATGGAGATTTAGCAATAATGGAATAATTCTATCTTGCTTATGTGCAGAAAATATTAAATGTGCTGCCATATTCGGAATAGTCTGTAGTTTTTTAAAGTAGATCTTTGTGACAGCCTACATACAAAACATTCCAATAATCTAATTGGGATAACAAAAATCTTTGCACAACCAACTGAAAGACTGATTTATTCAAAAAGCGTTGTAGCCTCCTTCATTTTCTAAGTAATACAAATTATTACTTCACCAATGCATTCAGCTGTGACTCAAGTGTCAAGGTATTATCTAACAAAATTCCCAAGATCTTTAAATTTGCCTCAAATGTAAAGTTAGGATTGCCTAGTCTAAGTGTATTATCATACCAGATGTTATCAGATTTACTAATTAACAAAAACTTGGTTCTATTCTTGTTCAACTACACAGAATGTCCCCAAATCCAAAGGTCTGTCAAATTGAGGTATTCTTTTATTCTGATGTTTCATCTACAGATTGGAGTATTGGGACTAAGACTGTAATGTTGTCAGCATATATAAAAATGTTATTACCAGATTTGTCAAGCTTTTTTGCCTAGTGAACTTTATAAGTATGTTAATCAAGCCTGGAAACAGAGGTGATCCCTGTGGGATCTCACATTTCACCCTCCATCCTCCATGCATCCGTGAAAGTCTTGTTGGGCAGACTGGATGGACCATACAGGTCTTTATCTATCATCATTTACTATGTTATCCACGCATTTGACAGAGATCCTTGAAACTTAACATTATACGATCTAAAAGACAAGAAACCTCTGAGCCACTGGAGAACACTACTTACAATTCCGATCTCATTTAATAATAATAACAAAAGCTCATGGACTACAAATCAAAAGCACTGGACAAGTCTAATTGTATGAGAATAGCTTTACAGCCTTTACCTAAAAAAGCCTTACCTTCTGGTACTATAGAACATAAAACTGTCTCAGTGTTATAATCCTTACGAAATCCAGATTGTGTGTTGTGCAATATATCAAACTTTGATCTAAACAGAGGCAAACCCTGACAATGAGGTTGGAGAAGGAGGCTGGGTAGCCACAAGACCTAATACCCACACAGGCCATGCAATGGCTGCAAGGAATGAATTGATCCAGCCTCATTTCTTGTATATAAGTGAATAGTTTATTTTAAGTGCCCAGGTGTGATCAAGGTTATAACAGTGTTCATGTGCTCTTCAAAAACACCTCTCCCCCCACCATGTTTTACAGTGTGCATGTGTTTATTAGTGCCCCATCATCGAAACCTCCTTGAAACTCTTCCAATTCCTCTTTCCCCTGCCATGGCCATGCTTTGGAGGAGCTGGTTGCAGATGAGTGCTGCAGTATACAGGATGTCGTGGGTCAGAGGACTTACCAGAAGGGCCTGTTCCACCTTGTCTCACCCCATAGTCATGCTCACTGAAATTAGAGGAAACCAGGTGTTGATGGCTCAAATCTCTGGTCTCTGACTGTGGTGAGGCAAGGTGGAATGAAGATGTTTAGAGAGCACATAGGCTTTGAGGTGGCAGATGTAGAATGGTGCTGAAGTAACTGGGAGAGTTAGAAGGCCAGGATACGATTCAGGGTCTGTAGCTCACATCCGATAATACCAACCAGGGCCGCCGAGAGACTAAACCAGGTCCGGGAGAGGGCTGCCACTGCTGGGCCCAGAGCAGGGCCGCTGCCCCCCCCCCCCCCCCCACCATCACTGCTGCTGCCTAAATAACTTGGCTGGCAGGGATCCTGAGGTCCTGCCAGCAGAAGCCATCTTCTTTCAGTGCTGACTGTCTGCCCCTGCGGCTGCTTTTCCTCTCAGGGCATGCTCGGTTTCAAAACCAAGCATGCGTGCCTGAAAGGAAAAGCAGCCACTCAGCAATGGGCAGAATACACCTTCGCCTAATTTAGGCGTTGGCATTTACACCAGGTTTTTCTTGGCGTAACTATCCCCGTTTAAATCTAGTCACGTGTATAGGCATTCAGAATATTCTATAAACCACGTGGAAATTTAGGCTTATTCTATAAAGTATGCCTAAATTGATAAACACTTTGTAGAATGCGCTTAGATGAATTTCATTTTGGTGCCAAATTTGTAGACATGATATATTGAATCTAGTCCATAACTCCTATGCTCTCTTGTTTACATTGGTTGCCAATTCAGTGGAGGATTTAATTGATAAAAAATGTTAATTGCATCTTTGGCAGTCAGGAATTTGCTCCTCACATAGTACAGAAACAACTTGTGTCTTTATTAAGGGGTCCTTTTACTAAGGTGCGCTGAAAAATGGCCTGCGCTGGTGTAGACGCGCACAGGTCCATTTTTCAGCACACCTGCAAAAAAGGCCTTTTTTTTGGGGGGGGGGGGGGGGGGGGCAAAAATGGATGTGCGCCAAAATAAAAATTAGCACAGGTCCATTTTGGGCCTGAGACCTTACCGCCACCCACTGACTTAGTAGTAAAGTCTCACACTGATTACCACCCGGTTTGTGCCACTTGCCAGACATTTTCTGGTGTGCTTACTGGATGCATGTAAAAAATGAAATTACCGTCCAAGCCATGTGGTGGTTCCAAATTGGCGCACGTGGGCGTGTGTAGGCGCCTACACAGCTTAGTAAAAGGGCCCCTAAGTGAAGTTCATAGTTATTTGGATTAAGGTAGGATAGTGCCAATTATTTCTTTAGATCAAGATCTTAGTGCAACGTTTGATTTGGTAGAGCTCCATCTTCTTGTTAATTGTTTGAAAGAGTTTGGTAACAATGGTAAGATTTTGAAATGGTTTTCTTCTTTTTTAACTAATAGGACTTTTTCTGTATCATTTAATGACATAATGTCTACAGTATGTTTTGTTGTCTCAGGGATCAGTTTTGTCTCTATTTTGTTTAATCTTTTTGTTAGTCCATTAGCCCTCTTAATTCAGTCATTGGGGGTGAATGGACATTTGTTTGCAGATGACATACAGTTGATTTTTCCTGTGGATTCCGATGTTATAAATCTGCCTCATATTAATGATATTTTAACATCAGTTGCATCATGGTTAGAGGTAAAATGGATGAAGCTTAATCTGGAGAAAGGTAAGGCAATAAGGGTAACTGGTGGTTTTGTAACTCCAACAATTTCAGCAGCTATATTGGGATATTCTTTACAATTATTTTCATCATTAAAGATATTGGGAGTTATTACTGATTCATCTTTGACTTTTAAGTACAATGGTAACATCTGAAAAAAATGTACAGCCAACAATGTACAATCAACATGTTGAATAAACTAACTCTGCCCATCAAAGACAGAGGATATGCTTGCCAAAGTTGTAATTAGGTCTTAGTTGAATACATCAATAGAAAAACATTCAGGGTATATAATGTGGGCAAATCAGAAGGCACATAAACCCCCAATTATTTAAAGTGGCCTGCAGCCAATTGTAATGGAAATTTGACCTTCGTCATACGCACTTCAGGAATGGTAAGAAGGGCCATAGATTTACATATAGGTAAAGAAAACCCTGATAGAAACCCATACTCCTCTATCAGTTCACCTCGCCATCTTCAAGGAATTCTGAGGTTGTGCTAAAATTAGTAACGTCATCAGCAAAGGCAAAGGTTTTTAACACTGTATTGCCCATCTGCAAACCGGGTCACCACTTCCGCTCTTCTTAATGTGCACAACAAATGTTCCAATATTAAAACAAATAATAAGAGGGAGAAGGGGCAACCCTGCCATATATCTTTCTCTATAGGGAATGAATCTGTTGGATTTCATTCACTAATAAAGACGCCCATGGATATTTAATTAAAGTTGAAATGGCTTATCATAACCACCCCTGAATTCTATAAAGTTTAAAGTATGAAACATAAATGACCAGCTCACTCTATCAAAGGCCTTGGCAGCATTGAGGCTCACCAACAGTACAGGAACATCAAACTTTTCACTATGAGCAAGAGCCAATAAAACTTTTTGCACATTGAGGACTGACTGCCTCCCTTGGACAAAACCAACCTGAGCCTTACCATTACAGTAGGCAAGTGGGGAAACAATCTGTCTGCTGGTATGTAAGAAAAAAGTTTCAAATCAATATTAATTAAGGATATAGGCCGATATGAGTTTAGGACATCATCCAACTTTCCTGGCTTCAAAAGCAATCAAAGCTTCATTAGCGAAACACTTATCAACCACTGTGTTAAAGTAGGCTAATAAAGGGCCACAGAGCTGAGTGCTCAACAATTTATAAAATTCACATGAAAATCCATCGGGACCGGGCTTGTGTGATTTTTTGGTCATTTTTATCACTGTTTGAATTTCTTTTGCCTGAAGTGGACTATTTAGCAATTCAATGACCTCAGGGGCAAATCTCAGTATGCCAGATTGTTGTACGTAATCAGAGAAATGATCTGAAGAAAACTCCACATTTGCCCTGTACATTCCACTAAAATAGTCCACAAACACGTGTGCAATCTTCTCCACTTGGGATGCCAGGGAGCCATCCTTCGTCCTCATAGATAGTACATAATGCCTGCCCTGCCAAGTTTTGGTGATTTGAGCTAGCAATTTTCCAGGCTTATTGCCAATCTATGCAGACAATATCTTCTGAATAAAAGCATTTTTCTGAGTACGTTCATATAAAACAAATTTTAAGGCTATCTGGGTTGCAAGAAATTGATGAGTTTGGTATTCTTAGCCTTTCCGAAAGTCCTTTCAAGATTCACTATATCCGTTAAAACATTTATTCCTTGCAAATGGGATCATTAACATGTTGGCCATTATGAAGACAAAACCCCTCCTACCTACCAATTAAATATTTTTGTAAATTTTGATCTTGGTAAAAATAGTGGAATCTCCACAATCTTCTCTTTTGATAATATGATTCTTTCATCACATCCACTCAAATTGGGGCATGATCAGAGTTTTCCAAAGGACCTATGTCTGCAGATACAATAGAAGTTAAAAATTTTATAGTCCTTAACTTCTGGATGTAAATTGAAGGCCCCTTCTCCGCTCTCTCAGTGATGTAGCTAGAGTGGCATGGATCCATAACCAAATTAAAATCCCCCAGGCTTACCCATATAGGCAGAGCAGAGGTCAGCTACATGTCTAAAAAAATGGGGGTCATAGGAATTGGGCCCATACAAAACCAATAAAAAGTATCTCTTCCTTGTAAATTAAGCTTATTTTTTTTAATTTTTTGTCTATTAGATTGTAAGCTCTTTGAGCAGGGACTGTCTTTCTTCTATGTTTGTGCAGCGCTGCGTATGCCTTGTAGCGCTATAGAAATGCTAAATAGTAGTAGTAGTAGTAGAAGATGAGCAGCAAACAATGTTTATCAGGCGATGTGTTTAAAAAAGAAACTTTGTATTGCAGAGATTTCCTAACAAGGACAGCCACCCCTCAATGTCTGCCACTCAGTGAAGAAAATAAAAGACCTTTCCCACCCAATGACAGTTAAAGAAACTTTAGGTGTTCAACATCTGTCAGTCTTGTCTCCTGTAAATATGCAATGCCAGCTTTGTACCTATTAAGAGCAGCAAGTATTTTGGTTCTCTTTATTGGAGAAGTGATGCCCCCTACATTCCAAGAGACAAGTCAATTATATAGGACACTTACAATAACAAATGAGGAAGGAGAGATACTCTACATCTATACCACTGTTCTTCCCCAGGAACCCAGCCTTCTTCGGGACACAATACTACCTCTGTTCTCTTAGGAAGATATCTCCATCCTAATTCTCATTTAGTGGCTTCACCAACTCTTCCTATATGAAGCCCATGAAACTGCCGATCATCCACAAAGTCATAGTTTAAATACAACAAAAGATATCTCTTAACTAAAACCCATCCCCCTTCCCCTTCCTCTCCCTATCTCTTCTCCCATTAACCCTCTCAATTACCTATACAAATCTTCCCAAACCTTTACCCTGTCTCCCCTTCCCCCCTACCCTCCCGAATCAAATGGATCCAAAGAAGCTTAGCGGAGATTAGGTGGCAACATCAATAATCGGGAAGCAAAGCCACTACTGGGCAGACTTCTACGGTCTGTGCCCTGATTATGGCTGGACAGAGTCAGCTTCAGAAGTTGGAGAATGAGGCCAGTGCTTGGCAGACTTCTATGGTCTGTGCCCTGATTGTGGCTGGATAGATTTGAATGGGCTGGAGTGGAGCTTTTCAGGGCTTTGATGACAACTTCAGAAATTTTAGAATGAGGACAGTGCCGGGAAGACTTCTACAGTCTATGCCCTGGAAATGGCAAGGGCAAATCAAGATCAGGTACACATATGAAGTATCACATCATACCTTATGTAATGAGTTTATCTTGTTGGGCAGACTGGATAGACTGTACAGGTCTTTTTCTGCTGTCATCTATTATGTTACTATGAGTATCCACATGAATAACCACATATAGCCTGCTGCATCCCACTCTTTTGGACAGGATGCAGCAGGCCTTGAGTGTGCACTTGTGTGAATGCTCATAGATCTGTGGCAGCAGCAGCAATGGTTACAAGGGGAGGAGATCTTGGAGGTTTGAGGGATAAGAGAAACAGAGCAATACTGAACACCTGGGAGATAAAGGGAAGAACAGAGATGATGGGCCTAAAAGACCTAAAAGAAATTTCCAATGACATCAACCAGTCTCAATAGCATGCACTCTTGGGCGGACGCATTTCGGCTAAAACTCAATGCAGATAAAACCCAGTGCCTAATACTCACCTCACAACACAACAAGAAAGAATTCACCGCCATTAACACACCAACTCTAAACCTTCCTATTTCAGAAACCCTAAAAATTCTTGGAGTCACTATTGATCAACACCTAACACTAGAGAACCATGCAAAAAACACAACCAAGAAGATGTTCCACTCAATGTGGAAATTAAAAAGAATAAGACCTTTCTTCCCAAGGAGTGTTTTCCGCCACCTGGTACAATCAATGGTGCTCAGTCATCTGGACTATTGCAACGCACTATATGCTGGCTGCAAAGAACAAATAATCAAGAAACTCCAGACAGCCCAGAACACTGCAGCTAGACTCATATTTGGCAAACCGAAGTTTGAAAGTGCCAAGCCCCTACGAGAAAAATTACACTGGCTCCCACTTAAGGAACGCATCACATTCAAATATGCCTTCTAGTTCATAAAATTATCCATGGAGACGCACCAGCTTACATGTCAGACCTGATAGACCTACCACCTAGGAATGCCAAAGATCATCCCGCACATTCCTTGATCTGCACTTCCTCAGCTGTAAAGGAATGAAATACAAAATAATGCATGCGTCAAACTTTACCTACCTGAGCACACAGTTATGGAACACACTGCCGCGCAGCTTGAAATCGATATACGAAAGAACGAACTTCCTCATATTACTGAAGACACATCTCTTTAATAAAGCGTACCACAAAGATCAACAAATGTGAATATGCACAACGCGCATATCTATATTCAGAACTGTTTCATAATATCTGCTTGTATACTATGACTTCATTTATTTTGTTTGTTTTAGTAACGTCATGCTGATCAAGATCCTGCAATACCAAATATTTATCTACTAACATTCTTCCACTACTCATGATGTATTGTAAGCCACTTTGAGCCTGCAAAGAGGTGGGATACAAATGCAACAAATAAATAAATAAATGGGCACCTTTAGCGGAAAGAGAAGGAGACAGTTAGTGGATACCTGGGGGAGGGTAGAGAAGGGAAGGGAGATGCTGGATTATCATGGGAGAGATAGGGTGAAGCAGGGGCTCATGGCTAATGACTTCCTTAGGGCATTAGATACAATTGGGCTGGCCCTGTTAATGTAGTTTCCAAGCTTTTTTCTATAGGGGTCCAATGCCACCCATGGGACTTTGTGAATAACCTGGCTAGAAATAGCTTCTCTGCAGTATAAACATACTTCCAAATTTTTTGAGGGGGCGAGACTTTAAACCTATAAATACTGCAGCATTTTCAGAAATTCTACCTGTTCATAGTAAGGGAGATGAGAGGCTGTGACACACAATCAGTTTCAATACTTGGCTCCAAATCTGATGTAAACAAGACCACTTTAGATAGATATGTGACTGGGGCAATAAAAGGAAGAACAAGAGTCTATACACTAATGATGGACTACGTCTTTCTGTCCAAGCAAAAGAGGGGGAAAAATGACAAATCCAAGCAAAAGAGGAACTGTCTACATCTTTCTGTGGCAGGCAAAAGGTGGGTAAGTGGAACTGAGTTAAGATAACTGTGTAAATAGTTTTTTACCCATCCTGTCAATTTTAGAATATTGACCCTTACAGATCAAAGAATTCCATAATATTGCTATTAAAATTTAATATATAAATTATCTTTCTGCAAATATAAATAGAAATAACTTACTTTGGCATTCATTTGTACTTTTTGATCCTTTTCCACCAGTCATCTTTGATTCTGGACAGTTTATACAGGCAGTTTGTCCGTAGTTTGCATTATAGGAGCCCAATGCACATGAAATGCATGTTGTATTAAATTTTGCACTGAATTTACCAGGAGGACATGCTACTGTCAAAAAATAAATATTTCAATTTGTTTTAAATTAAAATTAAGAATATATGCAACTAGTATGAACAACATATGAAATTTATAATTTTGTAAGCAGGAAGGATACTTCCAAAACTCATTTGCCTGTATAAATTACTTATTTGAGTAAAGGATTATCTGAAAAAATGGCCACCCGTTATTTATTTATTTATATTGTGATACATCAGCTATATCAGGTCCCCAGGGATCATGGAGGTTAGGAATCAACTAGCTGCTATACCTCACAGAATCCCAAAGATACAAAAGAAAAGCAGAAACAAAGGTTAAAATAAATCCTTACCTGAGACATGTGCCCTCTCCTTCCAGCAAAATCCATTTGACCCAGCACAGGAGCCTTGGGGGAGGGGTAGCTAGAAACCAGTCATGAGAAAGGGGCTCAGGGGGCAGCCTGGGAAGAAAGCTGTGTCTGCTGGGAAATGTAGTACAGAAACCAGGCGGTAAAGGCACTAAGCTAATTGACATAGCAGTTCCAGGACTGGGGAGTAGCTGGAAACACTCTAGCAGGTCTAACAGCCACTATAAAAAGGAACTGCCAAGTAGTCCCAGGAGGAGAGGATGGACTGGCAATCCTTGGGTTAATGATAGTCCCAGAAGGAAAAAGGACGGGTAAACTCCCCGGGCTACTGTTAGTCCCTAAAGGAACAAAAGGCCAGAGGCAGGTAAAAGCCAAGATTAGCAGACTAGGAAAACAATATGAAAGAAAAGCCTACAAAGATTGTACCTGCTAGCCTGGGTGTGTGTGTGGGGGGTGGGTTGAAAATACCTTGGTATGTGATAGGGGGTTAATATTACCCTGGTGTACAGAAGGGGGTTAAAATTACCCTGGTGTGTGAAAGGGGGTTTGGAATTGCTCTGGATTATAAAGAGGATGTGGAACTGCCCTGGAGTAGAGGAAAAGTGGTTTGAAATTGTGCTGCTTTGCGAAAGGAACCTGAGAACTACCTTTGGTTGTGAAAAGGGGAATGTGTTTAAAGGGAAACTGGTGTGTGGTATTACATACCTGCAAGCTTGTAACAAGGAGTAAAGCTTTAAATAAGTGTCTATTATATAATTGTGCTGGGAAACCAAGAAATACTTTTGTTGCATTATATTACTCTCTGGAAGATGAAGAGAGCATTCTTTAAATGAAAGTAGTGATATCCAGCAGCCTAGATGGGGGTGGGGGTGGCTGAAACCTGAGGGGTTAAAGGAGTAGGCAGGTTAGCTCATCCCTAGTAGAAAGGGAGTCATCCAGGGCCAGTACTACTACTACTACTACTTATCATTTCTATAGAACTACTAGACGTACGCAGCGCTGTACACTTGAACATGAGTTCCTGCTCGACAGAGCTTACAATCTAATTAGGACAGACAAACAGGACAAATAAAAGAAAAGGGAATATTAAAGTGAGGATGATAAAATAAGGGTTCTGAACAAGTGAATAAGGGTTAGGAGTTAAAAACAGCATCAAAAAGATGGGCTTTTAGCTTAGATTTGAAGATGGCCAGAGATGAAGCTTGACGTACTGGCTCAGGAAATCTATTCCAGGCATATGGTGCAGCAAGATAAAAGGAACGGAGTCTGGAGTTAGCAGTGGAGGATAAGAGAGATTTACCCAGTGAACGGAGTTCCCGGGGAGGAGTGTAGGGGGAGATAAGAGTGGAGAGGTACTGAGAAGCTGCAGAGTGAATGCACTTATAAGTCAATAAGAGGAGTTTGAACTGTATGCGGAACGGATAGGGAGCCAGTGAAGTGACTTGAGGAGAGGGCTAATATGAGCATAGCGACATTGGTGGAATATTAGTCGTGCAGCAGAATTTTGCATAGATTGAAGAGGAGAGAGATGGCTAAGTGGGAGACCTGTGAGAAGCAAGTTGCAATAGTCTAAACGAGAGGTGATAAGAGTGTGGATGAGGGTTCTGGTAGTGTGCTCAGAAAGGAAAGGGCGAATTTTGGTGATATTATAGAGAAAGAAATGACAGGTTATAGCAGTCTGCTGAATATGTGCAGAGAAGGAGAGGGAGGAGTCGAAGATGACCCCAAGGTTACTGTCAAGGTTCTCAGGTTCAAAGCCCGCGGGGGCTCTGGAGCAAACGTGAGCCCTTGGGCTGCTGACGAGGAGCGACAGCAGCAGGCAAAAACCCACCAACCAACACTGGGCTAGCACACTGGCACAGGAACACACTGGACCTGGACCGGAACACACTGGATTGGAGTACACAGGACTGGTCCGCACTGGACTGGAGCACCCCAGACTGGAACACACTGGGCTGGAGTACACAGGACTGTCCGCACTGCTTCACCTGCACTTAGCCACTGTCCCCCAGGAGTTGAGCTCCTGGGTTCAAGTGGCCGGCAGGACTTACCAGATACAGTATAACACAGGGAAAAGCAGGGAAACCCAGCAACTCAGAAGAGTACCTAAAGCGAAGCAGACTGAAGTGCTCCTAAGCACCTAACCACAGAAGAACCACAGCCCACTAACAGAAGTGCTCCTAAACACAGTGCCCCTAAGCACTGAATTAACAGAAGTGCTCCTAAACACAGAACTAACAGAAGTGCTCCTAAGCACTGACCTAACAGAAGTGCTCCTATACACAGTGCTCCTAAGCACTGAACTAACAGAAGTATTCCTAAGCACTAAACTAACAGGCACTAAACTAACAGGAGAATTCCTAAGCCCTAAACTAACAGAAGTGCTCCTAAACACAGTTCACCTATGCACTGAACTACAGCAGTGCCCCACAGCACTAAACTAACCAAGGGAAAACAGGGGAGCCACAAGGAGAAAGGAGGGAAGCAAAACACAAAATCTAACACAGGGCTCCTAAGCACTAAGCTACTGCAGTGCTCCACAGCACTAAACTAACCAAGGGGAAGCAGGGGAGCCACAAGGAGAAAAGCAGGAAAGCTAAACACATAAGCTAACAGGTGCTCCTAAGCACCAAGCTAAAGCAGTGCTCCACCGCACTAAACTAACAAAGGGCTTCTAAGCACTCCACCAACAGCAGTGCTCCTAAGCACTAAACTAATCAGGAGTGCTCCTAAGCACTCCACTAACAGAAGTGCTTCTAACAGCACCAAAACCAGAAGTACTTCTAACAGCAAAACAGAAGTGCTTCTAACAGCACCAAAAAGGAAAGCAGGGGAGCCACAAGGGAAAAGCAGGGAAGCTAAACACAAGTCAAAAGTGCACCTTTCACCAACACTAACCTGGACCTAAAGCAAATGCAAGCAGGGAAGCTAGACACAAAGTCAGAAGTGCACACTGCACCACCCCTACCTAAAGCAAACGTTGCAAAGGCCCTGCCTGATGATGTCACAACTACCAGACACAGGCAGCCAGCATACTGAAACACAGAGAGGCTTAACCCACACAGCTGCAGTATAGTGAAGCAATTAGAGCCGTGCTGGGAGCAGCCTGCACACAGAGACACAGCTAACTCAGGCAAAACAGATAGAAGCCAGCCCAGAAGCTGACCGCCAGAAATAAGGTGAGCTTGGGAGGGGGCACGGCCACAATCGTGACAGTTACGAGCTGATGAGACAGGAAGGATGAGAGTTTTATCCACAGAAACAGAGAATGGGAAAAGAGGAGAGGTTGGTTTAGGGGGAAAGATAAGAAGCTCAGTCTTGGTCATGTTTGGTTTCAGATGGCGGTGAGACATCCAGGCAGCAATGTCAGGCAGGCAGGCTGATACTTTGCCCTGGATTCCTGCTGAGATTTCTTGTGTAGAGAGGTAGATCTGGGAATCATCAGCATAAAGATGATACTGAAAACCATGAGATGAAATCAGAGTACCAAGGGAAGAAGTATAGATGGAGAAAAGAAGAGGTCCCAGGACAGATCCCTGAGGTACACCAACTGACAGTGGGATAGAAGTAGAGGAGGATCCACCAGAGTATACACCAAAAATACGCTGGGAGAGATAAGAAGAAAACCAGGAAAGAACAGAGCCCTGAAATCCAAGTCAGGACAGCGTATCAAGGAGTAGGCTGTGATCAACAGTGTAGCAGATAGATCAGAAGGATGAGGATAGAATAGAGATCTTTGGATCTGGCCAGGAACAGGTCATTGGAGACTTTAGCAAGTGCTGTTTCAGTTGAATGAAGGGGGCGAAAGCCAGATTGAAGTGGATCAAGAATAGCTTGAGATTAAAGAAAGTCAAGGCAATGGCAGTGAACAGCATGTTCAAGTATCTTGGTAGGAAACGGAGGAGGGAGATGGGGCGATAGTTGGAAGGACAGGTAGGATCCAATGAAGGTTTTTAAGGAGTGGTGTGACTACGGCATGTTTGAAGGCATCAGGAACAGTCGCAGTGAAAAGTGAAAGATTGAGGATATGACAGATAAAAGGGATGACAGTAGGAGAGATAGTGTTAAGTAGATGGGTGGGAATAGGATCAGAGGAACAGGAAGTTAGTTTCGAGGAGGAAATAAGATGTAGTTTCCTCTTCAGTGATTTCAGAAAAGGAAGAAAAGGAGGCAGGGATTGGAGGGTTGAGAGAATGGACTAAGGGAAGGAGAGGTGGAGGTGACCTGGTTGAGAATTCAAGTTTAATCTTGTGAACTTATCATGAAAGTACTCAGCCAGAGTCTGGGGAGAAAGTGAAGGGGGAGTTGGAGGAAGGCACTTTGAGGAGAAAGTTCAGTGTGGCAAAGAGACGTCAAGGGTTTGAGCCAAGAGAATGTCAACTGGATGTAATAGTCCTGTTTGGCAAGTAAAAGAGCAGACTGGAAGGAGGTCAGCAAAAATTTGAAATGTATGAAGTCAGCAAGGGCACGGGATTTCAGCCAAAGGCGTTCGGCAAAGCGGGCACAGGAACTTAGGTAGCGGATTCTAGAGGTCAGCCAAGGCTGGGGTTTGGTACGTTTTACAGGATGGGGAATGGGAGGAGCTAGAGTATCCAGAGCAGAGGAGAGAATAGTATTATAGGAAGAGAGCCTCATTAACAGACTGGGATAACATAGTGGTAGAGAAGATTTGAAACACTGGAGTACAGAGTAGAAGGGTCAATAGCCTGAAGATTCCTAAATGTATTGGTTAAGATTGGACGGCACTTGGGAGGAGGGTGTTTAAGTGTGAAAGTTATCAGATGATACAGAGGGGAAGATTTGAGGCACAGAAACTGGAGAGTGAGCAGTTTGAGAAGAAGATAAGATCAAGACAGTGGCCATTCTGGTGAGTGGGGGCAGTGGAGCACAGTTGAAGATTGAAAGAGGATGTTAAAGCAAAGAATTGAGAGAAGCATAAGAGTCAGAGGGATCATTAGCATGAATGTAAAATCCACAAGAATGAGGGAAGGAGATGAAGGTTCAAGAAAGAAGGAAAGCCAGGCATCAAAGTCAGTGAGAAAGGAAGAAAGGGACTTATCAGGGGCCGATAAATGACTGCTACTCGGAGAGGCAGAGGAGCAAATAGACGGATGGAGTGGACTTTGAAGGAAGAAAAGCAGTGAGACTGAGGTGGAAAAAGGGTTGAAATTTACAAGAGGGTGAAACAACCCAACACCACCA